>NC_084898.1:23271601-23578851 GCF_958979055.1 Alnus glutinosa | reverse complement strand
CAGAAACTGTGTTTTCAACAGTTAGAAACTGTATTAAAACTGCTGTAAACTGATTCTGAGTTTTTAGATAAAAACTATATTTTTCCAGCAGATTTGGTAGTTCCAAGTTCTTCTCTTTTTTTTTTTTTTTTTTTTTTTTTTTTTTTTTTTTCATCTTCTCTGCTGTTACAGAATTTCTAAATTCAGAGTAGTGTTCAGAATTTGCGATCTGCACACTATATTCGGGCAGTATTGTATCTTGAGGACAAAATTGTTATATTCCCTTTTGTAAAACTTATTACTTAAGTGGGAAGTAATATTTGTCTAAGAGACAGATTTATATTCGCTTTACTGTCCAGTGTTCTTTTTATACAGTTTATTTTTTTTTTTCATCTTCTTAATTTCTTCAATTTTCTGTAGTTCCATATCTTTAGTTTTCTAACAGGTTCCACATGTGAGACCCACACAATGTAAAAAGGAGTTGCGTGAGAGTTGTACGAGAGTTTTCATTTTATCATCTTTCATGTTTATATTGGTCACAAAGCATTCTAGTTCTACAGTACCAGAAGTCCACCCTTAGAGCCAACAGGGGAACATGGGCCAGCGAATAGTAACCGAGATTGTTTAAAATATTGCAAGCAACATCAGGTGTAATCTTGGTTTCAGAAAGGAAAAGAACATCAGGGGAATGCTTTCTAACCTGTACCCGGTGGCTGTGAATTGCATAGGGACGGGTAAGCCCTCTGCAATTCCAAGCAAGTGTTTTCATTGTTGAGGAGCGGGCCTAGAGAGACCCGCTCGTTGCGCTTCAGCTTCAGTGACAGAAGAGGATGAGTCATTCAAACCTCTTGTATCTTCTTAAACTGCAGGGCTGAAAAGGTGGCGCTCTCTGTCAGCTCGAGTGTAACGTCGGGGAGGTCCCGGAGTTGCAGTCACCTTTTTAGCCATATGTGGAGAAACACCAATTTTCTTGGGGTATGGAGGGCTTCCATGAGCCGGCAGCAGTGGGTTGGCCATGAAAGTTGCCATTGGTCCCAGAGAGAATGTGGAATTCTTCAGGGCTATGAGAGAGATGGCAGCCATTTCCATACGGGCTTGAGAACCAGGGGATGTGGAGTGGGATAATTTCTCGTATTTGAGTGATGCCAGGGGAATGTCATCATCAGCAAAAGTAACTCTCTTTTTTCCTTTGGATAATGGACAGGTAATCGGGGATGGAGGGCCAGGGGGGACGGAGATGGAGGTAATGGTGAGGAGACGGTAGGGACTAGAGGGGAAGAATGACGGGCTGGTTTAGGATACCAGTAGGGGTGAAAACGATTGAGGCTGGGCGTTGGGTCGTGTTTTCTGGAGAAAACATATGGGTTGGGCTTTGCAAGAATGGGCTGACACGTGTGGATAGGCTTTACCGAATGTGTGTGATAAGTCATCGGCGGTGGGTTAATTTGGAAAGGTTGGGGTGCTAATGGATTTGGGCTGGTGGTATGGGATTTGGCCCAAGGAGATAAGAACTCTTTAAATTGGACCGGTTGGGTTGAAGGGGGAGGATCTGAGATTTCTTGGATGCGGGTTATTGTGGAATCCATGATAGGCTGAGGGGCAAAACCGTAAGAGCAGTCCCATCAGCTTATGGGAATTTTGAGCCAAAATAAGTAATCAAAACCTCTTTTTGCTACCAGTTTTCAAAACCTCATCCAACAGCCTATCTAAAATTTCCTCTACTTTATTAAAATAATCATTTTTTAAGACAGGCCCAAGAATCCTCAAATCTCTAGTAGGAATAGCTTCGCCCCCGGTCTTCTTCTTCCCCTTCCCCTTCCCCACACCCCCCCTCCTCCTCCAACTATCAAGCTGTTGTTGTTTTGAGGCGAACTGGATCTTCCAATCGGCGGCGTTAACGCGGGCGGTGGCTTAAGCGAGGCCACCCAGTGGTCCAAGAAGAAGAACCACCTGCCTTTCCTTCGACCAAATCCCATACCCATTCTCCAACCAATTGCAAAAACAACTCAAAGAGAAAATCCAAATCCAAATCCTTTACCAGACGAATGGATCGGCAGGTCGGCCACCGTGGTCCAGATCAGCGACATGCTCAACCGCGGCGGCGACGAGCTCAAGATCCTGTACTTTTTGAAGAGACTGAAGCAGCAAGCGGCAAGGATCGGAGGGATCGTGATCACCATGAACAGCAACCACGGGATCATGAACATGGAGGGCGATTTCCAATCCGTGACGAGAGAAAGAGAAAGAAAATGAAAGAAACAACAACTTTGAACCTTACAGGAGAAAAAGGTAGGAGGAAAAAGCAATAAAATAAGTATCCATTTGTGCACAGTATCACGCCACTGTGCACAAATGTAGAAAAGAAATCTTTTCTAGCGTTGGGTTGCATAATCCGTTGGAGGAGGGTTTTATCGTTTTTGCCATCTACTTTGGCCAAAAGTTGGGTTTACATAAGCTGTTGGGGATGGTCTAATAGAACTAGTTGGGAAAGACAGAGGCATTGATGATAGGAATTAGGATAGGATAAGGGGGAGAGGAATAAGTAAGGGTATTTTGATATGTGGCTGGGATCTGGAACTTCCGAGTTTGAGCTGCTGTCCATTGGCACGTGTGAGCTGAGGTGCAGAGGAATCGGGCATGGAACGAATTGAAGCTTGTGTGACTCAGCACCATGGAAAATCTCCAGCGGAGCAGTGCTATGGCTCGATGCAGGGCTGTCCGAAGAGAGCACTGAAGTGGACTCACTGGCAGAGGGACTCAGTAGAAGTCGGGGCCTGAAAACCGTGATGGCCTTGAGAGAAATTGCTTATTTTTCTTGAGGCAGTGGCTGAGGAGGAGCAGGGCAACTGTATTTTTTATGCCCAATAAGCCCACAAATCATGCAATAATCAGCATGGCGCTCGTACTCGAAGCTAATCCAGAGGGGCTCTTTTTCAGGGCGTGGAAAAAGGAAGCCAGGGACAAGAGGAAGAAGAGAATTGATTTCAGCCTCATAACCGTTTGATTCGGTGTAAAATGGTTTCTAGAAAATAATTTTGACATTTTTTGGTTTGGTAAGGGCAAAAATAATGATTAACCTAAAAATAATTTTCGTTTGACCGAATAATGGAAACCTGCTGGATCCGGCCGTTATGGCCGGGATCCTCACAGAACGGCAGGATCTGGCCAGGACGACCGGCTTCCGGCCAACTGGCCGAGATCTAGCCATTTTATGCCAGATTCCGGTTATCTTTTCCACTTCTTCTGTGAGCTTTTGAAGTTCTGTTTTGGGGCTATCCATGCTTGCTAAAGTGATGGGGTAGAGCTGGAAAGTGATAGGAGATTTGGAAAGGGATGGGGAGATGGAGACGGGAAAAGCAAGGTTTTTTTAGTAGTGATGGCGATAGTTACAGTGAAAAGGACAAGATCTGTTCGGGAGGTTCTCTCTAAGGAGGGAAAAGGGGGGAGCTCAAGAGAGAGAGCGAGTTTTGACGGTTTGAATTGGTAGCGAATGAGCAAGTTTGAAGATTGACGGCATAAACCTCGACGCTTTTTCTTTTTCCTCTTTATAATTGACAATTTTCATCAAAATTGCAACAACAAGAAAATTATATATATATATATATATATATATGAGAAATACTTGGTTGTACACTCTCATCCCACCACTATCCCACTCTTTTTTACGTGGACCAATAATATGAGAGATAGTATAGAGAGTGTAGTGGGACCCTGATTTTTTTAACAATATTATTGGTCCATGTAGACAAGAGTGGGATAGTGGTGGGATGGGAGTGTACAATCAAGCATTTCTATATATATATATATATATATATATATATATATATATTATTTTTATTATTTCTTTCTTTCTTTCTCCTTGAATTACCTCAACCTGATAATTTTTTTAGCATATTAGATTAATAATAAAAATTATAGAGTATGCATGACAGTGGTTTTGAAAAGTAATTTTGTTATGGATATAAATTTTCTATAAATTGGTTTGTAGGAAATTTTATATAACTTATATATAAGATTGACATGTGTTCATTGATATATAAGAAGCGCATGTTGTTTTAATAGTATGTAAAAGGACACATGTCACTCTTATATGTGGGTTGTATGAAATTTCTTACAAACTTTTGTCCTTTTATTATTATTATTTTGGTTTGAAAAAATGTTTTGATATGATGTAAGAACTAAAAAGTGTTGTGTTTTGAATCATTAATTAATAATTTTGAAGTAATCGTTAATACATTGGGGGTAAGTGAAGTTTTTTTTTTTTTTTTTTTTTTTTTAATTGTAGAATTAATTGTAGAATTAAAAAATCTGATTTTATCTATATGGGTCAAATAGGTTGACCCGGAGTTGATTAAAAGTTTAAAGTTCTGCTAAGTGAATTTTATTCCGTTTTTAATTGTAAAATTAAAAAAAAAAAAATCTGATTTTGTTTATATGGGTCAAATAGATTGACAAGGAATTGATTAAAAATTTAAAGTTCTGGTAAGTGAATTTTATTACGTTTTTAATTGTAGAATTAAAAATTTGATTTTATTTATATGGATCAAATAGGTTGACCCGAAAGTGATTAAAAGTTTGAAGTTTCAACTGTAAAATTGTTAATACATTGGGGGTAAGTAAAGTTTTTTTCCGTTTTTAATTGAAGAATTAAAAAATCTGATTTTATTTATACGGGTCAAATAAGTTGACTTGAAATTGACCTAAACAAATTAATTCTGGTCCGCTTGAGTTCGATAATACAAAATTTTAATTTATTAATTTAATGTTGAATTCCTATCAAATTTGTGAAGCAGTAAAAAATTTATAGATTCAAGTGCACCGTACGGTGGAAAAACATTGAACAGGACACACCACTCACCCTAGCGGCCAAAGCAAAACAAAAAATCTCCTTTGTCATTCCTTAAGCCACCAAAACATAAACTACACTTGTTCTTGAAAAGCTACCTCCTAAGACTACATAAACACAACAATTGATTGAACCCATTTTCGCTTGTTATTTTCAAATCACAACGAGGGATTTAATTGCGAATGTTGGCCTAGCAGGACATTCAAGCACTTATTACGATTAGCTGTTTAATTACAATCATTAATTAGGAGAGCCTTTTGATGTATTGTCATAAAACATTTCATCATTTAAGATGTAACATAAATAGGTCAGAAGATATGATCATAAGTTTATTGTTGATGTTTGGACACGGTCCAATATTAGTATATGTATATATAGTTTAACAAGAGCATCGTCATGTCTATTTCTTGAAGAAATTCTTGAACCAATGGACTGAATATGCCTTTTCAACCCATCCTTTATAGTCTACGTAGTTGCTGTCAAATGCAAAACCGAATTATTTTAGTATTAAATACCAAAACAATATATATATATATATACCCCCAAGCGTGCGGATATAATTAATATCATAAACTCAATATCCAGATTTATATGTACGAATAGTGAATAGTTGCATTGGCTCGAATGGATGTTGACGTATTCTTAAGACCTTTTATGCATTAAACTTCATTTTTGCAGGTCATGAACATAATGCCATTGCTTACATAAGTGGAAATTCCTCCTGGTAAGTTTTTAAAATGACAAATATAATTCAACTCTTTGTTTGTAGCCTTGTGGGTAAAGTTTTTAAAATAATACTTCCCTTTAATTTTATAAACTAGTATTTGAATCATGATTATAAAGCAGGCCAACCTATGCCACAAGAGAAAAGCATTCCCAAAAAAATAGAAAAATCACCAGTACTAACAAAGAATTTGTTTGTTTGTTTTTTGGTTGTCGAGCAATATAATTAAGTTGATTAACTAATATGGATTTATAAATTAATTATCTAAGCTTTTGAGGAAAATTTGGAGGCAGGTATTTTCTACTCAATGCTATATATATATATATATATATATTGGATTTAGAAATTAATTTTATATATATAAGTTGATTAACTAATATGGACATCTCCGATTAAGAAAAATACTATAACAAGAAGAAAATCTTTACGAAAAAAATTTCTTAAATCATTTTGATAGGCCACGAGGCCCACGACGTGTGAGGAGGCCAAATCCCAAGTTTATTCAACAAAATTTGGCTGCAATTTGTTCAAATAAATTGGATCAAATGAATAGTTAACAAAAGAAATCATTTCCGGAAAAACTTAGTAAAACCTTGACCCGTACGGGGCAAAAAATACAACAAATTAATAATCAAGTTAAATTTCAATTTAAAAGAAGAATATCTCGATCAATATAACTTCATCTTATTATTCAACCCAACCTACATTGAAGAGAACATTAAAGAGGAATAAATAAATAAATAAAAAATCCTTAATTAGGACGTACATGGCCCTCCAGGACCCCCAAAGGTGAAGGCATGCTCAATACTTGGATCCTGCCCATCATCAAAATCTACAAGAAAGTAACATTGTTGATCAATGTCAAGAAAAGTATGCACCATTTTGATCTTAATGCCAACCATTTGGTAGTCTGCGTTCACTACTTGAACCCGTGAAAAAAAACCCGCTCGCTTGGGAAAGAAGTCAGGACTAAGACCATTTCCCATTGGTACTGGAATTTGTACATCAGGAGGGGAAAGTGTTGCACCACCATATCGAACATAAAGTGCTCCGGTAGCTAAATGAGTGAATATCCCCTTGGGCCAGTATCCCAATTTGTTATTACCAACGATCAACCACCAATTTCCAGTTGATTGATCCTACCAAAGATGAAGAAATACAATTTCAATCATTTTTTTATATCTTTGTTATTTATTACCAAATATGATGAACTCGTGTTACCAAAAAACCAGCTTTCAGAGATTGATAGCTATCAACGTACGTTAAAAGGCACTAATGTAATAGCTAGTAATTGTTAATATTAACAAAAGTAAGAAGAGATGCATAATTAATTACCTGGTTAATGGTGATATTAACACCGTATTGTTGTCCATCATAGACAGAAATATTAGAAAAAGCTCCACCGAGGGTAAATCGAGGATGAACTTGTACATAACCTGGACATAGTGCATTGTAACAACCAGTTTTTTGATAGCCATCTGCCTGCATGTTGATATCATGCATTCATGTTCAAATGGATTCATTTAAGGGCATCTTTCATAGTTAAGATCAGATAAAGGGATTGGAACAAGAAAATCAATTCGATCTTACAGTCCAATATGCAGTAAGTCGTGTGCGATTGTCACCATATAACTGAGGATGAACCTATACATAAATAACATTAATCTATCATAATTAATTAAGGTGAAAATGCGAGGAAATTAAGCATTCAAATTAATGTATATATGAAATTAATGATGACTTACTGCCCATCCAACTTCTAGGCTGTTTGTTTCCGCTTCGGGTCCATTTCGAAGCCATATTTGAGCTTTACTGTATTGGCCGTTTACTTCCACACGTGGATTATTAACCGTGATTATTGCACTTGCTCCATGGTAACTCCAAAATTCCTTTGTGTTAATACTTACGGACTAAGTCAAGAATTGATGTCATGCATATATATATGGTCAGTTGAATATAATTAAGTTAATGCATTGGATAGATATCAATATTAGTAACATTATGACGCACTGCATGATCAAACAAAATACAAGATTTTAAGCCTAAGATTCAACAATTAACTATCATCACTTTTTTTGTCCAACTCTAGATTATATTTTGAATGGACTTAATATCATAATCTTAATTGGTTTCCTAACTCAATATATATGTGCGCGCGCGCGCGTTAAAACTTACATATTCGCCGGGTAATTTATATGCAAATGTGTGAAAGCTTCCACCATTAAATTCTGAGAAAGACCTCAAATGAGTTTGGCCCTCAACTTTAGTTCTTTGTATTGGTACCATTCCTTGTGGGCAACTGATATCCACAAGTTGGCTTTTTGAGAAAACTTCGTTTGTCATCCTTTCTGTTGAGAAACTTGGGTTCATCTGCATAATTTAGTAAAATATGATCAATTTTCTGGAGGAGTTCGATGAAAGTAGAAGAAAAGAATGTTGAAAGAATAAAATATATTTGCAATTACCTGAATTTTGTGATTCTTGAGCAAAGGATGATCAAAAGCAGGCTGCTTATATATATCCACACAATCGAACTCACCAACATCACCTGACTTCACATGAAAACAACAAATTAAAGATCTGATAACAGTTTCCTCATTAATCACACTCCAAAGTTTACATGTTATGTAGTATTGCATTGAATAAACTTATAAATATTTGTATTCTAAGAAATTGAGAAAATAAAGATCATTTCTAGAACATAACTTGCATTCTGAAATTGATCGTTTAGGCCTCGTTTGGTTCGTGGAATGGGTATTCTATTAGAAAAATGAAAAGTTATTACTAGGAATGAGGAAGAGTGGAATGAAATAATTATTCCAATTCCTTAGTTTGGTGACAACACATATATCACAATTGGAATTGAACCAAAATTACTATAACCCCACATAATTTCTTATTTTTCTAAAAAACTCAAATCTTAAAATAAATAAATAAATAAATAAAAACTCTGCTACCCCAGATTTGGTCTAATTTTAAGTTAAGTTTGAAATTTTCTAGCTGAGTTGCATGTGGGTTTTGGGTGTTATGGGTATGTAGTTTCTTGTGGGTTTTTTTATGTGGGCTAACTGGGTTGCTCTTGTGTATATTTCTTGTGTACTTAGGGGCGCCTTACACTTTTTTTAATTAAATTTTCTTACTTATAAAAAAAAAAAAAAAAAAAAAAAAAAAAAAGTTCAATTTGATTTTTTTTTTTTTTTTCAAAAAAAAGGTTGTCTATTCTCTCAAGAATAGCTATTACTTTTCGTAAATGAATAGTTATTCTCATGAAATAGCTATTCTCAGGAATAGGTCACTACCAAATAAAGGAATAGCTATTCCAATAGAATAGTCTTTTGATTCCAATAACTTATTCTGCGAACCAAACGAGACATTTTTTTCGTTTTTTTTTCTTTGTGCTTAATTTGTCACTTGAGAAAAAGGATATTGGCATGTGTTTTTCATAAATATTTGAGTACCTCAATTGGGTTGGTGACTCCTGGTGCATCGAACATGCTTGTTCTACCATCAACTCCACAGCAGCTAAAAGTAACACCAAGAATTACTAACAGAAACAAACCCATTGGACCAATTGTCTCAGAGTCACAGATGATATCAAAAGCTGAACTGAGATGTGTGTGTGTCTATATATATATATGTGTGTGTGTGTTGAAAAAATCACGGTGAATTGATCGTATTTATCATTTTACTATATTTAAAAGATTCTTAATTTTTTCTTTATTCATTGTATTTAATTTGATTCCATATGAGTTAACATAATCTTAATCATTTAATTTTAAAAAAATGGTGAAAATTTTAAAAACTCTACCATCTTGAGATCATCCTAAAAAAACGGAAGGATCCTAATTAATCATCTAATTAAAGAATACCTCTGCGTAGTTCTCTCCTGATTCTAGATTTAAATTCTCATACCAACAAAGAAAATTAAGCAAAATAAACGGGTCTTCGTATGGAAATATGTGTGGCATTAATCTTAAATTCTATGAGATTTGTTTCCTATTTATATTAGAAAAGTCTTTGTTAAATAAATTTATGAACACACGCGAACAATTCATATATTGTCTCCGTTCCAGATGAAAATTTCTTAACCGTTTTAAAATTAAACATTTTCCTTATACAATAACCTTTTAATTGGAAAGGAAATCTAAAAAAAGAACGAAAAACGAATAGGTCAAGAAATTAAGAACCTTTACGGAACCTTGATAACCTCCAATTAGGTATCGTTATTGAGGCAGCATATTGGAAAACTTTTCCCTTAATTTTTAAATTTAACAAAAATAATCTTCATAATCTTTGTTTTGATGAATATTTCGAGAAGAAATCGAATACAAAATAATATTTTTGACCATACTATAAGAGAAATCAAAAGATCATAAATTTATATTAGCATTAATTACCATAGTAACTCGCAAATAAATTATAATTATTACCACTAGCATTACCATACATAGTAATTGACAAATAAATTATAACAATTACCGAATTAGAACCATTTTCTTGCGAATTAGGCAAAAATGAGGGGCAAAATTATCTAAACATTAATATTGAGACGATTTTGCTCCTCTTTTAACACTACCTGGCTCATATCTATTTCAAATATCCTATTCCATTTTCTTGTAAGAGTTTCTACAACCGCTCTTTGTTATTTATGCTATTAAAAAGGACATAAATCTTTTACACACTTTCTACAAACCAATTTTTTAAAGTGATGTGTCCTTAGCACGTGAGAATTACATTTTTTTTTTTAATATATAGCATATGCTTCTTACATAATTTTTTTTGGACAGAAAGAAATTTCTTACAACACACATATAAGATTGACATGTGTTTCTTGGCATGTGAGAATCACATGTGATTTAAATAGTATGGGCTTCTTACATGCTTTTTTAATAACATTAATAAAAAAAATATGTGCTTTTCATATGCCAAGGGACACATGTCAATCTTATATGTGGGTTGTAGGAAATTTTTATCACTTTTTTAATAGTTTAAAGGACACATGTCGATTTTATGAAATGGTTTGTAAAAGTTTCCTACAAACCAGTTTGTAAGAAATTTGTGTCCACTAAAACGGAAAGCAAGTGAGAAGAAATGCAATTAAAATGATTTATATTTTTGCACCAGCCATTCTCAGTGATTTTTTTTTATTTTTTTTTATTTTTACATGTGAGATCTCTAGTGATTTTTTTCCAGAGAAATCCTACTCAGCATTCTCTTTGTTGTCTTGTTTTAAATATTTCCATTTTAAAAAATAAAAACAAAAATAAACAATTGGATGTGAATGTGCCTCACAGCCTCAGGATGAGAATACTTGAAGATGGACAACAGAAAATGTTGAAGGCAAATGATATAAAAAAGAAAGAATTTATATGAAAAAAAGTGAAAAAATTTTGTTTTGTAGTAGATTTTGTTATTTGATTAGTAATAAAAAAAAATGATTAATGTGATATAAAAAATGAAAAAAAAAATGCACGAATGTTTTGAAGTTGACTTTTTTTCTTTTCTTTTCTTTTTTTTTTTTTTTTAAAAATATAAATAATAAAAGAAGAAGAAGAAGTAAAATTAGGGGAGATTGTTGTGTTGGTTATCAAACACACCCTTTGCTACATAAATTTATGAACGCGGGCCAACAATAGATATATTGACAACCCCTTTTGATGTAATCATTGTCGATTACATCTCTAGCCATGAGTAGCATTATTTAAATAAGAGTTTATCTCTTATCTTAAGAGATAGGCGGTTGATTAGTAATAGAAGTAGTCTTTTAATTTTAAATAAGAATATTTAGATTAATATGTTATTTGATTTATTAGCAGTCCTATTTAGATGATATCTAAGTAGTATAGTTTGAATAAGGTTCCTAGCTCTTATAGTGGGATAAGTTGAGTAGTAGCCTTTATTTATTGTTATTTGGTATTGCTATAGGTTTCTATCTTTGAATAGCAATAGGTTATCTAGATTAATTCATGGGATAACTCTATCTAGAATAGAGTATATTCCGATAATGAGTTTGCTAGCTTTTTTGTATATTTAAAGGAATGATTATGGAATAAAAGGAATGCTGAATTTTGTTAAGAAAATACAGTTTACTGTGTTTGGGAGTTCCTGGCTCACTCGAAACAGCCAACCTATCTATTTTCTATGTTTTCTTTCAATTGGTTCACATCAATTGGTATCAGAGCCAGGCGATTTCCTCTTGAATAGCAAGAATTGTTTACCCAAGAGGACCGGTTTCCCTCAAAAGAAACAAGATATTAGACAACATAGGAAAATCAAAGAACAAAAGTTGGGCAATTTGGGATTTTTCTTTACAAATCTGTCCAGCAACACGTTCTGTAACAAAAGAGAGACAACACGAAGAGATGGATCAACGACTAGAAAGCATGGAGCAATCAATGAAGAGCTTAGCGGATAAGCATGAGGAATTCCGTAAGAGTCAACAGACCATGCACGATCGTATGACAGAAATCTACGAGATGCTTGCCAAACAATCACATGGGGAGAATTCACGAGGAAGAGATCACGAAGATGAAGGAGAAAATTCCTTTCAGGAAAGACGTCAACCAACAATCACCACACGACATGTGAAATTAGATTTCCCACGATTCAACGGAGACGAAGACCCCACGATGTGGATCTGCCGAGCTGAATAATTCTTTCGATTTCAGGGAACATTGGAGGGCGAGAAGACAGCCCTAGCTTCATTCCACCTAGAAGGAGAGGCCCAGATGTGGTTCCAAATCTTAATCAGGGAAGAACGAGAAATTGGGTGGCCAGAATTCACTGCAGGTTTACTTACCCGCTTTGGACCCAATCAATTTACGACCCTTTGGAGAATTGACGAAGCTACAACATGAAGGAACTATACGAGAATACCAGGCAAAATTCGAGTCTTTCTCTCCGAAATTGGGGTGCTATCCCAAACTCGTCAGGTTAGTTGCTTTATAAGTGGCTTGCGAGAAGTGCTCAGGGCTGATGTCACTGCAGGAAAACCTGAGGCGTTGACATCTGCAATCGGGCTGGCTAGACTTTACGAAGCACGACACAGTGCTATCACAAGAAGCAACCAAGCGGAAGAAAGAAAAGTAGATATGGGAAACCAGCAAACGTCAAACCCGCCATCCCTACTCATCAAGAGGTTGACGCCGGAGGAGTTAAAGGAAAGACAAGCAAAGGGATTGTGTTTTAAATGCAACGATAAATACGGACCAAGACACCGATGCAAAAAATTGTTTATGATTGAAGCTTGCCTAGGAGAAGATGAAGATGGAGACATGGAAGAAGTGAAAACGCAATTCTCTTGCTTTTCCCTTGAGGACAAGGGAAAGGATTAGAAGGGGGTAATGCTGTAATCATTATCAATTACATCTCTAGCCATGAGTAGTATTATTTAAATAAGAGTTTATCTCTTATCTTAAGAGATAGGCGGTTGATTAGTAATAGAAGTAGTCTTTTAATTTTAGATAAGAATATCTAGATTAGTATGTTATTTGATTTACTAGCAGTCCTATTTAGATGATATCTAAGTAGTATAGTTTGAATAAGGATCCTAGCTCTTATAGTAGGATAAGTTGAGTAGTAGTCTTTATTTATTGTTATTTGGTATTGCTATAGGTTTCTATCTTTGCATAGCAATAGGTTATCTAGATTAATTCATGGGATAACTCTATCTAGAATAGAGTATATTCCGATGATGAGTCTGCTAGCTTTTTTGTATATTTAAAGGAATGATCATGGAATAAAAGGAATGTTGAATTTTGTTAAGAAAATATAGTTTACTGTGTTTGGGAGTTCCTAACTCACTCGAAACAGCCAACCTATCTATTTCCTGTGTTCTCTTTCAATTGGTTCACATCACCTTTCCCCTCCCTCACTTTTCTCGATCTAAAAGAAAATTAACTTTAATACATTCTAACTTTTTATATTACATCAATCACTTTATAACAATTTTTTTTTTTCATTTTTTATATTACATCAATTACTTTTTAACATTTTTTTTTAAAAAAAATTTCTTAACTTTTTTTTTTTTTAATCAAAATTTCTTTTTACTTTATATTACATCAATCACTTCTCATTACTATTTAAAAAATAAAACACTACACAATGTTTACCAAACAAGAAATGACTTTTTTTTTTTTTTTTTTTTTTTTTTTTTTTTTTAATTTCTTTTTATCAGGTTTTCCTGTTTCTCTATCTAGAATTGCCCCTAAGTTAATCATAGTTCTTTTAACTATCATTACCCTTTACGAAAAGCATTGCAACCATCGTTCACAGGAAGATGAAGGCAAACTTTCCTAGAACCCTTCTAGCTAAATCTGTATGCCTAGGCAGTTTGGGGGAAGACTCTAGGAAACTAATTACACTAGTCAAATCTTGCCCCGTTAAAAGAGAATCAAGCAAGATATTGTCCAAAATAAAAGATGCAAGATATCCCAAACGATTCCCTTAACTGATAATACCCAAGCTTCATCTCCAAATATGCCTCCAATTGACAACACAAAACAAAGACTCTAAAGCATTTTAGATGGAGGCCTCAACCTCCAAAGATGTTCACAAACACTTTGATGTAGCACAAGCGTATAGAAGTGAAGAGAATCTGTGTTCTCAAACACAAACATTCAACTCCCAAGTTGAAGAGGAAAAACAAACTTTCATTCAATAATAATCAATCATCTCTTTCTTCTTACATAGCATCCCTATTTATAGTGAAGCCCTAGTAGCTCGTAAATGAATAAAATAATAGTAAAAGATATCATCAAATTCTCATTAAGGAGATGAAATTTGATGGACAAGGTAATCCCAGGATTTAAAGAAAAGTAAGATAAGATAATTAACAAAAAATAAAATATGGAAGTCAACAACTCTTTCATGATTTCCGCACAAAAATCCCCAGGAAATCTGCTCGGCTGTTCCTCCAGGAAATCCGCTCTTAAGCCAACTGTCCCTGACAGTCTTCAGTTTATCTTAACCACGAGGAGTCTCGGTTATTTGCCGAGTAAGACCGATATGTGGTTCGGTCATTTAGGTCTCGGATATTAACCGAGGCAGTTTTTAACTCCTCTCGACTATTTGCCGATCCAAAATCCCCATCTCGGATATTGTCCGAGATAATACAATTAATGCTCCGAGGCGCCTCTTAGGACTGTCCTACATCAGTTTCCCTTTCTTCAAGAAAACTCGTCCTCGAGTTGGAGTCATCTTAAATTGGATCGTCAGGATGGTAGGCAAATAGGTCAGCCACATTGAAAGTGTTGGAAATGGCCATGTCCTCAGGAAGTTCCACCACATAATCATTATCGTTTATCTTCCTCTTAATCCGAAACGGCCACTTTCGGCTCTTCAGTTTGCCATAGGTTCCGGCCGGAAAGCGGTTCTTGCGCAGATGCGCCATCACCAAGTCACCTTTACGGAAAATCTTTGCTCTCCACTTTGAATCAGCGGCATCTTTGTACTTGTCATTCGCCTGCTTCAGATTCAGACGTACCTCTTCATGGATCTGCTGCACTCGGTCAACCATATGCTCGGCTGCAACATTCAACCCCGGAAGCTTCGGAAGGGGAACCAAGTCAAGGGCATGCTTCAGAAGTTTGGTGTAGACGACCTCAAAAGGTGACTTGCCTGTGGATCTGTTGATCATACAATTGAAGGCGAACTCCACTTGAGGAATGTTGATGTCTGACTGCTTCGGTTTGTCTCGGGAAGCACACCTAAGCATATTTTCGAAAGTACGGTTGGTCACCTCAGTCAATCTGTCAGTCTGTGGGTGACAAGTGCTGTTGTAATTGAGAGAGGTGTCGAATCTCTGCCACAAAGTCCTCTAGAAATGGCTAACAAACTTCACATCTTGGTCAGAAGTGATGGTCTTGGGCGCACCGTGTAACCGAACAACATCTTGAAAGAAGAGATGAGCTACGTGGGTAGCATCCGAGGTCTTCTTGCAAGGAATAAAGTGTGCCATTTTGGAGAACCGATCTACAACAACAAAGATCGAATCCATACCTCATTGAGTCCTCGGAAGTCCAAGCACGAAATCCATGCTTAGGTCTTCCCAAATGTTATCGGGCACTGGTAGAGGAGTGTAGAGCCCGGTATTTTGTGTGCTTCCCTTCTCGGTTTGACACACAGGGCACTTCAGTACAAATTTGTCGACATCTCGCCTGAGTTGTGGCCAATAATACCGATCTGAGACCAATGAAATGGTTTTTTCCCGACCCACATGACCATCGAGTCCTCCTCCATGCAACTCCCGCATTATCTGTTCCCGTAACGAGGTTCAGAGAATACAAAATTGATTTCCTCGGAACAGATATCCCTCTTGGATGGGGAAGTCGGCACATACACTTCTTCCAATCTTCTTTGAAATCCTCATCCTCATCCTTGGCATATAGAGCCTGTAAGTACTCTACGCTTGTTATCTCAGACTGTAATGTCACGAGTAAAGTTGAACGTCGACTCAAGGCATCCACCACCTTGTTCTGTTTTCCCGAATTATGCTTCAGCACAAAAGTAAACTTCTGCATGAAAGTAATCCACCGGGCGTGCATCCGATTCAAGGTGTTCTGCGTGTTGACGAACTTCAGAGCTTGGTAATCACTGTAAGAACAAATTCCCGATGAATCAGGTAGTGTTCCCAATGCTTCAAGGCTCGGATCACCGCATAGAATTCAAGCTCATAGGTCGTCCTACTTCTTCCGAGCTTCACACAACTTCTCACTGAAGAATTCAACTGGTCGACCCTCCTGTGACAACACTACCCCAATTCCTACAATGGAGGCATCGCAGTCTACTTCAAATAGCTTCTCGAAGTGGGGCAATGCTAGGACTGGCGCCAACGATAGCCTTTCTTTGATAATGGCAAAACTAGCCTCTTGTTCATTTCCTAATCGGAATTGTCCTTTCTTTAGGCACTTGGTAATTGGAGCTCCTAGACTGCTAAAATTCCAAATGAACCTTCGGTAAAAAGTGGCTAGGCCATGAAAGCTTCGGACATGTCCGACCGTAGTGGGCGTCGTCCACTCCCGGATGGCTCGAACCTTTTTTTCATCTACATGAATACCTTCAGCACCCACAATAAATCCTAGGAAGAGCAACTTGTTCGTGAGGAAAGTGCACTTCTTCATGTTGACATACAGCTTATTGGACCGTAACACGAGTAGGACTTCTCGTAGCTGCTCCAAGTGCTCTTCAGCACCTCAGCTGTAGATCAAAATATCATCAAACTAAACCACTACGAACTTGCCGATAAAAGGTTTCAACACCTGGTTCATCACTCACATGAAAGTACTCAGTGCATTAGACAGCCCAAATGGCATCACCAGCCATTCGTATAAACTCTCCTTTGTCTTGAAGGCTATCTTCCATTCATCCCCCGGTCGTATCCGAATTTAGTGATAGCCGCTACGTAGGTCAAGTTTAGAGAAAACCTTTGCCCCAGCTAACATATCGAGCATATCATGTAGTCTCGGAATGGGGAATCAGTACTTCACCGTGATTTTGTTGATAGCCCTGCTGTCAACACACATCCTCCAACTCCCATCCTTCTTCGGAATTAGTAATGCTGGCACGACGCAAGGACTCAGGCTCTCTTTGATCAAGCCCTTTCGGATTAGGTCCTCTACTTGATCTTGAAAAATCTTATGCTCCTCAGACTCATCCAATATTGGGGTAGGCTAGGAAAACTTGCTTCCGGCACCAAGTCAATTTGGTGTTGAATGTCCCTCAGGGGAGGTAACTCGGTCGGTAATTCAAGTGGTGCGAGATCTCCGAACTCCTCTAGTATCGGTCGTATCAATCTCGGAATAACTGCCTTTGAATTCGACTCAACACCCTTAACTACCAGGGTTAACATTGTCTCAGCAGTTTTACTTCTTTCATAAATTGCACTCCTCCGAGGGTAAGGAAAGATTTTCTAACTGTCACTGTACCCTTTTGCACCAAAGCATTTGTTCCGATAGGAACTAATATGATTTTCTTTCCATGCCACCAAAAGAGGTAGGTATTACCCCGACCCTTATAAGTGGCGTCTACATCATACTGCCATGGTTGTCCCAACAACACATGACACGCATCCATCTCCACCACGTCACATGTTACTTCATCTCGATGTATTGCCCAATCGAAAAGGGCACTCGACAAGTATCCGTGACCTTCGTCTCTGTAATGTCAAAGAAATTATTTAATAAATTTATTAGGAAGTAAATTAATGTAAGCCCACTTAGTGTGGTAAAATCAAACTTGAGGATTTAATTTAGAAAAGTGAAAAGAAAATGGTAGAATATTATTAAAGGGGTTTTAGGATTAAATAAAAATAAGTCTAATTAGTGTGGTAAAATAAACAAAGTGTTTATTTTATCATATGGGCTTGTAAATGATAGCCCAAGAAAAGAGAAAAAAAGATAAGAGTCTTTTAGACCCAAACCTTGAGTTACCATTATAGCCCATTTCACAATACTACACTTACTTAAGCTAGAGGGCATTTTTGTAATGCTGCACATCCCTTTACCCCTTTATCCTTCACCAAAGAAAATGGTGGTGAAGAGTTTGTATGCTTTCTGCTACTGCAAGCAGTGTCCACATAAGAAGTTAATATTAGCACTTTTTTTAAAATAAAAAAAAATTAATATTGAATCATGTATACCGACTATCTTTAAACCCATTGCCATGCGCCTCATTGGGGGAGCTCGATTTGCCAAAAGATCCACAACCATGGGATTCTATAGACTGATATCCACAACTTGCACGGCTATGAGTCTCCACCATGGCTGAGGAGATCCATGGTTGCAAGTCCTTCTATTGTTTTTTTAATTTTTTATTTGGGGAGCATAATTAGAGTCTCAAAGTTTTTTTTTTTTTTTAAAAAAAAAAAAAAGAGAGAGAGAGAGAGAGACTAACGGACACCGAAATTGTGACATGTTTTCCCTTAAAATATTTTCTTTTTTAGAAAATTCTTGTGTGGATACTACTTCTCTTTAATAAGTTGTTAGAAGAGATATGGAGAATGACATATTGCCTTCACAGGACGGGGGATCTCACAAGTTTGGGAAACCTGGGGGAGAGGAAGGAAATCAAGGCTTCCTCGAGGCTCCAGGAACCCGGATCACGCCAGAAGGGGAGGGGGAAATGAAAGATATACAGATGGGTATGGAAGATTCTATGGAAGGTGTAAAACAGGGGAAAGATAATATGGTAATAGAAGTTAGAGGGAATTCACCAATTCGGGGCCTTTGCAGGAAGAAAGGCATAAATACAGGAGGCACAAGCTAAGGGGTTTTAAGAGAAATGCTATACATCTCAATTTTATTTTTTTATTTTATTTATTTATTTTTTTTTCAAAAGTTGATTATCAAATGATATGCCACAATTTCATTGAAATATGACACATTTCTCAAAATAGTAGATCACATGAGATTGTGACACATTATTTGGGAACTAACTTTTAGAAAAAAAAATAAATAAATAAATTAGTATGTCTAGCATTTTCGGGTTTTAAATGTTATTTCCAAGTTTGCAGTTGAGCAAATTTTGGAAGACCTCGAGACGCCACATGGGGGGTAGCCATACGGGAAAGACTGAGAGATAAGGGTGACAAGATTAAGGAAAATAATTTTTCTACATCACACCACCTTACATCAATCGTATACTAAGACACATATCCCGTTTGAAAGTCTTTCACCCCTCCCCTTCCTTAGGAATATTTTTTGAATGATTGGAAAATAGAATTGATGTGATATAATTAAAGTTCAAATAATTTATATGAAAAGCGGAAAATAAAAAATTGTATTGTAGTAAGTTTTTTATTTAAAAAGTAATAAACAAATGTTGATGTAATAATATAAAAAGTGAAAAAAGTTAAAAATATTTTGAAGTTGATATTTTTTAGGAGAAGTGAAATAAGGGAATGGAAGAGGAAAGTGAATTTCAAACGGGGCCATAGGGTGTGGGTCCTATATACATGAATCTCACACCCAATGTGTTTTGGTGTAGAATTGATATAGAGTAATGTGATGTAAAAATAACACATCTCAAATATTAAAAAGTCTGTCATTTTACA
Organism: Alnus glutinosa; assembly: GCF_958979055.1. NCBI lineage: Eukaryota > Viridiplantae > Streptophyta > Magnoliopsida > Fagales > Betulaceae > Alnus > Alnus glutinosa. The sequence goes on along the minus strand of NC_084898.1, from coordinate 23,559,252 downwards.
ACATGCTGATGTGGAAAAAACATTTGAGTCAGTCCAAAAGTCCACAGAAGAGCACGATTTATGAAAGCGCAGAGGAGCAGATACAAGTGGGGAATAATATGGTAATAGAAGTTAGGGAAGAAATTGAGGCACAACCTAGTCGATCTGAGGCTGTGGAAGCGCAGAGCAAAGGGTGATGAAGGGGATGGTATAAAAGAAGTGGGAGTATCAATTAAAAAAAACAAAGCCTTGAAGAGGACAGATCTTATCTGCAGCCTAGAGCAAACAATATCTTATAACAACTGAAAAATTAATGTATTCTAAACCCATAAATCTGTTAATCCTTTTCCACCTACCCTAACCCAATTCTCCATTAAATCATGCACACCAAATTAAAAATAGAACAAATTTTAACCTTATAGCTAGGAGTATTCTTCTTCTTCCCTACTATAATCACAGATCTTATCTGCAGCCTAGCTAGAACAAAGGAAATTAAAATATACTAAACTCATAAATTTTTAATCCATTTCCACCAATCTTAACCACAAATTCTCCACTAAACAGCACCTAAATTAATTATAGGATCAATTTACCCTAATAGCTTATAAGAGTATTCTTCACAGCCCCATATATAAAAGCAACCTAAACTCAAGATTTATATGCCAACACAAAACCATTAATAAACCTTACTTTTTATTTTTTTACATCTAAACTCGTACACCCTAGTAAACCAAAAGTATAGCAGTGCCAAAAATAAAGACATTTAACATAGTAAAAGCTCAATTAAACGAAGGCAATTTCTTTTACTCAAAGATGTTAATGTTATCAGTTAATCACATACTCAATAGAAAGTATTAAATTTAAGCAAACAAAAACATACATATATATATAAAACAAAATAAAATCACAAGGTCTGACGACCCAAAAAGCACTTGATCATGGTCAACTTTATAAACCTCCGCAACTTTCACTTTGATCTTCGACTTCAATTAGAATCGACTCAAAAAGTAAAACTTTGAGGTGAACAGAAATTCCTAAAACTAAATCAGAAACATCTGACAAACAAAAAAGCAAATAATATTTAAAGCCCTTTGAATTTCCTATTGTTAATTATGAGACTCCATGTACAGGTGAGACAGGCTAGGCTTACGGCAAATGGGACATGTTGTGTTCCTGGACAAGTGCTCTCCTATGCACTCGGAGTGGTAGACATGGCCGCAAGAGCTGAGCAAAGTAAGCTCGTTCCCATCGTCATAGTCGCACAGGCACAACGTACACCTGTCCTGTTGGAAGGGTACAGCGCCAGCGGAGTTGCCAGGGTGGTAAATGATCTTCGAGAGTCCCTCAAGTACGATATCAGGTTCAACCGCACCACTAATCTGTTGCATTTCTACCTCTTGCACTCGGTTGTGGTTAGCTTGACCATGACGATAGCGGAAATACAGGCCCAATAGGCAGACAATGACGATGAAGACACAAATTGCCCCAATAATCGGTAAGAAAAGGCTATTGTGCGCGTGCCTTTTGTATTCGGAAGGAAACAATCGGATTTCTGGAATGTCTTTTCTAGGGAGGGGGAGAGAGCCGATGAGCCATGCATGCTGCTGGTTCAATTTGATCTCTAAGCTGTTGCCTTTTTTTGTAATATGCTTCTGATCGAATCACTGGTTTTGTATAATTTTGTACGTTTCCACCACCATAATAATACCACACCACCTATGAAACTGAAACCATATGCACAAACATATATAGAAAGAAATGCTCGCCAGACCATGCAGATCGAATGGTCCCCACACCCCCTATATATATATATATATATATATATATATATATACACCCATTATTTTCCTTTGCCACGCCTTCCATCTGATCACTGGAAACTGAGAGTTTTACGTGGTGAACAGCTAATTATTGAGACTTAATGCTCATATAATTAATATCTTTTTAATTCACCAATTTTATATCCAACTTTAAAACGCATTCAAAACGTCATCGTATCATATATATATATATAATATCAGTTTTCTTTTTCACAAAAATTATCCTAGGTATAATTCGCTTGAACATTTTCAAAAAGTGAAAAAACGACAAATTAGCTAGCGATCAAAACACGCCCAAGTAAATCGAAAGAATAGTAGTGCCAAAAATAAAGACATTTAAGATAGTAAAAGCTCAACTAAACGAATGCAATTTCTTTTACCTAAAGATGTTACTGTTATCAGTTAATCACACGCTCAATCAAACGTATTAGATTTAAGCAAACAAAAACCATATATATATATTTATCTCTGGGGAAGAAAATAAAATTGCAAGTTCTGAGACAACCCAAAAAGCACTTGACCATGGTCAACTTTGTAAACCTCCTCAACTTTCACTTTGATCTTTGACTTGAACTATATATATATATATATATATATATATATATATATATATAGTTTTTTTTTTAAAAAAAAAAATACACACATGGTCTATTATATAGCATGACTAAGATAGAATTGACTGGAAAAGTAAAACTTTAAGGTGAACAGAAATTCCTAAAACTAAATCAGAAACATCGATCTGATAAACAAAAAACCAAATAATTAAAGCCCTTTGAATTTCCTAGCCTATTGTTGATTATGAGACTCCACAAGTGATGTAAAAAAATAAAAACTGTTTTCGAAAGCCTTTCATTTTTGAGTTATGGTTTTGTGACACTCTCCAAACCGTTCCTACTCTTATCATTACCTGCATCACCCAACGTCCTCAAGTTGAACCTGAATAAGGAATTCAAATTGAAGGGAACAACGAAGCCAACGTATATATGACTTCTTTCTTCAATGGATGGAGCTTCATCGGCGCATGCAGTCTTATATCGTATGGTGTTGGAGCTACTGTGTACCATTTATGGAAGCAGAGAAATGATCTCTTGCACAATAATACTCCACGCACTGAGGAACCACTCCTGGCTCGTATTAGGTGGGAAGCCCGGGCTAGGATCCTAGCTAAAGGGTATTTCAAGCACCTCCGGAATTCTATGAATCTTGTTTCTAAATGGAATATGCAAAATCTTATCTAGTTGGTCTGTTTGGAATGGAGGGTTGCTGTGTTTCTAATGTTGGTTTGCTGGGGTTTTTTCTATGATTCTGGGTTATTCTATTCCTTGTCCTCCTCTAGATTGGGATATGGTTAAGTCCCTGGAGTGTTCAAGTGATGAAAGGAAATAATTTCTCTACCTGTTTCAGAAAACTATTTCAAGGATTAGATGGGAAGTGAAGACTAGATTGTTTGTTAAGTTTCCCCTGAATTGCTCTCGTAGAAGTTAATGACTTTTGTTCTTTGTGGTTGCTGCGGGTTTATTTTGCTTTTCTGCTCCGTTGTTTTCTGGTTTGCTTGTAGTAGTAAGTTGTTATAAGGTTGAGGCTCTCTGTGGAACAGTAGTTCGTTGTTGTTGTGCTGTTTTTGTTGGTTTCCTAGCTAGGGGGTTTTGTCCCTATGTAGGAGTTGTTTCCGGTCTTCACTGGATTGTTTGGATTGTTGAGGTTGAGCTTTATAAAGCCTTTTTTTTTTCGTTAATTAATGCTATTTAGTAGATTGCTATACAACTGTCATATTATTAGAATGCATGTCGTGGTAGTTTAGCCTTTTTTTAAAAATAATAATAATAAAAAAAAAAATTTACAATTTCTAAGTAAAGGGCTAATTTTGAAAATTTTGACAGGATTTAACGAAAAATTTTAACGGATTGTTGAAATTAAAAAAAAAAAAATTGAAAGATAAATACCTTAAATTGACACTTTTTAAAGTTTGGATACATTTTTTTTAAAAAGTGATGAAATATTAAAGGTTATAAGTGAAGTTCTCCCTATTTAATATTAAGATTATTTCTTTATCTACAAAAATTTATGCTACTAACATATGCCGTCAGAACAATTATAACTCTATCCGGTGTCACTCACTACAAAGCCAATCCTATCCAAAAAGCATGCATGGCAGGAACCACATGATTGATCTCCAAAGAAAAGGCTTCAGTAATATTTCAGTCTCAACTGGCCGTTTAATTTCACCTATGGATCGATAGCATTGACAATATAGGAAATTCTTTGCTTGGACTTCTGCCTTCTGGTATTGGGCTGTTGCAACAACGTTGTCATACCAAAATTGATGATGATACTAAAATCTATGAAGTTTTTAGGTCACATCGATCACATGCATCGCACGTAAATTTAATGGGCTTGAGCTCCACTTTTTGGGGGACAGGTCAGAATTGGACCACTTGGGCCTTCATCTAACTAAGCCCATCTATGGCCTAATTACTAAGGGCCATAATAAAATCTCATTAACTTAGTTGGGCCCAAAAAATAGATCAAAACCTGTCTCTGACATCCTGTGGCATTCTTCGCAAAGCCTCCTTTTTTTTTTTTTTTTTTTTTTTTTTTCTTTTTTTTTTTTTAACTTTTAGAAGATCATGTACTATGGCAAACCATTCCAATTTTTTTATAAAAAAAATCAAATTAAAAACATTCTTTTTTTTTTCTTTTTTCTTTTTTTTTTAAATATCATATCAACCATATTTTTATTATTATTTTAACAAAAAATTCATAATAATAATAATAATAATAATAATAATCATAATAATTTTTTTTTCGCTTTTTTCGTACACAAAATTTCAAATCTTTTTTTTTTTTTTTTTAATTTATATCACATCAAACTCTCCAAATCTTTCTCTATTTCAACTAAATATTAATTTATTATTAGTTTTAAGCAATCACTCCTAATAAATGAGGAGAGAGGAAAAGTGAAAAGTGAAGTAAAATGAAAGAGATATAATAAAATATTAAATAGCTCATAAAATTTGTGAGCCAAATTTGGAGTGAAATTTTGATAAAAGTTTAAATAGAAAAATTATAGAGTTTGTTGGAGTGGGTTTTTTTTTGAGTTTTTTACCAAATTTTGGTGAAAAATTTGAAATGGAGAACTCACTAGGAATGCTCTAAAATCACTACTTAATCAAAATTTAATAGTGATCAAACACAAGCTCAATGATAATTTTAAAAACCACATCATTCTTGAAAGAATACAAAAATGACAAAAGAGCGACTTATAACATTTCTCGTCGCCACTACCCCCATAAATTCAAGATCCTAAAGATGCTTCAAAAGAATCAAAACCCCATTCAACAACCGAACAGGAAACCAAGGCATGCTATTATTTAGAATAATACCTTTTGTCATTTGTATTCTATAAATTTGGAAGTATATCAATAAAAGATCATCAGTTATAAATCATTAAGCAACTTTAATTGGTGGTCAAGCTTATTTTAGTGGGCACTGCTTTGGTAGTTTCTGCCAATCGAGTTATGTTAATTATCAATATTAATTAATTTTTTCTAACTCCAACATATATATATATATATATATATATATATATATATATATATATTATCATTGACATTCATCACCTGCACAAACAAACAAATTAACAAGCACAAGTATACCTTGAGGAGCAAACCCAAATTGAGTGTCGTTCTCAACAAGGGAGAAATTGGAGCGATTTGCTATAACTTTCTGTTGTGTGTTTGGACCACAGAAGTTTGGTTGACCAAATTAAAAGAAATCGCGAAGGAAGAGTAAGAATGACATGCACTAACACTGAATCACTGACCCTCTAAATGGCGATGAAAATGGGTTCATCTTTTTCAACCTTTGCTTTAAGAAACTCAAAACTGTTTTAAGGGAATGAAAACGAAAGACGCATGTCGTGTTTCGTCTTATTCCACTAATTTTTCTTCATTATTTTCTCCATGATTACGAGTGACTTCCTTTTGTTTGTCAATTTAAACTACTTCGTATTTAAAAAAAAAAAATTCAATAAACTTGGCAAATTTCCTTTTTATATTAACGACTTACATTTGTGATATATATCTATCCAATGTAAGCTCTAACTTTTTGGAGAAATTTCACTTAACCTTATAAATTGTCGTCTCTTTTGCAATTACTTCCTAAGCTTCAAAAACTCTTAATTTAGTGTATTTATTTTTCAATTTCATCAATCCGTTAGGATTTTTTCATTAAATTCTATCAAAATATCCATGATTTTTTTATTTATTTATTTTTAAATATATATAAAAAGAAAAATTTCAAACATTCAGTCATGGGTATTTTGCAAATTTCGTTAAATCCTTAATTACCAATGCCTAATTAGTCATTGGCATTGCAATTGTTTTCGTTCTTCTTCTTCTTCTTTTTTTTCCCATTTAAAAAATGAGGGCTATTTTGGGTATTTTAACATGATTTAACGAAAAATCTTAACGGTTGAGTAAAATTGAAAAAAACTGCAAAAAAATAAAAATAAAAATGGATACACTAAATTTAGAGTTTTTTAAGTTTAAAAGAGTAATTGCAAATGTCATGAAAATTAGGAGAGTTAATTAGTGAAGTTTTCCCTAATTTTTTATTTTTATTTTTTATTTTTTATTTTTTATTTTTTATTTTATTTTTTACACGCACAAGTATACTCGATTCATAGTAATAAGCAATCATTTGGCATCTATTTGACCAAGAAAAAGAAAATAATTTGTCCATACATAAAAATGGAAAATTTTAGTTTGAACTTTGGATGCGCAGGCTTGAACAACGTACTCAATCAGGGAATTAAGTGCAGTGAGATACTTAATTACCTCATACAAGGCCCATGGACAATTGCGTGACCAAAATAAAGAAGCTCGATCTCATCATCATTAACACAAAGTTAAAAAAAAATCTAGCTAGCTGTTAATTCTTGATGCCTATAAGCATATTTCAATCTACTTTTATTCTAAGCACTAAAAGCATGCAATTTGGAGAAGATTGCCTGTTTTCTACATCTTAATTGTGTAATTCATGGTATGTATATACTAGCTAGCATGTTTTCTCAATACGAAAGCCCTTTCTATATATCCCTGCTCTATTACTAAAAGTTTTAGATTCAATTCTAGAAATGTTCCTCGTGGAATTCATACTTGGTTGGGCCTTTTAGATTGAACTCATTGCAGAGCTTGTTGAGTTCTTTAGCCAAAACTGGTGCCCCACAGTAGAATACCCCTGATCCAATTCACCAAAACCATAATGTTAGCATTGGAAGAAATCTGAATCACCCAATATTTTTTATGGGCTCATGGAGATTTTTCTCACCAATTCTTGCACCACAGTGCTTGGAACACATATCGGAGAAAACTTTCTTCCACTTAGGCCTTCCAAAATGCGTTTGAACCTGATAATATAGGAAACATAATAAATTGTTAGAATATTTATTCACAAATATTTCTTATCGTCTTAAACTTTTAGAATAAATAACGATCCAATTAACATGGTCTTAGAGTTAAAAGTCTTGAATTTGATCCCTCTCACATGAGGATAATGTTAAAATATTACCTTAAAAAATTTAATTTGTCATTTTCTGTCAAATTAAACTTTTGAAATAAGTGGTAAATTAACAAAAAAAAAAAAAAACAGTTAGAAAACGCGCTAAGGTACTTGTCATAAGTTGTTACTAATCACATGATGAACCACTAATTAATTAAGTCACATTCGTCAATTCTTAAATCTATCGTTCATTTGAATACAGTACTAGCACACCCAAGGGGTTAGCTTAAGATGGATGCATGGCATGAATGATGAATGGTGTGTGGTATAGTATAATTAGTTTTGAGTATGGTAATTATCAAAGAGCTTAAATTACCCTAGTGCCTGAAACAATGTCCACTCCATTCTTAGCATGGTTGAGTGCTTGAACCATGGTAATGAAGGCTGATCGGGCGTCTCCTTCCTCATACACACTAGTCAAGTAGTTGTGCATCTCAATGACACCCTGATTAAAGTCCAAATTAATTGACAATTAGGGAAATTTCAACAAAAATAATTAAATTAAAACACGTGATGCTAGAGAATTAACGTTAGTTTTTACCCTTTGATCAAGATCACCAACTTCATCAATGACCCCTTTAAACCACTCAAAGGAGCCTTTCTCCCTTGTTACCCAATAAAAGTGAGCACTGACGACATTCGAGATTGAATCGGCCTCCTGATGACAAGGAAACTCAAGTGTTATTTTGCACGACGCAATATTTTTTTAATTTAGGGCATAATTGTAATAAGTCAATGAAATATTCAAACAGATTAATTAACTAGTATAAGTTACGTACTTTCAGGTTAAAAGTTGATATCTTCTATCCGTGACTAACAAATAAAATAAATGAAAAACTTCACTTACAACCTCTCTGATTTTTTATCATTTTTGCAATCATGAGTTCAAAAGTAACTATTTTGTTGTTGGCTTTGCAGACTAGCTCTGTCTTTATTTTTCTGGTTGTTTAGTTGGTTTGTTTTGGTTGCGTAGTTTTTGAGGTTGTTGTGCGAGAGCTTTTGTTTGCTCCTTTGTTATTGTTCAGCTAGTTTTGGCCGATTGCTTAATTGTACAGATTTGGTTGTTGAATGAAAGCTAATTCTGCTTATTCATAAAAAAAAAAAAAAAGGAAAAAAGAAAAGAAAAGGACGACAAGTAACTTACTGCCTTCTCCTCCATTTTGCTCATGTTGTTGAGCAAATCTTTGAGAATACTGATGAAAGGAGTTGCTCCAATCCCCATACCAACAAGTAGCAAGACATCATACTTGCGGTAGTCTTGTGCTGGGGCAGCATAAGGTCCATCTATTAAGAGCTTCGGCCAACTGTTATCTCCAGACATATAGGAATTTCACATTTTAAATAACTTATCACTAATGCTAATTAATGATTAAGGAGGGAAGACATTAGAAAGCATGCAGTACAAAAATGCACCTCTTCTTGGTTGTTTCATCAGCCATACTATTTCCGGCCAGAGAGGCTTGAGAGAATACTCGAATAAGCTCTTGTGTCCAATCACCTAACTGCCTAATGTGAACACTAAGGTAGTCATCTCCGGGAGCGGAGGTAATGGAAAATGGATGCCTGGGATACATAAATCACGACATGCATATTACCATAAAGGATCAAGATAAATTCTACGCATGCAATTGAGTATTGTATTAATTCCCCAAGATATATATATATATACGTGATAATCAGGGAAAGTTGTGGTGACTTACCACTGAAATGCCGAAACAGTCGGACATTGGATAAACATGTATTGTCCACTCTTGTACTTAAACTGAGGTGGCTTAGACATTTGCAACATAAGAACGTTTCCGGGATAAACTGCAGCCTAAACATTTTACAATTCAAGTTAATTAAAAAAAAAATAAAAAATTAAAGAGAGCCAGCCATGAATTCAAGTCGAGTGAGTTCCGATCGAAGCGTTCCACACAGTCTACACACTCATGCTTATATTATGCAACTTAGGTGTGCAGTAAAATAAATGGCAGATGTGGTTGGTAAAAGTTATTCTCACCTCCAGAAGACGGACATCATAGGAGGCCGACCGAAAGAACCTCAAGGCCCTTTCTCCAGCATATACTAAAACTGGAACTGCAAGATACATCCATGTCTGCATGCATGATCGAACTCAATGTTCTCAAGAGAAGTAATATATATTGACTTGGTTAAAGGTAGGTTAAATATCACTTGAAAATTAAGGATATATACCGTCTTGTGGTACCACTTGTGGGCCAGGTAGAGGAATGTCCCATGGACAATAAGCAAGGCATAGACGGCGACAAATAGGTGGTGTGAATACCAGAAGGCATTGAAACCACTTAGCCTACCAAAGGGCTTTGGCAGCTTAATCAGACTCCGTCTGAACCATCGTGTTGCAAGTATAAATGCAACCGCCATTAACATTACCATTAGAATTCCAGTCACCCCTTCTATCCCTTTAACCAGCTCCATGTAGCAGGGTTTTAAATTGCCGAAGTCACGATCTAAAAAAATGAGCCCATAGATTTTCTCAGGCAAATTGACAAGTCTTGGAAAATCACATGCAAGGTGGGTTCCGGCATGGAGAATGATACCAATAACAATACCTGCTGCGATGACCTGCACGGAGCAGTTTACAAAAAAGAAGAGTGCAAATGTATTTAGGGTACGTAGTACATTGTATATACATACATCAATGAATCAATGTATTTTAACAAGGTTTAAATTTAGCGAGCCGAGGCTTTCAAATAATATTTTGAATGGATCGATAACGTATAAACCAAGCAACAGTAAGTTAGGTTAAACGACTATATATAATATATATATGTGTGTGTACCTTGTGGAAATTGATGTTGTCGTCAAAAGGAATTAGATAGGCGAGCTTGGTGGATCTGAGCCAAGTGATTGTGTTCCTACAGACGGGCAGGAGAATGAGAGCCATGTTGAACTTGAGGGTCTCAGCCGCACCCTTGGCTGTGAGGAGACAATAACCCATGACTTTGAACCCATCCTTGTCCATGTATTGATAAAACTTCCATGTGACGAGCGCAGTCATGATCACCATCCACAAGCTCAAAAGCCCGAGTCGCCTCCAATTTTTTTGGAGATAATTTATTGTTGACCTTAAGCTTTGTAGCTTCTGGCTCAAGGCTTGGCTGCTGCAACTCGGCGCTGGACTACATTTATCAAGGTAAGTTTCCGGTTTTAACAACACCGCCTCTAATTGCCAGAGCTGCCCATTATCGTCAACCACCGAAAAAAAAAAAAAAAAATTGTCATAATTCATATATAGGTTGAATCACCATGCATGAATATCGATCCTCTTGAACATGTCATATATATATTGCATGCCACCTAAATCATTCAATATAATGAACAGCACCTAAGCCAAATTGTTTATAAAAAGAAGTACTGTAAAATAGTGGTGATCAAGGCAGGGGCAAAATTGAGAGTTACTGAATTATTATTGCTGTTAAATATATAAAATAGGGAATAACTTCAATCCGGTCCCGGCAAAAACTGGGCATTTTTTGCCTTCCAATGATAAGTTGACACGTAAGCTTGGAACAAAAAAATCAAATAAAATCTAAACACCCAATGGATTTCTTCAACGTATGCTAAAATGAGATCCGGCCGGAAAAATGGGCACACCGGCCAAATCTCTCTGTCGTAGTTGGTGCCGCCTCTCTCTCTGTCGCGGGTGTTCGGAGTTAGGTCGGGGTGAGAGAAAGAGAGATCCGGTCGGAAACCCACGCACACCAACCGGATCTCTCTCTGTCGCATGTGGTCGAGTATGGGTCGACGTGAGAGAAAGAGAGATCCGGCTGGATCTCTCTCTGTCGCCGGAGGTCGGGGTTGGGTCGATGTCGAGAGCGCCGGATCTCTCTTTCCCTCGTCGGATCTCTCTTTGTCTCCGGTGGTCCGGCCTGGGCAGTGCCATGGTGGGGCAGACGGGTTTTTCTAGTTGACAGTGCAGGTCGTGTGGTACTTCAGCAATATTTCAATTTTTTTGGTTTTAATTGACGTGTCTATTGATTATTGGTAGGCATAAACCCATTGGTTTTTGCCAGGACCGTATAGAAGGAGCACTCTATAAAATATTGCTGAATACAGTTAGCTAGTAGCCTAATTAGAGTTTTGAATAACAGTGTGACTAGCTATCTCACTACCTCTACTTAATTTTAGCTTTGTCGACATGTATAGTGTAATATACATATATATATATATATAGCGAACACATGGTCTAATAGATAGCAAAGTACACCCATCCCAATTATCTTTATATATTTCGAATCCTCCCTCTCCCTTCTCCTCCTAATTTTTGTGTGGACATGTAAAAAATAAAAAAAATAAATATATATATATATGTTCAGAAAAATACACTAGCTATAGCTAGTTATCATAAAGTCTATACTAGTTGGATTGAAATGGCATGGTCACGTGTCCAGGCAAGTCTCAGTGATATGATGTGTAGTTTTTAAGTTAATGTTGTTAGAAAAGTACCCACCTCAATGAAACCAAGTCGTTCTGCATCTAACTCTTCCATCATCAGGGCAGCATATTCTCCCGCTTGTTCCTTCACTCTAGATAACTTGTTCGCGGAAGCACTCAGCATGATAATCTACCCATTAAAGAAAAACAAATTTAATTATTTTCAAATTAAAGGAAACACTCATACAAAATAGTTTGACCAAAAAGCCCCCGGCCACCACAAACCCAGGCCCATTGAAAATGATACATATATACACAAAGAAATTTTCCGAAAATTATATTTCGAAAACCGGCAAACCCCATTTAATCTTGCAAATAATCAATTTACGTACACCAAACACTCCAAACTTTTTTTTATTTTTTTTTCCTTTTTACTTTTATGTTATATTATATTATAACACTTTCAAATTAAAAACAAATAAAATAACCTATAAAACATATTACCAAAAAGAGCTATTGTTTGGGTAGAAACCTACCTCTTTGATTTCTTCCTCAGTGATACTACCATCTTCATTCTTGTCCACCCTGAAAATACAACACAATAAATATATAACTCTATGATTATATATATATATATATATATATATATATATAAAACGAGAACCATCATTGAATATTAGTAGTCAAAAGCGATTTTAAAATGACTCACTTTCGTAATAATTCAAACGGCATAAAAGTTGGGTTTTGTGCTACGTACGGTAGGAATTTACAACCGGTTGCAGTTTTGGTTATTTCATTCTAACCACAACTGCTTTAGGCGTTTTATTATTCAATTTTAAATAACTACAACCACAATCGATAATTATGCGATTATTACCCGATAATAGTTTTTCATAAAAATCTAAAACACATTTATTTTTTTAACCCTAAATAATTGCACTTTTTAATATTTTTAATCTAGTGATCAGCGGTTAATTGCAATCGACAGTTATTAACTAATAACCATTTTTCATAAAAATTGAAAACAGATTTGTTTTTTTAACCATAAATGATTACACTTTTCAGATTTCTTATATTGAAATCAATGAAATGAAATGCACAACTCCATATCCCATACCGGGTTTTGAGAATCAACCATAGCTAGCTGGTAAAGATAGGGTGTACGTGTCAAAAAGCATTAATTAATGTAGGTACATCATTTCGGTTTCAATGACAAAAGAAAATAGGCCCCTTTCAATTGATCTAAACACATGTAAAAAAATAAATAAATAAAAAAAAAAAAAAAAAAAAAAAAAAAAAAAAAAAATCAACTCCTTCAATTAGATTACAGTGAAGAGTGGTAATGCAGTGAACAGTGGCAATCAAACGCATACACAAATGAAATGAGGGAAGCATTTAATAAACAACAGAATATTAGGCCGGCATTGAATAATAAAAAAAATAAGTAGTGAACCTAGATTATTAGTGGATTATAATCATAGAAAACGATCTTTCATAATGCTAATTAAAAGTTTTAGGAAAAAATGCAAATTTTCAATCTTTTAAAGCTCTATACACGTGCCATTTTTATTTCTAAAAAAGAGTGACTATGAAGCTAAAAGGTTGAAACTAATTAATCATTGGAAAAATTAATTAATTAATTATGTATTCGCACATTTGGAAAAAGATCTGGACCCGTGAATCGAAGTTTTCATCAGTGATTTGCAACCAGAACTCGTATAGCTCGTCTCGGCTGATCTTGTCACCCTTGAGCCTTCGTCTCCGGCTCAGCACATCGAAGATCTCCAGAGCAAACTCCTTTGAATCTTTCATTTCTACCAAAACAAAAAAAAAAAACGAAAATCAGATGTTAGAATATATTATATTATTTTCTAGGTTATTGACTTTCTTATTCGGGTTTTCAATCCGGTCCAAAACCGGTTCTAAACCGGGTCATCGGGTTTTTTTAAAACAGGTGCAAAATCGGTTTCTAACCAGTTCAATCACTTTCAGCACAGTTGCCCAAGCCGGCCCACACTCAAACGGGTCCAGATGGCTCAGCCCAACAAGGAGTCAAGTCAACCCAGCCTACGTGTTAGACCCGGTTCACTCAAATCCGAAGCAAATCGAATCCTACCCGGTTCAGCCGAATAGGCCAATCGGGTCAATTCCTCCAACCTGGTGCAAATAGTCAACCCGGTTTACCGGGTTAGACCCATGTCAAATCCATTTCGGGTTAGACCATATTAAATTGTCCATGGATTTAGGCCTATTTTGGCCCAAACAAACCGGCCCAATTTAACCTAGTCTTGAAGGCTCCGGTCTCAGGCCCAATTGAAGGCCCAAATAATTCACTGCCACCAGCAGCCACCACCATCCACTTCCGGCAGCTTGCAGCTGCCTTACTCCGCCCGTCCGCCACTCCCCGCCACCACGAAAATCAGAAAAGACAAAAAAACAAAAAAACAAAAAAACAAAAAAGAGATGACGAATGAGTTCGGACAATTGGACCTATGCATTGTGCAAAATCAGCACGGTGGAGAAAGCCGTCTTTCGCGAGGGCATTGAAGTTGCTTTGGACTTGGCTCCATGCATCGACGGTGTCATCAGTTTTGGTGCTGATAAATCTGAGAACACCGAGAGCCTTATGTGCGCCGAATCGATTCCGGTCAAGCTGAGCCAGTTCCCTCCGCCGAGCACGAGCCTCCAGGGCCACCAAGGCGCCATTCTCAGCCACTGCCGAGGCCAACGGAGTAGGCGACGCGTGGCCGTGGCTCCACGAGAACCGCCGCACCAGCTTGGGCTGGAGCGCCTGCGAGAACTGCCATATTTGTTGTTAAAGGAGTGGGAGTCGGTGTACGAGGTATCTCATATTTGTTGTTCAGGCGAATTGACCCGAAACTGAAACTATGAAACTAAAACCATGCACATACATATATAGAAAGAAATGCTCGCCAGACCATGCAGATCGAATGGTCCCCACACCCCCTATATATATATATATATATATATATATATATATATATATATATATATATATATATATATATATATATATATATATATATATATATATACACCCATTATTTTCCTTTTCCACGCCTTCCATCTGATCACTGGAAACTGAGAGTTTTACGTGGTGAACAACTAATTATCGAGACTTAGGTTCCTTTGATTCGCAAAATAAATATTTCATTAAAAAAATAAGTAGTTATTACTAAAAATGAGAAAGATTGAAATGAAATAATTAAATTATTTCAATTTTTTAGTTTGGTGACAACACATATATTACAATTAGAATTGTCCCAAAATTACTAAAGAAAAACCTAAATAATTTCTTATTTTTCAAAAAATAAAACTCAAATCTTAAAAAAAAAAAAAAAAAAAAAAAAAAAAAAAAAAAAAAGGGAGTTGGACCTTAGATCTGTGGGTGGCCAGGACAAAGATCTGATCTAAATTATTTGTTTTTTTTTTTTGTTTTTTTTTTTTTTTTTGTATTTTTAATTTTTTTAAGTTTATTTTGGAAAAATTAAAGAAAAATATGTTTTTTTTTAAAAAAAATATATATATATATTGTCTATTTCCTCAAAAATTGTTATTCCTCTAAAAAAATGAGAGGAATAATTATTTATTTTCGTTAGAGAATAATTATTCTCATGGAATAGCTATTCTAAAAAATAGGTCCTTACCAAATAAAAGAATAACTATTCTAATGGAATAGTAATTCCATTCCAATGACTTATTCGATAAACCAAACGAGGTCTTAATGCTCATATAATATCTTTTTAATTCACCAATTTTATATATATATATAATATCAGTTTTCTTTTTTACAAAAATTATCCTAGGTATAATTCGCTTAAACATTTTCAAAAAGTGAAAAAAGGGCAAATTAGCTAGCGATCAAAACACGCCCAAGTAAATCGAAAGAATAGTAGTGCCAAAAATAAAGACATTTAAGATAGTAAAAGCTCAACTAAACGAATGCAATTTCTTTTACCTAAAGATGTTACTGTTATCAGTTAATCACACGCTCAATCAAACGTATTAGATTTAAGCAAACGAAAACCATTTACATATATAGTTTTTTTTTTTTTTTTTTTTTTTTTTTTTTTTTTTTTTTAATTGGCCATTCACTTATACCTGTAACAACCAGGAAAATGCTTCTTCTTTTTTGTTTATTTAACTTTTTATTGATAAGTAAGGAAAATGCTTCACTTATACATTTTCTTAAAATGTCATTGAAGTGGACTTATAAATCATTTGAAATGGGATTGATTAATAGCTTAGAGAATAACCATGGTTATGGTTTATTCTAAAATCATGATCGTCGGTGGTTAGTCATTCTTCCAACTTCATTAATTTTCTCTTATAATTTTTTTTTTTGTATTAAAATTTATTAATTAACAATTATCTAATTATGTATGTATATATATATATATTAATGAAGGTCATATAATACCCAAGGATGAAAAGTGTGTGTTTGGTTAACGGGTGTTCACATGGATCCAGAATATTATCCGAACCCGAAAGAAATTTAATCCTTCAAGATGGGATGTAAGTAATTAAGATTAGGGTTAAATATCCTAGAGGTACCTGAGTTTTACGTGTTTTTAAATTTAGTACTTCAGTTTCATTTCGTATCACAGGTAGTACCTGAATTTGGAAGAAAAAATCATTGTGCTATTTCTCGTCCAAATTTCAACTTCTTGCCACGTGTCAACCGCTGAGGTTGACACGTGGCACCACATTAAAAAAAATTAAAAATTAAAAATTAAAAAATTAAAAAAATGATTAAAATTAAAAAAAGAAAAAAAAAAAAAAAAGAAAAAAAAAAAGAGGGGTGGCTGAGCCACCCCCCTTGGCCACCATGGGGGTGGCCGGCCACCCCCATTTTGGCCAAGGAGGTGGCCCAGCCACCCCCTTGGCCGGTCTGGCCGGTCTGGGGTGGCCGAACCACCCCATAGGGGGTGGTTCGGCCACCCCACAGTTGAAAAAAAAAAAAAAAAAAAAAAAATTGGAAGGGTTTTGGCCCTAGGGGGTGGCCCTAGGGGGTGGTTCGGCCACCCCACAGTTGAAAAAAAAATTTGAAGGGTTTTGGCCCTAGGGGGTGGCCGAACCACCCCCATGGCCCTAGGGGGTGGTTCGGCCACCCCACAGTTTAAAAAAAAAAAAAAAAAAAATTGAAGGGTTTTGGCCCTAGGGGGTGGCCGAACCACCCCCTAGGGCCACGGGGGTGGTTCGGCCACCCCCAGTCCGGCTGGTTCGACCACCCCAGACCGGCCAGACCGGCCAAGGGGGTGGCTGGGCCACCTCCTTGGCCAAAATGGGGGTGGCCGGGCACCCCCATGGTGGCCAAGGGGGGTGGCTCAGCCACCCCTCTTTCTTTTTTTTCCTTTTTTTTTTTTTTTTTAATTTTAATCATTTTTTTAATTTTTTAATTTTTAATTTTTAATTTTTTTTTTATGTGGTGCCACGTGTCAACCTCAGCGGTTGACAGGTGGCGAGAAGTTGAAATTTGGACGAGAAATAGCACAATGATTTTTTCTTCCAAATTCAGGTACTACCTGTGATACGAAATGAAACTGAGGTACTAAATTTAAAAACACGTAAAACTCAGGTACATCTAGGGTATTTAACCCTTAAGATTATAAGTCTTTTTGTATGTATATACACACACGTACACTTATGTATTTATGTATATATTCCATTTATACATGTTATATGCACTTAATTATGCAGGAAAATAAACCCAAAGCAGGAAGCTTTATTCCCTTAATTTGGAACAGGACGTAGGCTATGCCCCGGAACTGATCTCACCAAGCTTGAAATTTCCACTTTTCTGCATTATTTTCTCCTTGATTACGAGTGACTTCCCTTTGTTTGTCTTTGAATTTAAACTACTTCTTATGAAAAAAAAAAAATTTCTATAAACTTGGCAAATTTCTTTTTTATATTAACGACTTACATTCGTGATATATATCTAACAAATGCCTAGCTAATCCTTGCAATTGTTGTCATTCTTTTTTTATTATTATTTTTTACTTTAAAAAATAAGGGGTATTTTGGATATTTTAACAGAATTTAACGAAAAATCCTAACGGTTGGGTAAAATTGAAAAAAAAAAAAAAACTAAAAAATATGGATTACAACAGCAATAATCAACGAGGTTACAAATGTCTTGACCCTATCTCTAAAAGAATTTATGCATGTGTCTAGACGTGTTGTGTTTGATGAAGGTTTCTTCCCTGCAAAGGATACACAAACAGTTCCTTCATCCTCCTCATTACAAAAAAACTCTACATTTAATGACGTGTCTACAATAAATTACTTTTTGACACTTTACTAATTAGTAGTGTGTTAAATCTTAACACACTAAAATCATTAGTGTCGTGTCTGAAGTAAAGGCCACTAAATTAGCGACGTGTTGGATTCAACACACCACAAATTTGTGGCGTGTTAGTCAAACACAGCACAAAAATGTGGCGCGTCTGACAGATAAGACACAAAATTGTGGCGTGTCCACAAGACGCGCCACAAAATTGTGACGTGTCTGACTAGCACGCCACAAATTTGTGGCGTGTCAGTCAGACATGCTAGTAAATTAGTGTCATGTTAGTTTATGACACGCTACTAATTTTCATAAAACCGCGTGGGGATACGTGGTTCTCCCTGTTTTCTCCTGCAATTGTTTCCCTCTCTCACTCTACTCTCTCTCTCTCTCTCTCTCCCTCTCTCTATCGCCGGCTGCCACATCAAATCTGACCACCGCCGCATCACGGTATGCATATCCTCTCTCTCTCCCTCACAATATCTCTCTTTAGCTCTCTCTCTCTCTCTCTCTAGCTCTCTCAATATATCTCTCTCTTTATTTAGCTCTCTCTCACTCTCTCTCTCTCTCTCATCTCTAGCTCTTCGCCTAGCTCAGACGCCGACCACCACCAACGCCATCCATCCCCGGCCACCCAAGATCACCTTCGACGCCGTCCATCAGTAAGGTTAGTGACTCTATTTCTTCTTCTTCTTCTTCTTCTTCTTCTTCTTTTTCTTTAGCAAAAATAATTTAGAATTTTTTTTCTTTAGCAAAAAAAATTCATGCATTTGTCTTATGGATTAGGGTAAAATGGATTGCAACACTTGGTACAAGAGTAGTTTCTCTGTCTCTCGCGCATATGTGTCATAAGATTATAATAATGGAATATTATATCAAATTTGAGTGGTTTATATATGTCTAAATATATTTGTTTTTGAATATTTTTATTTGTGGTCCTTTTGAAGTATTTTTAGATCGTTTTTGACATGGATGAGTGATGTTAACTTTTATTGAATTGAGTTGAGCTACCTTCACTTCGGTTTATTTGGTGTTTGTTTAATTTTTTTTTAATTTTTTTTTTACTTTAATTATATATACATTATATAGGAGAAGCAGTACAGAAATTCAATATAGATTTTATTTTCTTCATGCTGAGACAACAATTCCTCTTGGTGACAATGTGTTCCCCGTATTCTTTGAACATGTTATTCTCTCCTTTTGTTTTTCTATTTTTTTGCACCATAGAAGCTGCCATAAAACTACTAGAGAATGAGACAATTAATTTTTTTTTATTTTTTATTGACTTTAATTATATAAAAATAGACTACTTCTTGAAGATGGTATCCTTGATATGTTTCGTGGTGTCAACATTCATGACCTGTTTTATATATTTAGTGGTTTTCAATTTGTGGCGTGTCTGTTTGATACCCCACTAATTTATGGCATGTCAGTCAATGACATACCACAAAGTCAGAAATACCGACTCCCTGATTAGTGGCCTTCTAGAAAGGCCATTAATCACACGTCACTAATGTTGCTTGAAAGGCCACTAAAAATTAGTCACAAATCACTTCAATTTTTATAGTGCCTCCTTGGTTGCATGTCCAAGAATTCACCTGTAATGTGAAAGAAATCACCTCCAGCAATGGAGATTTTTTTTTTTAGCTCACCCCCTAGACATCACTAGATGATGGTCATCCACTACAAAAAGTTAAAAATAATAATAATAATAATAATAATTATTGACAGTTTTTTTTAGACAGTTTCTAAAACTATCTAGAATTAAATTGTTAGAGACGATTTTTTTAGAACCATCTATAAAAAATTTAATATAGACGGTTTGATTAAACCGTCCATAACTCCAGACGGTTTTATTCAAACCGTCTGTAAGTTTATAGATGGTTTAGACCAAATCATTCAAAAATTTACATTTTCAGACGATTTGATTCAAACCATTTTGAATTTTATGGACGGTTTGAAAAAAACCGTCTATAAATGTTACGGACCGTCCCAAACCGTCCATAACTTTTTTTTTTTTTAAAGTAGAAACATTCCAATCCTGCCTTTTTATTCTTTCTCCCTTCCCTTTTCTGTTTTTTTTTTTAATCTCACCTTTTATCCTGTCCGGTCATCTTTTCTTCTTCTTCTTAGTGCTTTTCTCTTTTTTTCAACCGAAACATCGAGAGAGAGAGGGAGATCATAGAGAGACTAAGAGAGAGAGAGAGAGAGAGAGATTCGCCGATGGGATCTGGACGGAACGGCAAGATCGGAGGGAGAGGCATCCATCCAGGAGGCAGTTGACTGATGTGCTACGTGGTTGGGATCCAGAACTTCCGAGTTTGAGCTGCTGTCTTCCACTTGGTCCATCGGCACGTGTGAATTGAAGTTTGTGTGACTCAGTACCATGGAAAATCTCTAGCGGAGCAATGCTATATGGCTCGATGCAGGGCTGTCCGAAGAGAGCACTGAAGCGGACTCATTGATAGAGGGACTCAGTAGAAGTCGGGGCCTAGAAACCATGATGGCCTTGAGAAAAATTGCATATTTTTCTCGAGACAGTGGCTGAGGAGGAGCAGGGCAGCTGTATTTTTTCTGCCCAATAAGCCCACAAATCGTGCAATAATCAGCAAGGCGCTCATACTTGAAGCTAATCCAGAGGGACTCTTTTCCAGGGCGTGGAAAAAGGAAGCTAAGGACAAAAGGAAGAAGAGTATTGATTTCATCCCGATAACCGTTTGATTCGGCGTAAAATGGTTTCTAGAAAATGATTTTGGCATCTTTCGGTGTTTGGTAAGGGCAAAAATAATGGTCAACCGAAAAATGATATCCGTTTGACCAAAAATGCTTTGTAAATTTCAGAAAATGATTAACGCTTTTGAACGTAGTCGACCTTCTTTTAAACGACGCAGTCAACTTTTATGTTCAAGCAATCGATTAATGCTGGATTCCGACAAGCTAGATATTGGCATCGGTCGGTGCCAGAATCTAAAAGTTAAGCATGTGAGAATCACAAGTTTTTTTAATAACATGTGCTTTTCACATGTATTTTTAATAACATTAATAAAAAAACATGTAATTCTCACATGTTTAAAGGATACATGTCACTTTTATATATGGTTTGTAGGAAATTTTCTACAAACCGATTTATAGGAAATTTTTGTCCTATATATATTCTTTCTTTCTTTCTTTCTTTCTCCTTGAATTACCCCCACCTGATAATTTTGTTAGCATATTAGATTAATAATAAAAATTATAGAGTATGTATGACAGTGGTTTTGAAAAGTAATTTTATTTTGGACATAAATTTCCTACAAACGTTTGTAAAAAATTTTGGACAAAAATTTCCTACAAACCAGTTTGTAAGAAATTTTCTACAACTCACATGTAAGAATGACATGTATCCTTTATGCATGTGAGAATCACATGTTTTTTTTATTAATACTATTAAAAAATCATATGAGAAGCACATGTTATTATTATTTTGGTTTGAAAAAATGTTTTGATATGAAGTAAAAACTAAAAAGTGTTGTGTTTTGAATCGTTTATTAATAATTTTGAAGTAAGTAAAGTGTTCGCTACCAAACAAAGCTGCTATTGCTACTGCTACTGCTACTACTACTAAGTGTGGTCTTTATTTTTTTATGCGAATTTTAATTGTACTAGCAAGTGCACGAATCGTTTGCAATAAAGTGTTTTGCAAGTATGAGGTCAATCTCATAGGGAATTGTGTTCTCGAAAAAACAATTTTATTTTAAACTAATTAAATCTTAATCTGGTTTCGAGAATTAAGATATCGTTTTTGATAAATAAAAGAAAAACATAAACTAAATAAAGTAAAAAGAAAAATACTAAGGCTAGCTTTAGAATCCACTCTCATTGAATCATAACAACATACTCCATGTTCATCAATATTAATCCGAAGTTCTCACAATTAAAATCTTAGGTATGTTTTACTATGCTTAAATATTTAATCAAAACATCTTATGTATTCATTCTTTACACAAATCACAAAAGATATCCGGTTTAAACCAAATCATCAAATGTATCCATAAAATAAATCACAAGGGATATCAAATTCTTTGCCAAATAAAAACTAAGCAATCAATTATATGAAATTATCTCAAATTATCAAATGTATCATTGAATCATAAAAGATATCTAAGAATCATTCCACACATTGAAAAGAAGAAAAACAATTGAAATATTAAATTCAATAAAATCGGACAATAAAAACTTACATGAAAGTGTTGTTGTTCTTTATTGATGAGGTTTCATCCTCAACCTTAATTGAGGAATTAGCTACACATGATATAAAAAATAAAACCTAACCTAAAGAAAAACTAAACTAAAAAGAAGAAAATTATATTTGGTCTCTAACTTCCCCCCCCCCCCCCCCCCTCCTTTTTTTTTTTTTCTTTCTTAATGCTTAGCAGTCTATTTATAGGAAGCAAACAAACCCTAGAAGCCCTAAATATTCTAGAAAAATTGAAGGTTAGTCTTCTAGTTTGAGTAGTATACTCAAAACTCAATCCAAGAAGGAAAAAGATTCCAAATTCGTCTAAATTTGTGGTCTTTTATTGCGGAGCGATTTTGGCATAGCAGACGTTCGAATTAGGAAAATCCTATTTCACACTTATTTGTAGTATTTTTAGTTAGCTTTCCAACGCCGCTTGATTCACCCGATACTTGAACTGAAAGTTATAATCAAAATACTATGACATGTGCAGAATCTGAATTCTAATCCAATCCGATTTTGACTCCAATTAGAGAAATTTTAATTTAGTCTTTTCGTTGATAACCACATTATATAGGCCTTCTCAAAGCGTGTTTTCTTCCAAACTTTACATTTTTCACCTTAAAGCCATTGTTTTTTCTCAATAACATGCAAAATACTAAAATACCAAAACTAACCAAAAACATTAGAAAATAATAAAGCCAAAGGTTTAGTAAATTCAAATTAAGGGATCCATGTATGCAATATTTGATACTCATCAATTTCCTTTTGAAATGAAATAGGAGGTAAATGAAGTTTTTTCGGTTTTAAATTGTAGAATTAAAAAATAAGATTTTATTTATATGGGTCAAATAGGTTGACCCGGAACTGATAAAAAGTTTGAAGTTCTATCTGTAAAATCGTTAATACATTGGGGGTAAGTGAAGTTTTTTCCGTTTTTAATTGTAGAATTAAAAAATATGATTTTATTTATATGGGTCAAACAGGTTGACCGGGAATTGATTAAAAGTTTGAAGTTTTAACTGTAAAATCGTTAATACATTGGGGGGTAAGTGAAGTTTTTTTCCGTTTTTAATTGTAGAATTAAAAAATCTGATTTTATCTATATGGGTCAAATAGGTTGACACGGAATTGATTAAAAGTTTGAAGTTCTAACTGTAAAATCATTAATACATTGGGGGTAAGTGAAGTTTTTTCCGTTTTTAATACATTCGAGCATATTATAAGTCTTACTCATATCTAGTTTCATAGGCATGAAACTCTCCCGTCCCTTTAACCGAGTATCCATAGTGTGTAAGATTTCAAAGGCAACCAAGATATTGTCTGTGATGAGTTTACCCGGAATAAAGGCACTTTGCTCTTGTGAAATGATGTGGAGCAACACAGTTTTTAGCTGGTTTACAATTGCCTTAGATATGATCTTATAGAGAACGTTGCAGAGGCTAATCAACCGAAATTCAGTCACTCGGGTAGGGTCAATCACCTTAGGAATTAAACAAATGTTAGTGGTGTTTAAACCAGCATCAAAAGATCCCCCATTAAGAACATGGAGAGCTGCCCATGACACCTCCTTACCCACCACTCCCCAAGACTTTTGATAAAAATCCGCAGAAAAACCATCCGGTCCAAGCGATTTAAGAGGATGCATTTGAAAAAGGACAAATCGTACCTCATCCTCAGTAAAAGGCCGAAGCAATCTTTGATTCATAATTTCAGTAACCCAACATTCCACTGAATTCAAATAGCCGACAATGCCTGTAGGATTAGATGAAGAAAACAACATCTTATAGTAATCAAGAAACAACTTTCTAATATCCTTTTTTTTCCTCCACACCCTGCCATTCCCATCAACAATACTATGGATGGTATTGATCTTACGTCAATGATTCGCCCAAGAATAAAAAAATTGAGTGTTATGGTCCCCATATTGTTACCAATTATGCTTTGCTCGTTATTTCCATTGCACGTCCTGTACTAATAGTTCATCGATTTCAACTTGAATTGTTATGATAGCTGGATCAAAAGAAGGCCGAGCATGGCTTTGGAGTTGAAGAAGCCGTTGTTTTTTCTTTTTTAGAGTATCCTCCAACCTGCCAAATTTCTTCTTACTCCACCAAGAAAGTCGAGTTTGGCAAGATGAAAGTCGTTGTTGAACAGCCCTGATTGGCGCCTCTCCCACATATGCATCCCCGCATGCATATTCTACTAGCCCATGGTACTCTTCATCTCTCGTCCAAGCTGACTCAAACTTGAAACCCTTTCGATAATTCTGTCGCTCCTCTTGAAATTCATTGAAATGGACTAAAAGAGGATTATGATCTGAGGAAGAAGCTACAAGAATAGTTACTGTCACATTAGGGAAAAAGAGTGCACCATTCTCGATTGGCCATTGCCCTATCCAACCGCTCCTTTGTGAAAGAAGCATCAGTTCTTCCATTACTCCACATATAACAAGGGCCAATATACCCCAAATCGCATAGGCCACATATTTCCAAAGCTTGCTGAAAACCTTCCATTTGAGATTCCCATTGAATGGCCCCTCCACATTTTTCCTTTTGCTCTACTATCTCATTAAAATCCCTGGCACAAAGCCAAGGAATAGGCTGGAAGATACGAAGATGTTTAAGCAAAGCCCATGACTCCGCTCTTCGAGCACTATCGGGTTGACCATAAAAACCAGTGAATCTCCATTGCTCAGTCCTATCCAAATCTTTCACCACTGCATTAATATGAGACTGAGAATAATTGTAGATGTCCATAAATTGTGCATTTGATCATAACAGTGCAAGACCCCTGCTCCGGCCCATGGGATTAACAACAAATAAACTTTCAAAGCCAAGGAGGCTTCGAATACGCTCCATAGATTTTTTAGAACAAAGTGTCTCCATGAGTAACACAATGCTTGGCTTCTTTTTCTTCACCAATTGATGAAGGTCCCGAACTGCCTGAGCGTTGCAAAGCCCTCGGCAATTCCAACTTAACAGATTCATTGTGGCTGGCGAGGCTGTTCCATAGCCTAGGGGTGTACAAGCGGTTACGGTAGCAGTAGCGGTAGCGGTTATTAGCTCATAACCGCAACCAGAAGGCTGGTTGCGGTTTTTATCAACCACCGGTTATCCGGTTATTTTAACCTAATTATTAACCGATTTTCACATATGTTGAATTTTTCAATTTTTTTTTTTTTAAAAAAAAATTCAATATTTGCATTCAATTACATCATTTTTTGTCATAAAAATTACATGTCACTCTGCTAATTTCTAGAGTGTCCACTTCACTCCCTTAAGCAACAAGGAGTTCCTAGCTTAAGTGCTTAACTAGAAAAAAGCATTAATTCGCAATATAATAAAAGTATAAACTGTACATGCATTGTAGAGCAAACCCAATAGCCATAGGCTCTTCAATTGGGTGTTGATTGGGTCTTAATCCACAAGGCAGGCCAATGGAACATGCCTGAAAAATACGAAAGAAATGAAAGCCAGCAATTAAATTCACACTTACCCGAACTGCTGGTTATCTTTCTGTTCTTTCTAATACACATATTCTCATAGCCGAAGATTACCAGAGATCCAACTTCCACTCTTTCATGTCGTAGTTAAACAAAAAAAACAAGAAAGCAATATAAAGACAAACAATATAAGAAAAATCCTGGATATAACATTAATAATTTCAAAATACATGCCTTATCATTGGTTTCTGCGCTTCCGAGTTCACTTCACCCCTGGAAATGATTACCATCCCTAGTGCAGCATTTGGCTTCACATTAAAAACCAGGCAAACATACGAAATTAGGTAAGATTGGTTAGCAAATAATACATAGACAATATAAAATGAGTCAAAAATAAAGAAAAAGTCGTTAAAAGGTATATATAGTAAAATCGGTTGCGGTTATTCCGGTTGTTAACCAGTTTTTCGTATTTAATAATCGATAACCGCAACTAGATACTCAGTTATTCGGTTGTGGTTATTTTCGATTTTCCGATTAGTAATATTAACGGTTATTAGCTGTTACTTTTTTTCCGGTTAATAACCATCCAGCTTATGCACCCCTACCACAGCCTCCGCCATCGCCAAATATTGAGTAGAAACCAAAGTTTACTTCCTTCCCTTCTTTTTGCCAGAGCCACACCCATCCAAATTTTGGGAAGTGAGAGTCGAGGATTTCCGCTTACCCATAACAACCAGGCCTGTGCCACTACCGAAAATCCTCTTTTCTTCACTACAAAAAAAAAGGCATTTCTTGACATTTATTATGTGTCAAGAAATATGTATTAAATGTCAAGAAACAATTCTTGACTTTTAATTCCTCACATATCTCTAATGTCGCAGCTTTGTAGTCAAGAAAGTTTATTTCTTGACATATAACTTATGTGTCAGGAAAATTTCCTGACACATAAGTTATGTGTCAGTAAAATTGATTTTCTGACACATGATATATGTGCAGGGAATTAATTTTGCTGGCACATAAATCATGTGCCAAGAAACTCAATTTTCTGGCACATATATATGTGCCACGGAACATAATATATGTGCCATAAAATCGTGTTTCATTGCACATGATTTATGTGCCACTAAACCTTAGTTTCCATTAGTTTACTGGCACATATATCATGTGCCAGGAAAGTTGATTTTCAATTTAAAAAATTTGATTATACTGGAATTATTCCAATATAATCAATTTTTTTAAAACCTTATAAAATATATAATCAAAATTGACAAATAACCAAGGGAAAACATATTATATATTTAATTAATATAACAAAATAGCATCAAACAATCCCAACTATTAATTAAGAAACATCCAAGTACTATACTAGTTGTTACAAAAAATTAATATGATCAATCCCATAGTCATCAACAAGCTACAAAAGTATTTAGTTAGATTTTTAATCAATCCGGACTGTGTCTCCCCATTCCTGAAGGTGTATATCCCAAGTCCTTGCATTTTGTCTGCAAAATATTCCCCAACATGTATTCTCATTCCTGCATTTTCATATGTACTTTATCATCAGTAGTTTATCATTCTCTGAAAGATGACTTGTATGGAAGATATCGAGAGAGAGAGAGAGAGAAAGAGAGAGAGGGGTAACATACCGATGGAGTTCGAGGGAGGAGATCGAGTCGATGAGGGCAGCGCTGCATCCGGAGAGAGAGAGAGAGGGAGGATCAGTACTGAGATGGAGAGATATGAGGGGAAAAAAGATTGAAAAAAAAAAAAAAAAACAAATAATGCTACTTACAGGAGATGAGGGAGAGATATGAGGGGAAAAAATTGAAAAAAAAAAAAAGAGAGAGAGAGGGGTAACATACCGATGGAGTTCGAGGGAGGAGATCGAGTCGATGAGGGCAGCGCTGCATCCGGAGAGAGAGAGAGAGAGAGAGAGAGAGAGAGAGAGAGATCAGTACTGAGATGGAGAGATATGAGGGGAAAAAAGATTGAAAAAAAAAAAAAAAAACAAATAATGCTACTTATTGGAGATGAGGGAGAGATATGAAAATTGAAAAAAAAAAAAAAAAACAAATAATGCTACTTACGGGAGATGAGGGAGAGATATGAGGGGAAATGGAGAGATATGAGGGGAAAAAGAGCAAAAAGATAGGAAAAATTTATATTAATGCGTACGTGTGCATCAGTTAGTAAAGGAAAACTGATTGAATCGTGAAAACAGAATTAGAATTAGGCGGGCTTTTAATTTTGCCAAAAATATTCATGGCATATGTCTAAATGTCAGGAATTTAAAATTATATGACATTAAATTATAATTTTCTGGCACATATTTAAAAGCCACAAATTTTTTTATAATTTTCTTGACCAATAAAATTATGTGTCAAGAAAGTTTAACATTCCTGGCACATTGTGAAATGTCAAGAATTTTTTTCTTTTTTCCTGACATTTTTTGACAATGTGCCACAATAAAAAATATTATCTTGACATTTATATAAATGTCAAGATTAAAACGTGAAGAAAGACATTTTTTTTTTGTAGTGCTTCCTCTTCCAGGTTTGGGTGGGACTGGAAAAAACTGGGTCCTGAACCTCCACAGTTGGATTAGACATGGAATTTGTAGAAAGGTCCTGCATGGGCACATGGACCACTGGCTCGTCCAGCGTACACTGGACAGGCACACTAGGCTGAACTTTGGAACCAGGCCTAGGTGCACATGTGCCCATAAGAGGAGAGGACACATCGCCCTTGCATGAGAACACTTCCACTTTGCACGCAGGCACTTGGGTGAGTGTCACGTCACATATCCCAGCTGGAGCCAAAACATGCTCCTTTAAAATAGGTGCTTCATGATAGTCCTCCTGGATGTAGCGATCCATCAACGTGTCAGTTGAAATCAAAGAGTCCCCCACTAAGCAGCTCTCCTTTTCCTTCTCAACCACTACTGGTTGCCCGAGATTTTCTCCCCCCAAAAAACCTGGTGCAACTAAAACTGCACGTGGCTGATTTTGTGAAGTAAATTGAGGACCCCTATCGTATCCTCCTGATTGTAATCCGCCATCTTCACCGGAGGAACCCGCACCTCCAGCCCCAGATGTACCGGAAACCTTCTGTCCTGCTTCTGCCCCTTTAGAGGCCCCCATCGAAAATCTACCCCTCTGGTAGCGGAGATCATCCGCTAGCAACCAAACCCCCCATTGTTTGACAATCACCTCTCCATTCAGACGGAAACCGCCACTACCGTTACACTTATTCTGTCCGTGAAAGATCCTACCACACCAGTAACAAAACTGAGGAAGTTTTTCGTACTTGAAAGATATCCAAATGGACTTGCCATTGATGAGAAGGGCCCGACCTCGTTCCAGTGGTTTAGTAAGATCAAGAAAAATTCGAATCCGTAAACATCTCCCCCAACCGATTATATCACCCGTAACATTCACCTCTTCCACCGTCCCTATTGTACTCTCGATCCGAATCTCCACCTCCTTATTCATGCACGTAAGTGGCATGTCATGCACCTGCACCCAGAACAAAGCCTTGGTGATGTCCATCTGTAACGGAGGAGTGCTATTCTCAACCTCCTTCAAAACCAAAACACACCGGTCAAAGAGCCATGGTCTACCATCCTTCACACGTCGTTTATCTGACTCATTAGCAAATTCTAAAAGCCACATATTCTCATATATTTCTTTACAATTAACAGACTCCAAGGTCCTCCACAGCCGCGACATCATAACCTGAAAAGCATCCTTCTGAACCCGACGATCAGAAAGCAATCGGCCAAGCAGACATAGCCCACTCTTTGATCTAAGATCGGCAGTATCATCTTCAGTGATAGTGATCCCAAGTTTTTCACCATTCGTCAATGTCATAGCATCGCAAAGGTTATCCAAAAGATCCTCCATTGGAAAACCTTAACAAAGAAAAAACACAAACAAAAACACAACAGCAACGGAAGCGCACACACCACAAAACCGAAAAGAAACAAACACATAAACTCCCAGTCCAAAACAACATGAGACAAAAGCTTCTCAAAACTTTAGTTATTCGGAAGGAAAAAACTTAGAGAGAGGCAACTCGAGTTGGCAAATTCCTTTTACCAAAGGATGAATACAAATTTCAATCTATAAAGTTTTAACTGTAAAATCGTTAATATATTTGGGTAAGTGAAGTTTTTTCCGTTTTTAATTGTAGAATTAAAAAAAAAAATCTGATTTTATTTATATGGGTCAAATAAGTTGACCCGAAATTGATTAAAAGTTTGAAGTTCTAACCGTAAAATCGTTAATACATCAAGGGTAAGTGAAGTTATTTTTATTTTTATTTTTTCTGGTTTTTAATTGTAGAATTAAAAGATTTGATTTTATTTATATGGGTCAAATAGGTTGACACATAATTGATTAAAAGTTTGAAGTTCTAACTGTAAAATCATTAATACATTTGGGCGGGGTAAGTGAAGTTTTTTCCGTTTATAATTGTAAAATTAAAAAATCTGATTTGATTTATATGAGTCAAATAGGTTGACTCAGAATTGATTAAAAGTTTAAAGTACTGGTAAGTGAATTTTATTCCGTTTTTAATTGTAGAATTAAAAAATCTGATTTTATTGACATGGGTCAAATAGGTTGACCTGGAATTGATTAAAAGTTTAAAGTTTTAACTGTAAAATCGTTAATATATTGGGGGTAGGTGAAGTTTTTTCCGTTTTTAATTGTAGAATTAAAAAATCTGATTTTATTTATATGGGTCAAATAGGTTGACATGAAATTGATTAAAAGTTTGAAGTTCTAACTATAAAATCGTTAATACATGGGGGTAAGTGAAGTTCTTTTTTTTTTTTTTTTTTTTCTAATTTTTAATTATAGAATTAAAAAATCTGATTTTATGTATATGGGTCAAATAGGTTGACATGAAATTGATTAAAAGTTTGGAGTTCTAACCGTAAAACATTTTACATTGGGGGTAAGTGAAGTTTTTTTTTTCGCTTTTAATTGTAGAACTTAAAAATTTGATTTTTTTTTTTTTTATATGGGCCAAATAGGTTGACCCAGAATTGATTAAAAGTTTAAAGTTCTGGTAAGTGAATTTTATTCCATTTTTAATTGTAGAATTAAAAATAAATAAATAAATAAATAAATAAATAAATCTGATTTTATTTATATGGGTCAAATAGGTTGACCCGGAATTGATTAAAAGTTTGAAATTCTAACTGTAAAATTGTTAATACTTTGGGGGTAAGTGAAGTTTTTTTTGTTTTTGTTTTTAATTAAAGAACTAAAAAATCTGATTTTATTTATATGGGTCAAATTGGTTGATCTGGAATTGACCTAAACTAATCAATTCGGGTCGGCTTGAGTTCGATAATACAAACTTTTAATTTATTAATTTAATGTTGAATTCCTATCAAATTTGTGAAGCAGTCAAAAATTTATAGATTGAAGTGCACCGTACGGTGGAAAAACATTGAACAGGACACACCACTCACCCTAGCGGCCAAAGCAAAACAAAAAATCTCCTTTGTCATTCCTTAAGCCACCAAAACACAAACTACACTTGTTCTTGAAAAGCTGCTACCGCCTAAGACTACATAAACAACAATTGATTGAACCTATTTTCGCTTGTTATTTTCAAATCACAACGAGGGATGTAATTGTGAATGTGAATACGATTGTTAACAATATTCGCACCCACATTACGTTGTTATTACTTTTAAGTATCTGCATCCACATGGTTATTAAATGAGATCATTATTTGTTATCCGCATATGAGGTAAATGGCATTTTGATCGAGCCTTATTAGAGTATCTAATACGACCTATTTTAAACGATTTTAGAAATAATTTAAAACTGTTTTTAGTGTTTTGGATCTGTTTTAATTTTTTTTTTTTTTTTTTTAAAGAAAAACCGAATTATCTAAGCTTTTGAGGAAGTTTTGGAGGCTGGCCGGTATTTTCTACTCAATGCTATATATATTGGATTTAGAAATTAATTTTATATATAAAAGTTGATTAACTAATATGGACATCTCCAATTAAGAAAAATACTATAACAAGAAGAAAATCTTTACGAAAAACATTTCTTAAATCATTTTGATAGGCCACAACGTGTGAGGAGGCCAAATCCCAAGTTTATTCAACAAAATTTGGCTGCAATTTGTTCAAATAAATTGGATCAAATGAATAGTTAACAAAAGAAATCATTTCCGGAAAATACTTAGTAAAACCTTGACCCGTACGTGGCAAAAAATACAACAAATTAATAATCAAGTTAAATTTCAATTTAAAAGAAGAATATCTCGATCAATATAACTTCATCTTATTATTCAACCCAACCTACACTGAAGAGAACATTAAAGAGGAAAAATAAATAAATAAATAAAATACTTAATTAGGACGTACATGGCCATGGCCCTCCAGGACCCCCAAAGGTGAAGGCATGCTCAATACTTGGATCCTGCCCATCATCAAAATCTACAAGAAAGTAACATTGTTGACGAATATCAAAAAAAGAATGCACCATTTTGATCTTAATGTCAACCATTTGGTAGTCTGCGTTCACTGCTTGAACCCGTGAAAAAAAACCCGCTCGCTTGGGAAAGAAGTCAGGACTAAGACCGTTTCCCATTGGTACTGGAATTTGTACATCAGGAGGGGAAAATGCTACACCACCATATCGAACATAAGATGCTCCGGTAGCTAAATGAGTGAATATCCCCTTGGGCCAGTATCCCAATTTGTTATTACCAACGATCAACCACCAATTTCCAGTTGATTGATCCTACCAAAGATGAAGAAATACAATTTCAATCATTTTTTGTATCTTTGTTATTTATTACCAAATATGATGAACTCGTGTTACCAAAAAACCAGCTTTCAGAGATTGATAGCTATCAACGTACTATACTTAAAAGGCACTAACGAAATAGCGAGTAATTGTTAACATTAACAAAAGTAAGAAGAGATGCATAATTAATTACCTGGTTAATGGTGATATTAACACCGTATTGTTGTCCATCGTAGACAGAAATATTAGAAAAAGCTCCACCGAGGGTAAATCGAGGATGAACTTGTACATAACCTGGACATAGTGCATTGTGACAACCACTTTTTTGATAGCCATCTGCCTGCATGTACGTTGATATCATGCATTCATGTTCAAATGGATTCATTTAAGGGCATCTTTCATATATAGTTAAGATAAGACAAATTAAGGGATTGGAACAAGAAAATCAATTCGATCTTACAGTCCAATATGCAGTAAGTCGTGTGCGCTTGTCACCATATAACTGAGGATGAACCTATACATAAATAACATTAATCTATCATAATTAATTAAGGTGAAAATGCGAGGAAATTAAGCATTCAAATTAATGTATATATGAAATTAATGATGACTTACTGCCCATCCAACTTCTATGCTGTTTGTTTCCGCTTCGGATCCATTTCGAACCCATATTTGAGCTTTACTGTATTGACCGTTTACTTCCACACGTGGATTATTAACCGTGATTATTGCACTTGCTCCATGGTAACTCCAAAACTCCGTTGTGTTAATACTTACGGACTAAGTCAAGAATTGATGTCATGCATATATGGCCAGTTGAATATAATTAAGTTAATGCATTGGATAGATATCAATATTAGTAACATTATGGTGCACTGCATGATCAAACAAAATACAAGATTTTAAGCCTAAGATTCAACAAT
Organism: Alnus glutinosa; assembly: GCF_958979055.1. NCBI lineage: Eukaryota > Viridiplantae > Streptophyta > Magnoliopsida > Fagales > Betulaceae > Alnus > Alnus glutinosa. Next base: position 23,525,820 of record NC_084898.1, on the reverse strand, counting down.
TAACTATCATCACTTTTTTTGTCCAACTCTAGATTATATTTTGAATGGACTTAATATCATAATCTTGGTTTCCAAACTCAATATATATATATATATATATGTTTGTGTGTGTGTGCACGTTAAAACTTACATATTCGCCGGGTAATTTATATGCAAATGTGTGAAAGCTTCCACCATTAAATTCTGAGAAAGACCTCAAATGAGTTTGGCCCTCAATTTTAGTTCTATGTATTGGTACCATTCCTTGTGGGCAACTGATATCCACAAGTTGGCTTTCTGAGAAAACTTCGTTTGTCATCCTTTCTGTTGAGAAACTTGGGTTCATCTGCATAATTAGTAAAATATGATCAATTTTCTGGAGGAGATCGATAAAAGTAGAAGAAAAGAATGTTGAAAGAATAAAATATATTTGCAATTACCTGAATTTTGTGATTCTTGAGCAAAGGATGATCAAAAGCAGGCTGCTTATATATATCCACACAATCAAACTCACCAACATCACCTGACTTCACATGGAAACAACAAATTAAAAATCTAATAACAGTTTCCTCATTAATCACACTCCAAAGTTTACATGTTATGTAGTATTGCATTGAATAAACTTATAAATATTTGTATTCTAAGTTTTTTTTTTTTTTTTTTTTTTTTTTTAAACAGCCACCCACAGATCTAGTCTAATTTTAAGTTTAGTTTGAAATTTTCTAGCTGGGTGGCCTGTGAGTTTTGAGTGTTGTGGGTATGTAGTTCCTTGTGGGTTTTCTTGGGTTTTTTATGTGGGCTGGTTGGGTTGCTCTTATGTATAATTCCTATGTATTTAAGGGCATCTTACGCTTTTTTTTAATGAAAATTTTTTACTTAGTTTTATTTGAATTTTTTTTTTTTTTTTTAAAAAAAGTTGTCTATTCCCTCAAGAATAGCTATTACTCTTTGCAAATGAATAGTTATTCTCTTGGAATAGCTATTTTCAGGAATAAGTCATTATCAAATAAAGGAATAGCTATTCCAATGAAATAGTCTTTCCATTCCAATGACTTATTCTGTGAACCAAACAAGGTGTTTAGTTTTTTTCTTCTTCTTCTTCACTTTGTCACTTGAGAAAAAGGATATTGGCATGTGTTTTTCATAAATGTTTGAGTACCTCAATTGGGTTGATGACTCCTGGCGCATCGAACATGCTTGTTCTACCATCAACTCCACAGCAGCTAAAAGTAACACTAAGAATTATTAACAGAAACAAAGCCATTGTACCAATTGTCCCACAGAGTCACAGATGATATCAAAAGCTGAACTGAGGTGTGTGTGTGTGTCTATATATATATATGTGTGTGTGTGTGTGTGTGTGTGTGTGTTTTGAAAAAATCACGGTGAATTGATCATATTTATCATTTTACTATATTTAAAAGATTGTTAATTTTTTCTTTATTCATTGTATTTAATTTGATTCCATATGAGTTAACATAATTAATCTTAATCATTTAATTTTAAAATAATTGTGAAAATTTTAAAAACTCTACCATCATGAGATCATTCTAAGAAAACGGAAGGATCCTAATTAATCATCTAATTAAAGAATATCTCTGCGTAGTTCTCTCCTGATTCTAGATTTAAATTCTCATACCAACAAAGAAAATTAAGCAAAATAAACGGGTCTTCGTATGGAAATATGTGTGGCATTAATCTTAAATTCTATGAGATTTGTTTCCTATTTATATTAGAAAAGTCTTTGTTATTTATGAACGGGCTCGAACAATTCATATATTGTCTCCGTTCCAAATGAAAATTTCTTAACCGTTTTAAAATTAAACATTTTCCTTATACAATAACCTTTTAATTGGAAAGGAAATCTAAAAAAAGAATGGAAAACGAATAGGTCAAGAAATTAAGAACCTTTACGGAACCTTGATAACCTCCAATTAGGTATCGTTATTAAGGCAGCATATTGGAAAACTTTTCCCTTAATTTTTAAATTTAACAAAAATAATCTTCATAATCTTTGTTTTGATGAATATTTCGAGAAGAAATCGAATACAAAATATTCTTTTTGACCATACTATAAGAGAAATCAAAAGATCATAAATATATATTAGCATTAATTACCATAGTAACTCGCAAATAAATTATAATTATTACCTCTAGCATTACCATACATAGTAATTGACAAATAAATTATAACGATTACCGAATTAGAACCATTTTCTTGCGAATTAGGCAAAAACGAGGGGCAAAATTATCTGAATATTAATATTGAGACGATTTTGCCCCTCTTTTAACACTACCTGGCTCATATCTATTTCAAATATCCTATTCCATTTTTTTGTAAGAGTTTCTGCAACCCAGGCTCTTTGTTATTTATGCTATTAAAAATGACATAAATCTTTTACAAACTTTCTACAAACCAATTTTTTAAAGTGATGTGTCCTTAGCACGTGAGAATTACATTTTTTTTTTAATATATAGCATATGCTTCTTACATAATTTTTTTTGGACAGAAAGAAATTTCTTACAACACACATATAAGATTGACATGTGTTCCTTGACATGTGAGAATCACATGTTATTTAAATAACATGGGCTTCTTACATGCTTTTTTAATAACATTAATAAAAAAAAAATATGTGCTTCTCATATGCCAAAGGACATATGTCAATCTGATATGTGGGTTGTAAGAAATTTCCTACAAATCAATTTTTAGGAAATTTCTGTTCCCTTTTTTAATAGCATTAATAAAACAACGTGTTCTTCTCACGTGCTTAAAGGACACATGTCAATCTTATATGTGGGTTGTAAGAAATTTCTATCACTTTTTTAATAGTTTAAAGGACACATGTCGCTTTTATGAAATGGTTTGTAAGAATTTCCTACAAACCAGTTTGTAAGAAATTTGTGTCCACTAAAATAGAAAGCAAGTGAGAAGAAATGCTATTAAAATGATTTTTATTTTTGCACCAGCCATTCTCAGTGATTTTTTTTATTTTATTTTTTATTTTTACATGTGAGATCTCTAGTGATTTTTTTTCCGGAGAAATCCTACTCAACATTCTCTTTGTTGTCTTGTTTTAAATATTTCCATTTTAAAAAATAAAAACAAAAATAAACAATTGGATATGAATGTGCCTCACAGCCTCAAGATGAGAATACTTGAAGATGGACAACAGAAAATGTTGAAGGCAAATGATATAAAAAAGAAAGAATTTATATGATAAAAAGTGAAAATGTTTTGTTTTGTAGTGGATTTTGTTATTTGATTAGTAATAAAAAAAATGATTAATGCGATATAAAAAATGAAAAAAAAAAATGTATGAATGTTTTGAAGTTGAATGTGAAAATTAGGGGAGATTGTTGTGTTGGTTATCAAACACACCCTTTGCTACATAAATTTATGAACACGGGCCAACAATAGATATATTGACAACTCCTTACCCCTCCCTCACTTTTCTCGATCTAAAAGAAAAACAACTTTAATACATTCCAACTTTTTATATCACATCAATCACTTTATAACATTTTTTTTTATTTTTTTTATTACATCAATTACTTTGTAACAATTTTTTTAAAATTTTTTTTTTATCAAAATTTCTTATTACTTTATATTACATCAATCACTTCTCATTACTATTTAAAAAATAAAACACTACACAATGTTTATCAAACGAGAAATGACTTTATTATTATTATTATTATTATTATTATTATTTCTTTTTATCAGGTTTTCTGTTTCTCTATCTAGAATTGCCCCTAAGTTAATCATGGTTCTTTTAACTATCATTACCCTTTACGAAAAGCATTGCAACCATCGTTCACAAGTAGATGAAGTCAAACTTTCCTAGAACCCTTCTAGCTAAATCTGTATGCCTATGCAGTTTGGGGAAAGACTCTAGGAAACTAATTACACTAGTCAAATCGTGCCCTGTTAAAAGAGAATCAAGCAAGATATTGTCCAAAATAAAAGATGCAAGATATCCCAAACGATTCCCTTAACTGATAATACCCTAGCTTCATCTCCAAATATGCTTCCAATTGACAACACAAAACAAAGACTCTAAAGCATTTTAGATGGAGGCCTCAACCTCCAAAGATGTTCACAAACACTTTGATGTAGCGCAAGCGTATAGAAGTGAAGAGAATCTGTGTTCTCAAACACAAACATTCAACTCGCAAGTTAAAGAGGAAAAACAAACTTTCATTCAATAATAATCAATCATCTCTTTCTTCTTACATAGCATCCCTATTTATAGTGAAGCCCTAGTGGCTTGTAAATGAATAAAATAATAGTAAAAGATATCATCAAATCCTCATTAATGAGAGGGGATTTGATGGACAAGGTAATCCCATGATTTAAAGAAAAGTAAGATAAGATAATTAACAAAAAATAAAATATGGAAGTCAACAACTCTTCCATGATTTCCGCACAAAAATCCCCAAGAAATCTGCTCGGCTGTTCCTCCAGGAAATCTGCTCGTAAGCCAACTGTCCCTGATAGCCTTCAGTTTATCTTAACCACAAGGAGTCTCGGTTAATTGCCGAGTAAGACCGATATGTGGTTCGGTCATTTAGGTCTCGGATATTAACCGAGGCAATTTTTAACTCCTCTTGGCTATTTGCCGATCCAAAATCCCCATCTCGGATATTGTCCGAGATAATGCAATTAATGCTCTGAGGCGCCTCTTCGGACTGTCCTACATCAGTCTCCCCTTCTTCAAGAAAACTCATCCTCGAGTTGGAGTCATCATAAATTGGATCATCGGGATGGTAGGCAAATAGGTCAACCACATTGAAAGTGTTGGAAATGGCCATGTCCTCGGGAAGTTCCACCACATAAGCATTATCGTTTATCTTCCTCTTAATCCGAAACGGCCCATACTTTCGGCTCTTCAGTTGGCCATAGGTTCCGGCCGGAAAGTGGTTCTTGCGCAGATGCGCCATCACCAAGTCACCTTTACAGAAAATCTTTGCTCTCCGCTTTGAATCAACAGCATCTTTGTACTTGTCATTCGCCTGCTCCAGATTCAAACGTACCTTTTCATGGATCTGCTGCACTCGGTCAACCATATGCTCGGCTGCAACATTCAACCCCAGAAGCTTCGGAAGGGGAACCAAGTCAAGGGCATGCTTCAGAAGTTTGGCGTAGACGACCTCAAAAGGTGACTTGCTTGTGGATCTGTTGATCATACAATTGAAGGCGAACTCCACTTGAGGAATGTTGATGTCCCATTGCTTCGGTTTGTCTTGGGAAGCACACCTAAGCATATTTTTGAAAGTACGGTTGGTCACCTCAGTCTGTCCGTCAGTCTGCGGGTGACAAGTGCTGCTGTAATTGAGAGAGGTGTCGAATCTCTATCAAAAAGTCCTCCAGAAGTGGCTAAGGAACTTCACATATTGGTCAGAAGTGATAGTCTTCGGCACACCGTGTAACCGAACAACATCTTGAAAGAAGAGATGAGTTACGTCGGTAGCATTCGAGGTCTTCCTGCAAGGAATAAAATGTGCCATTTTGGAGAACCGATCTACATCAACAAAGATCGAATTCATACCTCATTGAGTCCTCGGAAGTCCAAGCACGAAATTCATGCTTAGGTCTTCCCAAATGTTATCGGGCACTGGTAGAGGAGTGTAGATCCCGGTATTTTGTGTGCTTCCCTTCTCGGTTTGACACACAGGGCACTTCAGTACAAATTTGTCGACATCTCGCCTGAGTTGTGGCCAATAATACCGATCTGAGACCAATGAAATGGTTTTGTCCCGACCCACATGACCACCGAGTCCTCCTCCATGCAACTCCAGCATTATCTGTACATGTAACGAGGTTCGGGGAATACAAAATTGATTTCCTCGGAACAGATATCCCTCTTGGATGTGGAAGTCGGCACATACACTTCTTCCAATCTTATTTGAAATCCTCATCCTCAGCATATAGAGCCTGTAAGTACTCTAGGCTTGTTATCTTGGACTGTAATGTCACGAGTAAAGCTGAACATCGACTCAAGGCATCCACCACCTTGTTCTATTTTCCCGACTTTTGCTTCAGCACAAAAGTAAACTTCTGCGTGTTGACGAACTTCAAAGCTTGGTGATCACTGTAAGAACTAATTCCCAATCAATCAGGTCGTGTTCCCAATGCTTCAAGGCTCGGATCACCGCATAGAATTCAAGCTCGTAGGTCGTCCACTTCTTCCGAGCTTCACACAACTTCTCACTGAAGAATTCGACTAGCTGACCCTCCTGTGACAACATTGCCCCAATTCCTATAATGGAGGCATCACAGTCTACTTCAAATAGCTTCTCGAAGTCGAGCAATGCTTGGACTGGCGCCAATGATAGGCTTTCTTTGATAATGGCAAAACTAGCCTCTTGTTCATTTCCCTATCGAAATTGTCCTTTCTTTAGGCACTTGGTAATTGGAGCTACTAGACTGCTAAAATTTCAAATGAACCTTCGGTAAAAAGTGGCTAGGCCATGAAAGCTTAGGACATTTCCGACCGTAGTGGGCGTCGGCCACTCCCGGATGGCTCGAACCTTCTTTTCATCTACATGAATACCTTCGGCACCCACAATAAATCCTAGGAAGAGCAACTTGTTCGTGAGGAAAGTGCACTTCTTCATGTTGACATATAGCTTATTGGACCGTAACACGAGTAGGACTACTCGTAGCTGCTCCAAGTGCTCTTTAGCACCTTGGCTGTAGATCAAAATATCATCAAACTAAACCACTACAAACTTACCGATAAAAGGTTTCAACACCTGGTTCATCACTCGCATGAAAGTACTCGGTGCATTAGACAGCCCAAATGGCATCACCAGCCATTCGTATAAACTCTCCCTTGTCTTGAAGGCTATCTTCCATTCATCCCTAGGTCGTATCCGAATTTAGTGATAGCCGCTGCATAGGTCAAGTTTAGAGAAAACCTTTGCCCCAGCTAACATATCGAGCATATCATGTAGTCTCAAAATGGGGAATCGGTACTTCACCGTGATTTTGTTGATAGCCCTGTTGTCAACACACATCCTCCAACTCCCATCCTTCTTCGGAATTAGTAATGCTGGCACGACACAAGGACTCAGGCTCTCTTTGATCAAGCCCTTTCGGATTAGGTCCTCTACTTGATCTTGAAGAATCTTATACTCCTCGGGACTCATCCGATATTGGGGTAGGCTAGGAAAACTTGCTCCCGGCACCAAGTCAATTTGGTGCTGAATGTCCCTCAGGGGAGGTAACTCGGTCGATAATTCAAGTGGCGCGAGATCTCCGAACTCCTCCAGTATCGGTTTTATCAATCTCGGAATAACTGCCTTTGAATCCGACTCAACACCCTTAACTGCCAGGGTTAACATTGTCTCAGTAGTTTTTACTTCTTCCATAAACTGCACTCCTCCAAGGGTAAGGAAAGATTTTCTAATTGTCATTGTACCCTTTTGCACCGAAGCATTAGTTCCGGTAGGAACTAATATGATTTTCTTTCCATGCCACCAAAAGAGGTAGGTATTATCCCGACCCTTATAGGTGGTGTCTACATCATATTGCCATGGTTGTCCGAACAACACATGACACGCATCCATCTCCACCACGTCACATGTTACTTCATCTCGATAGGATTGCCCAATCGAAAAGGGCACTCGACAAGTATCCGTGACCTTCGTCTCTGTAATGTCAAAGAAATTATTTACTAAATTTATTATGAAGTAAATTAATGTAAGCCCACTTAGTGTGGTAAAATCACACTTAAGGATTTAATTTAGAAAAGTGAAGAGAAAATGGTAGAATATTATTAAAGGGTTTTTAGGATTAAATAAAAATAAGTCTAATTAGTGTGGTAAAATAAACAAAGTGTTTATTTAATCATATGGGCTTGTAAATGATAGCCCAAGAAAATAGAAAAAAAGATAATGTCTTTTAGACCCGAAGCTTGAGTTACCATTTTAGCCCATTTCACAATACTACACTTACTTAAGCTAGAGGGCATTTTTGTAATGCTGCTCATCCCCTTATCCTTTCCCCTTTGGCTCATGTGGACCACCCAAATCTCCCCATCTCTCATACACGTCCAGCAGCCCTTCCCTCTCATTTTTCCTTCTCTTCCCTTTTCTCTTTCACTCCATCACACACATGCATGCCCTCTTCATTGCCCTTTCATATTTTCTTCACACATACACATAGAGAGAGGGAGACCGAAATTGAGAGGGAGAGCCCGAGAATGAAAGAGATTCTGCCGAGAGAAAGAGAAGAAGAAGAGGAAAAAAAAAAAAAAAAGACGAGAAGAGGAAGAAAGATTCCGACCATGGGCTTCAGAAGGTAAAATCTTTAGCTTTCTTTTGTAATTTCTTGTTACCCATTATGTATTAAGCACAAAAATCATGTGGGTCATGAGAGATTTTCCTAGATCTGAATTTTAGGTTATATGGGTATGAGTTTCGATTTTTGTGAGATTCTAGTTGAGTTTTTGAGTTGTTTGCTAAGGGATTTTGTCTATGGAAGCTATACGGTAAGGTTTGAAGCTTTTCCATGTGGATTTACTATATCCTCTGATTTTTGAGCTAGATAATAGTATGGGTTGTTATGATGTTGGTTAAATCCAAATTTAGGGTCTGATTTGGGGTTTTTCATTGTAGTTTAAATTGGATTGAATCCCGATAATTAGATGAAGGGTGCGTTTTCCTTAGTTTTGATTTGTGTTGTTTTTCATGGGTATTTTTCTAGCACGACCAAATGGGTGTTCAATGAATGAGTCTTTGGGTAAGGTAGTTTTAGTTATGATAGTCTGGTATAGATTGTTGGTTGTTGATTATTTGTATGACTAATAGAGGGATTGATTTTAATATGTATAGGAGGATTTCAAGTATTTGTTAGGATTCTTTGTTATGGATCATTTGGGTGATTTGGTTATTTGATGAGGCTTTGTTTTAGTGTGGGGTTGATTATAAATTAGTAGGAGATTTAATGAGTATTGCTATGTGATTTTGTGGGAAATCTATAGGTGTCCCCTTAAGAATAAGGAGTTCATTTGGATATCTAGGGAATAGATTGTGAATTAATGGTAGAATCCCTCATTATAGTTTCATAGGTATGTTGACCATGAAATTGTATTAGGTTATGGTGATAAATGATAAGGTTTTAATCTTGTACTAATTGAGTGATGGGAGACCAAGTAACTAAGTAAAGGGTTTAAGATGGGTAGCAAGTGAATAAGTAGAAAATAGCTAAAATAAACTCTAGAATATATCTATGGCAATAAGTTTAAGAAATGTTAAAGTATTAAATGTTTGGTTTAAGATGAGAATGTCGTAGAATTGTAAATAGCCTAAAATAACCTTAAGACAACAAATATAAATTAGTAACATTATAGAAATATACAAATAGACTTCGAATTCATTTGTTAGTGTAATTTGATAATTAATACGTTTGCCTATGTGTTATAAATACCTAAGTATGTTATGGGGTTATACTTAGCTTAATAAGCATTCTATACATATATGTACACACACACACACACACACACATATATATATATATAGACCAAATACATTTAGTTAACTTAAATGGATAAACAAGGTATAAGGTTAACAATGAGAATAAGATATTATATTAATAAATAAACATGATAAGACACAAACCTATAACCAATTACTAATCTAACAATAGCTTAAGATATTACATAGTTTTAGAAGCGAGTGACGCGACGTATGAGCAAGTGGGTAGCTTTTGTGTCATAGAGTATAGAGTTCAATAGCATAGTCTAATGTTACCAATGTTTGCAGGATCATGTCCGGATTGGAGACTTTAATTGATTCTCCAATGTAGAATTCGAGTAACTAGAATCTAGTGGAAGTTCGAGTCAAGGTTTGATGCCTTCGAAGGTTTAAAATCTGTGGTGCTACAGTACAAGTATTTTAGACTTTTAATGTCTATCTCTCTCTATCTCAAATGGCTTTTGATGTTTCTAAAATGAAATTCTGTTAGTAATATGATGTTACTTTCTTATGGGTTGATGACTTGATGTTGCATAACTTTCATTGAAGAATTTCTCGCTGTCGGCCCTCACAGAGTGATGATTTTATTGATGAATTTATGATTCCTAATTCTGGTGAACGACAGTGATGATTCATTGATTTTATATAGAAATGTGTTGAGATTCTTGAGAAAGGGTTGAATTTTGAGGTTTGAATGTGAATTACTGTTGATTCTAATGTGGGTTTTGTTTTGTTTACTTTAGTTATTGATTTTGATTTTTACTTTTTTCCATTTATTGGGTTGCATATGAATGTTACTCCTCCTGAATCCCTCCACACATTCTTGTGTATGTTTTGAGATTCATTGATTTGCCGGTGAGATTGTTTATCATTTCAGATAGTTGGTGCAAGCCAACCATCAGTTTGTTAAATTTACTGCTATCCCATTTTTTAGAGTCAATAAATTGCCTATAATGGGTTTCAAGTAATTCATTTTTGTACTTTTGATCCCTTGTTAGGTGATGAAAGTATCTTTCGTTTTCTTCTTGTGTGATTTGCACACTAGCTGCAAGCCGATTGGCAGCTCCAACAAGATTATGCAAGGCTTTAGCCGTGATTTTTTCCAGCTGAAACAAGTGGTTGTTGATACTGTTAGTATTTTGGCCTCATTCTCTCTGGACAAAATCACTTGTGTGTAAAGATGCTGTAAACAGGGATTCCATTATTCAGAGCACTCTCAGAAGACTCTACGCTGCTTAAAAGTTAGAAGAAATTCGGTTCCCTGTCAGCCGTCCGGACGACGTGTCATCCCGTCTGGACGCCCATTCTGTTCACTGTTCCATCCATCCAGACGACGTGCCATACCGTCTAGACACCCGACAGACCAAGCATCATCCGTCCGGATGACATGATTTTCTGTCCGGACCCTGTACTGTATCGAGAAGCTTCTGTTCCAGCTTGCATCTGTCCGGACGTCTCAGCAGCCCGTTCGGACGCCTATCAATGATCGATCAGCTTCAGATTCTTTCCAAGTTCATAATAAGGGAAGATTGATACAACTGTCTGGATGATGTGGTTTCCCGTCCGGACGAGCTAATATATAAGGCAAGAATCGCAATTCAAATTCAACCATCCAGACAACTGTCAGCATGGTCCAAACGTGCGTGCAACTGATATGGAAATTGCCGATTCGACTTCAATCATCCGGACGCCTACCCCCCATGGTTCGGACGCGCGTTTATCAGATATGAAAATTGCGTGTTGAAGAATTTTTGTCCAGACGTTCATCCCCATGGTCGGGATGCGCGAAGCCTTATATGGAAATTACTTGCAGCGGACGTGCGACCGTCCGGACGACAGTGTCTCACTGTCCAGACGCGGCTCTCAAACAAGAAAGATTTTCAGCGAAATTCTCGAAAAATCCTGTCACACTGTTGTCCGTCTGGACGGCCCAGGTTCACCGTCCGGACGGTGTCCGTACATATTACTGCAGTCGCCCATTCTGCACCTTAGCCTATAAATAGAGGCTCATGGGCATTGAGAACTGCAAGAATTCGGTATTGAATTCCACAAGTGCTCAGAGAAGTAATTTTGAAAGATTGTTGAGCTGATTAGTTTCCTCTGAAGCCATTGCAAGTGTGCTGTTCCTGTGCTACATCTGAAATATATCTTAGAGGTCGGCTCTAAAATAAAGGATTCCATTGAAGATCCCTTCAGGTAGGAGACCTGGTTGGGAGGCATTCGTGTTGGGTTACACGTTAGAGAGCAAGGTATGACCACTGCATCGGGTATATGTGAGTGTTACTATCTTTTATCTAGCTTTGTCTTCTGAATAGTGGATATCTTGGGTTTGGCTGCTCCGGAGTAGTTTTTCTCATCTTGAGTTTCCACTTCGTCAACAAAAATCATTGTGTTATTTATTTTCCGCATTATTATTTTTTGCACACTATTGCACACACTTGCCGTTTATCTTAAAAGTCAATTTCATTTTTCAGATACGATTGGGACTTCTAACCAAGTTATTAATATTATCAAACCATTCATCTTTAGAGTCGTAAGTAACCAGTTCCTTTTTGGGAACTGATTGGTATTCAATCATTTCAATGTCTTTAGACATTAAAATTCACCAATACTTCGTTTGATTCCTTCAGCAGTGTTTTGAACTTATGTACTCTCTATATTTTGGGGGATATGGTTTGACAAATATATTGTAAGTATAATCAATCAAATCTGATTGATTTATTTGTAACATATTTGATCACATTGATTAATTACCATACTTATCTACTCAAACCCTCCTATAAATAGGAGTTTGTTGTATTGTGAAAGCATCAAGAGAAATAATAGTAAAATATAGTTATTTGAGCTTTATCATGTGGACGTAGGTCATAAATCAAACCATGTAAAATCTCTTGTCTCTTTTTTATTATTTCGCTTTATTTTATTTTAGCATTATGTCTTCTTTCACTTATGAAGTTATCCTTCGTAATTCTTTAACGGAATCTTCAAGTTTCTTGGCGATCTAGAGAATTTTCTTCTCAGTACTGTCGCTTTCATGCTGCAAGATACTTATCTGTTGATTAAGTGTCTTAACATTTTATTTTATTGAATCGTTTTGTTCGATAATTTTTTCGATAAGTGATGTCGTTAAGAAGTGTCTTGTATTTGGGCACCTTGTTCGTATTGTTTACAATTTTCTGAATAGCTTCTCCAAATTTACTAGGAATTTGTTTATCAACGTTCGTTATCTTTTAAGAGATGTCTTTAACTTAATTTTTTGGTGGTGAAGAGTTTGTATGCTTTTTGCTGCTGCAAGCAGTGTCCACATAAGAAGTTAATATTAGCACTTTTTTTTAAAAAAAATTAATATTGAATCATGTATACCGACTATCTTTAAACCCATTGCCATGCATCTCATTGTTGAAGCTCGATTTGCCAAAAGATCCACAACCATGAGATTCTATAGACTGATACCCACAACTTGCATGGCTATGCCACCATGGCTGAGGAGATCCATGGTTGCAGGTTCTTCTATTGTTTTTTTAATTTTTCATTTGGGGAGCATAATTAAAGTCTTAAAGTTAAAAAACAAAAAAAAAGAAAAAAAAAAAAAAAAAAGAAAAAAAAAAAAGAGACTACCTGACACCGAAATTGTGACATGTTTTCCCTTAAAATATTTTCTTTTTTAGAAAATTACCGTGTGGATAGTACTTCTCTTTAATAAGTTGTAAGAAGAGATATGGATAATGACATTTTGCCTTCACGGGACAGGGGAGATCTCACAAGTTTGGGAAACCTGGGGGAGAGGAAGGAAATCAAGGCTTCCTCAAGGCTCCAGGAACCCGGATCACGCCAGAAGGGGAGGGGGAAATGGAAGATATACAGATGGGTATGGAAGATTCTATGGAAAGTGTAAAACAGGGAAAAGATAATATGGTAATAGAAGTTAGAGGGCATTCACCAATTCGGGGCCTTTGCAGGAAGAAAGGCATAAATACAGGAGGCACAAGCCAAGGGGTTTTAAGAGAAATGTTATACATCTCAATTTTATTTTTTTTATTTTATTTTATTTTTTTCCAAAAGTTGATTATCAAATGATATGTCACAATTTCATAAAATTATGGCACATTTCTCAAAATAATGGGATAATTGCATTGTTGGTCCCTGTGGTATGCTATAATTATTTTTCACTCCTTATGGTTAAAAAAGTGCATCGGAGATCCCTGTAGTATGCAATAATTACGTTTTACTCCCTGGGTCGATTTTTCGTCCACCATTTTGACGGAATCTGTTAACCCTACACGTCAACGCCACGTGTCGCCAACAAAAAGGCGATACGTGTCTATTTTAATAAAAAAATATAAATAAATAAACTTATTTTTTTAAAAAAAAAAACCAAAAAAAAACAAAAAAAAAACAAAAAAACAAAAAAGGCAGGCCAAGGGGCCCTAGCCAATGGGGGTGGCCGCGCGCCACCCCTAGTGGCCGCGGGGGGTGGCGCGCGGCCACCCCCAGTGGCCGAGGGTGGCCATTGGGCCCCCCTAGTAGATCTAGGGGTGGCCCGAAGGCCACCCACACCCAAGCCATTGGGGGTGGCCGTGCACCACCCCTGGCCACTGGGGAGGCTGCGGCCACCTCCAGAGGTGGCCGGGGGTGGCACGTGGCCACCCCCAGTGGCCGGGGGTGGCCATCGGCCCTCCCCTAGTAGATCTAGGGGGTGGCGCCGCGCCAACCCCAAGGGGTGGCCTAGCCACCACCCGCAACCACTGGGGGTGGCGTGCGGCCACCCCCATTGGCTAGGGGTGGCCCCCACCCCTTAGCCTGCCTTTTTTCTTTTTTCTTTTGTTTTGTTTTTTTTTTTTTTTTTTTTTAAAAAAATAAGTTTATTTATTTTTTTAAAAAAAATTATATTTTTTTATAAAGATGGACACATGTCGCCATATTATTGGCGATACGTGGCGCTGACGTGTAGGGTTAACAAATTCTATCAAAATAGTGGACAAAAAATCGACCCAGGGAGTAAAACGTAATTATTGCATACTACAGGGACCTCCCATGCACTTTTTAAACCATAGGGAGTGAAAAATAATTATGGCATACCACAGAAACCAACGGTGCAATTATCTCCAAAATAATAGATCACATGAGATTGTGACACATCATTTGGGAACTTTTAGAATAAAAAATAAATAAAAAAATAAAATTAGAATGTCTATTATTTTCGGGTTTTAAATGTTATTTCCAAGTTTGCAGTTGAGCAAATTTTGGAAGACCTCAAGACGCCACATGGGGGGTAGCCATACGGGAAAGATTGAGAGATAAGGGTGAAAAGACTAAGGAAAATAATTTTTCTACACACACCACCTTACATCAATCGTATACTAAGACACATACCCGTTTGAAAGTCCCTCACCCCTCCCCTTCCCTTAGGAATATTTTTTGAATGATTGGAAAATAGAATTGATGTGATATAATTAAAGTTCAAATAATTTATATGAAAGCGAAAAAAAAAATTTGTATTGTGGTGAGTTTTTTATTTAAAAAGTAATAAAAAAGTGTTGATGTGATGATATAAAAAGTGAAAAAAGTTAAAGAATGTTTTGAAGTTGATATTTTTTGGGAGAAGTGAAATAAGGGAAGGGAAGAGGAAAGTGAATTTTAAACGGGGCCATAGGGTGTGGGTCCTATATACATGAATCTCACACCCAATGTATTTTGGTGTAGATCGAATTGATATAGAATAATGTGATGTAAAAATAACACATCTAAAATATTAAAAAGTCTGTCATTTTACAACATGCTGATGTGGAAAAAACATTTGAGTCAGTCCAAAAGTCCACAGAAGGGCACGATTTATGAAAGCGCAGAGGAGCAGATAAGTGGGGAATAATATAGTAATAGAAGTTAGGGAAGAAATTGAGGCAAAACCAAGTCGATCTGAGGCTGTGGAAGCGCAGAGCAAGGGGCGATGAAGGGGATGGTATAAAGGAAGTGGGAGTATCAATTAAAAAAAAAAAGAGCCTTGAAGAGGACGGATCTTATCTGCAGCCTAGAGCAAACAATATCTTAAAACAACTGGAAAATTAATGTATTCTAAACCCATAAATCTGTTAATCCTTTTCCACCTACCCTAACCCAATTCTCCATTAAATCATGCACACCAAATTAAAAATAGAACAAATTTTAACCTTATAGCTAGGAGTATTCTTCTTCTTCTTCTTCTTCCCTACTATAATCACAGATCTTATCTGCAGCCTAGCTAGAACAAAGGAAATTAAAATATACTAAACTCATAAATTTTTAATCCATTTCCACCAATCCTAACCACAAATTCTCCACTAAACAGCACCTAAATTAATTATAGGATCAATTTACCCTTATAGCCTATAAGAGTATTCTTCACAGCCCCATATATAAAAGCAACCTAAACTCAAGATTTATATGCTAACACAAAACCATTAATAAACCTTATTTTTTATTTTTTACATCTAAACTCGTACACCCAAGTAAATCAAAAGTATAGCAGTGCCAAAAATAAAGACATTTAACATAGTAAAAGCTCAATTAAACGAAGGCAATTTCTTTTACTCAAAGATGTTAATGTTATCAGTTAATCACATACTCAATAGAAAGTATTAAATTTAAGCAAACAAAAACATACATATATATATAAAACAAAATAAAATCACAAGGTCTGACGACCCAAAAAGCACTTGATCATGGTCAACTTTGTAAACCTCCGCAACTTTCACTTTGATCTTCGACTTCAACTAGAATCGACTCAAAAGTAAAACTTTGAGGTGAACAGAAATTCCTAAAACTAAATCAGAAACATCTGACAAACAAAAAAGCAAATAATATTTAAAGCCCTTTGAATTTCCTATTGTTAATTATGAGACTCCATGTACAGGTGAGACAGGCTTACGGCAAATGGGACATATTGTGTTCCTGGACAAGTGCTCTCCTATGCACTCGGAGTGGTAGACATGGCCGCAAGAGCTTAGCAAAGTAAGCTCGTTCCCATCATCATAGTCGCACAGGCACAACGTACACCTGTCCTGTTGGAAGGGTACAGCGCCAGCGGAGCTGCCAGGGTGGTAAATGATCTTCGAGAGTCCCTCAAGTACGATATCAGGTTCAACCGCACCACTAATCTGTTGCATTTCTACCTCTTGCACTCGGTTGTGGTTAGCTTGACCATGACGATAGCGGAAATACAGGCCCAATAGGCAGACAATGACGATGAAGACACAAATTGCCCCAATAATCGGTAAGAAAAGGCTATTGTGCGCGTGCCTTTTGTATTCGGAAGGAAACAATCGGATTTCTGGAATGTCTTCTAGGGAGGGGGAGAGAGCCGATGAGCCATGCATGCTGCTGGTTCAATTTGATCTCTAAGCTGTTGCCTTTTTTTGTAATATGCTTCTGATCGAATCACTGGTTTTGTATAATTTTGTACGTTTCCACCACCATAATAATACCACACCACCTATGAAACTGAAACCATATGCACATACATATATAGAAAGAAATGCTCGCCAAACCCTGCAGATCGAATGGTCCTCACACCCCCTATATATATACACCCATTATTTTCCTTTGCCACGCCTTCCATCTGATCACTGGAAACTCTGAGTTTTACGTACGTGGTGAACAGCTAATTATTGAGACTTAATGCTCATATAATATCTTTTTAATTCACCGATTTTATATCGAACTTTAAAACACATCCAAAACGTCATCGTATCATATATATATATAGTTTATAATATCAGTTTTCTTTTTTACAAAAGTTATCCTAGGTATAATTCGCTTTAACATTTTCAAAAAGTGAAAAAACGACAAAGTAGCTAGCAATCAAAACACACCCAAGTAAATCGAAAGTAAAAAAATCTCTCTCTGGCGATTTTCTTTTCCTCTGAAGGCAAAAATATCCTTTGAGCGTGTTACTGGGTTCGGCTTCCCTCCTCCCTAGTGGTTTGTGGTAGATTTGTTTTCTCAATAAATTTCTTTCTCTCTTTGGGCTTTGTCGGCTCTTTAGAGGTGAAGGGGTGGTGTTTTTTCTCGTCCTTTTCAGGATGGAGAAGTGGTATTTTCTCGACCTTTTTGGGTTGGAGAAGTGGTTTTTTTTCTCGTCCTTTTC
This sequence comes from Alnus glutinosa, assembly GCF_958979055.1. Classification (NCBI taxonomy): domain Eukaryota; kingdom Viridiplantae; phylum Streptophyta; class Magnoliopsida; order Fagales; family Betulaceae; genus Alnus; species Alnus glutinosa. Next base: position 23,508,236 of record NC_084898.1, on the reverse strand, counting down.
GGGATGGAGAAGCGGTTTTGGGGTGTATCGGCAGATGTTTTCCCCGTTTCCAATTTTTGGTTCTCTTCCTTGGGGTTCCGGTCTGATTGTGGCGGCGGGAGTTTTTGGGCTTCGGTGAAGTGTTGATGCTGGATTGCTGGATTGGAACGCCACGCCGGCGCCGTTTTCTGTCGGGAGTCTATGTGTCGGCGTTGCTGGTCGATGGCCACGATCGGGTTGTTTTTTCATTCAGTTTTTGGGGTTGATTGCAGCAGTGGCGGTTTTAGGGTTTCTACTAGAACGGCGGCTTCGGGTGTGGAGGGGCTCGGTCTTGAGCGGATTTTTCTTCTCCAGTAACCTGGCTCGACACTTCCGGCCTCACCCGTCAAGGGGCCAAATTTCCGGTTCAGATCCGGATTGATCCATCCAGCGAGTCAAAAGGGGGAAGTGGGGAAATTAGTCGGCATGTGCATTTGCAATTGTTTTTTCTTTGTTTTAGTTTACTTGTTGTATGCAGCTGCTGGGTTGTATTTGTATATCAAAATCTAGGACTTCAAAGCTATTTGATAGCTTAGTTTGTGTGCCCTCTCTGGGCATCAGTAGGTTTTATTGTGTTAAAGAGGCATCTTGCTGTTTTGTCTAGATTTTTGAGCAGCTGTATTATGTATTGGTCTTAGTCTATTATGCCTGGGTGGAGGAAACTCTCACCGCTGTGCCGTGACTTTGTGTATTAGGAATTCTTTTAGAACCCTAAACATTTGACCTGCTGGTCTCTTTTATTTATGAGAAGAGATTTTCAAAAAAAAAAAAAAAGTAAATCGAAAGTATTGTAGTGCTAAAAATAAAGACATTTAAGATAGTAAAAGCTCAACTAAACAAATGTAATTTCTTTTACCTAAAGATGTTACTGCATGTTATCGGTTAATCACACGCTCAATCAAATGTATTAGATTTAAGCAAACAAAAACCATATACATATATAGATTTTTATTTTTATTTTTATTTTTTATTTTTATCCAATATTAGTTGGCCATTCACTTATACATGTAACAACCAGAAAAATGCTTCTTTTTTTTTTTCTTTTCTTTTTTTTTTTTTGTATATTTAACTTTTTATTGATAAGTAAGGACAATACTTCACTTATACATTTTCTTAAAAAGTTATTGAAGTATACTTATAAATAATTTGAAATGAAAATGATTAATAGCTCAAAGAATAACCATGGTTTTGCCCAGAGACGGAGGAAAGGGGGGGCCGGTAGGGGCCATGGACCCCCCCCCCCCCAAATTTTTGAATTTTTTTTTATGAGGTTTTTTTTAAAAAAAAAAAAAAAATAAATAAAAAATCAGCCCATTGCCCCTTCTCAATAAATACCAATAAACAATTTGGCCCTATTCACTAAATTAATTTGGCCTCACCCAACTAATTTCTTTCATTACCCAATTAAACATAAAAGCCCAAACAAAAATTCCTCTACTACAATCCAGAAGCAAAAAAAAGTAGGGAACAATTTGAACAAAAATTGAAAACAATCGACCTCTCGGTCCTGACTCCTCCCTTAATCTCCTCCGTCACTGGACTGTGATTCCCACCGGCAGTCGGCCAGTAGCTGTAGGCAGATTGCTTCCGCTTCATTTTATCTCAATTGGTGACGAGGGCGGCCTATTGGACGGATCTCTCGTCTCAACTTTGTAAGTTCTCAAAACCCTAACTTCAATGTATTTTTTTTCATTTTTTCTGGAATTCTGGTCATTATAAGCCATAACTCATAAGGTGAACTGAAGCAGAAAACATGAGATTTGGGTTTGGGTTTGGGAGTGGCCGAGTGGGATTTGGGAACCTGGGATAAAAAAACAAGGGAAGAGAATTTTTTTTTTTTAAAAAGAAGGAAGGAAGATCATGAGAACTGAGAAGATAACGGCGGAAATTTGGAGGAAGAAGATAGGAAATTTGGAAGAACAAGAAAAAGGAAGTCTTTGGAGTGTTGAGTGTGGACCGTGGAAGAGTCTAGAGAGTCAATCAGTCAGAGACAAGACTCAAGAGAGAAAAGGAGAAAACAAGAAATAAAGAGGAGAAAAAAAAAATAAAGTGATTAAAACAACTACTAATAAAAATAAAGTCTAGAAGACTCAGGAAGAGTCCATGTCCTGCAGTCGTGGTTTACTGGTGTCCATCACCACTAGGTACCAGGCACTAGGCACTAACTTGTCACTCGTGATTCGTGAAATGTGAATTTAGAATAAGAGTAATCACTAGTCCTTTGTCCGGACTTTGCCCACTCACTATTAATTGTTTAGTTTTTATTTTATAGTATTATAAAATTTTAATTTTAAAAATTATTGATTTAATTTAATTTTTACAGTACAGAACAATAATTACTTCACAATACAGAAGCAGTATAAAGCCACTCAAGACAAGTCGCACTTCTTGAGGTTAGTTTTCTAAGCTCAATTCTTAATATAAATGGTTTTGTAATTTGAATATTATGGTTATTAAATATTGAGAATATTAATTATTATAGTTTATAAGTCTAAACAATTAATTTGAGAATTTGATACGTGAAAGCTTTTATATTCTATTATTTTTTATGTGAATTTGTTAATTTCTGACTTACAAATATTTTTTCTTACTTTTTTAAAGACTTCAATATAAGCATGTAAATTTATTTATAGATAATGGGAAAGCTAAATACAATAATTGATTTTTTCAAAAAAAAAAAATTCACAAAATGCTTTGGCCCCTGCTCAAAATATTCCCTGACTTCATCCCTGGTTTTGCCAGTGGCCCATGGTTTCAAAGGATCTGAATTTTTCATATTAGGATAACCAGTCTCAGGCCGTTGATCGTGATTGTCAGTTTTATATGCAAGTAAAAAACTTAAATATGTGATAAATCTACGTCTATTTTTGGTTTATTCTAAAATCATGATCGTCGGTGGTTAGTCATTCTTCCAACCTCATTAATTTTCTCTTATAATTTTTTTTTCTTGTATTAAAATTTATTAATTAACAATTATCTAATTATGTATATATATATATTAATGAAGGTCATACAATACCCCAAGGATGGAAAGCGGTGTTTGGTTAAGGGGTGTTCACATGGATCAAGAATATTGCCCGACCCCGAAAGAATTTAATCCTTCAAGATGGGATGTAAGTAATTAAGATTATAAGTCTTTTTGTATATATATATACACACGTACACTTATGTATTTATGTATATATTCCATTTATACATGTTATATGCACTTAATTATGCAGGAAAATAAACCCAAAGCAGGAAGCTTTATTCCCATTGGAACAGGACGTAGGCTATGCCCCGTAAGTGATCTCACCAAGATTGAAATTTCCATTTTTCTTCATTATTTTCTCCTTGATTACGAGTGACTTCCCTCTGTTTGTCGTTGAATTTAAACTACTTATGAGAAAAAAAAAAAATCAATAAACTTGGCAAATTTCTTTTTTATATTAACGACTTACATTCGTGATATATATCTAACTAATGCCTAACTAATCCTTGCAATTGTTTTCGTTCTTTTTTTTTTCTTTAAAAAATAAGGGGTATTTTAGATATTTTAACAGGATTTAACGGAAAATCCTAACGGTTGGGTAAAATTGAAAAACCATGGATGACAACAGCAATAATCAACGAGGTTACAGATGTTTTGACCCTATCTCTAAAAGAATTTATGTGTCTAGACATGTTTGTGTTTGATGAAGGTCTCTTCCCAGCAAAGGATACACAAATAGCTCCTCCGTCCTCCTCCTTGGTTGCTTGTCCAAGTATTCACCTGTAATGTGAAAGAAATCACCTCCAGCAATGGAGCTTTTTTTTTTTTTTTAGCTCACCCCCTAAACGTCACTAGATGATCGATGGCCATCCACTACCAAAAAAAAAAGATGAATTATTGACGGTTTTTTTCTAGACCGTCTAGAATTAAATTGTTAGAGACTATTTTTAGAACCGTCCATAAAAAATTTAATATGGACGGTTTGATTAAATTGTCCAGAACTCCAGACGGTTTTATTCAAACCGTCTGTAAGTTTATAGACGGTTTGGACTAAATCGTTCAGAAATTTACTTTTCTAGACGATTTGATTCAAACCGTTAGGAATTTTATGGACGGTATGGGAAAAACCGTCTCTAAATGTTACAGACAGTTTGGTCCCAAACCGTCTATAACTTTCTTTCTTTTTTTTCTTTTTATTTTTTAATCTCATCTTTTATCCCGTCTAACCGTCTTTCCTTCTTCTTCTTCATGCTTTTCTCTTCTTCTTTTTTTTCTTTTTTTCTTTTTTTCCCGAAACACCGAGAGTGAGGGAGATCATAGAGAGAGAGAGAGAGAGAGAGAGAGAGAGAGAGAGATTAGTCGACGAGATCAAGACAGAATGGTAGGATCGGGAGGGCGACGGGATCTATCAAACCCAAGCCAGTGTGGGTGGGTTTCCGGCCGGATATGGCGAGGTCGTCTGGGTTTTCGGCCGAAACCCACGCTCGGCCTCTCTCTTTGGCCAGATACAGAGAGAGATTCAGTATTCCGGCCAGTTCTCTCTTCCTCTCTCTTTCTTTGTCGCCGTCCGGTGTGCGTGGGTTAGTGTGGGTTGACAGATTTTCGACTGGATCTCTCTTCCTCTCTCTTTCTCTGTAGCAGACCGGTGTATATTGTTGTAGATCTGCTTTGTTTGATGTTGTTCTTAGTATCTTTGTTTATTGCATGTGCCAGTGTAGATCTACTTTGTTGTTGTTGTTTTGAATATTGTGTGTAGATTTGCTTCGTTTCTTTTAAAACCATCTAGAATTCCGGACGGTTTGGCCCAAAACGTCGATAATTCGAATTCCCGACGAAAAATTCTAGACGGTTTTAAACCGTCTGAACTTTATTCCAAACAGTTTTTTACCATTTTTGGATGGTTTGAAACTGTAAAAAAATGGTGATTTTTTTTTTTTTTTTTTTTTTTGGTAGTGATCGCCATAAGATGTGACAAATATTTTCCACCTCCGCTCCACAAATTTGACGTAAGAAGTTAAGTCGCAGGGTGCAAGAAATGAGAGAGCAAATTGTTAGAGGCAAAGGCATAAATGAAGGAGAGGATTTCAAAGGAAAGAATGGGGTATTTATACTAGAAACCCAGGATGCGTGGCATGATTGCAATGATCATCATCAAATACTCAGGATAAGGGTTCGACCGTTACACCCTAGGAAGTACAACGGTTAGAATATTGGGAGTCGGGCGACAGTAGAGTTTATGATGACAGCCCATCGTGATCCGACCTCTGGGTCTCCCGAGACGCGTGACAGCATCGTAACGGGAAATGATGCCAAGACAGGTAATCATTAAACACGCCGCACGGAATCTTGGAATGACGTGCACAGAGAAACGCATCGGTCAGGGTGTCAGGCGAGCCAATCTATGCGTGACGTATGGATACAGCTCATTGTGACTCAACGATGGACCACCAAATATTGGACACGTGTCCCAACTTACATAACAGGTGCGGAGTCTTGAGAATTATAGTTAGTGGGAATTCGAAACAACGGCCCATATCAGTTGGAACAGTGGCAATAATTCCCATTATCCGAACTTTAAGTTCGGACAAGCGAATTGGAGAGTAATTGTTGGGAATAATCCTACTTCGACTCGGACCACTCTAGCCTGGCCCATTTTAGCCCAGCCTATACTCAGAGCCATAAGCCAAATGGCCCATATCTGTTCAGGCCGGAATTTGGGTCCAAGGCCCACTTGACATGAGCCAGCAACAATAGATATCCAAAAGTCCCGGATTCCATATTGCTCGGGAGGAATACAACAGACCAAAAGTCTGTTGCATGCGACCTCGGGTATCTTGGGAGTACATCACGCATCATCCCCGATACTCCCAAGCTGCACCTCGTGCTTGATAATTCGAGATCTATGTTAATCTCAAATTATCCTTCGTAAATCTTGCTTTGGGATTATTAAGGAAAGAGTCATCATATGGAAGGCGGGCGGTTTTGAGCCATGATCTGACCTCGGCGGCGTTCCTAAGGTATGAAAGTATAAAGAGACAAAACCCTAAGGGTAAGAAGGTAATTAACACCCGGCTTCTAAATATGATAGGACTTCAAGTATGAGAGGGGGAGCAATTTTTACATATACTTACTCTCACTACATATTTGGATACTGACTTAGCCATCGGAGGGAAGAACGCCAGCCAACCCTTAGCGTGTTCTCTTCATCGTGTTTCTTTTGCAGCAAAGGACGACGAGATCGTACAAGAGGAGCGAGATGCCTCGGCCATACCGGAAACTGTCACAACATACAATAATGCACATGGGAACAAGGCTCACGGAGTGTTAGGTTAGGTTTGAGGGGTCTAATCTATTTAATTCAATATGATAGATTGTTGACTTATATAATTTTATATTTATACTTCCACATGATCCAAATCCGATACACAAATACAAAGTACACCCTTAATTTATTTGTAATATGCTTCTGAATCATTGGTATTGTATAATTTTGTTTCCGGTCAAATACAGTGATGGCGAATGGACGTCCCATGACCACCCCTATAATAATACCACACAACCTATGAAAGTGAAACCATGCACATACATATATAGAAAGAAATACTCACCAAACCCGCACATCGAATGGCCCCCACAACCCCTATATATATGGGGGAAAATATTCTTGTACAACAATTGTGCATAACTGTTGTGCACCAATCACTTAATAGAAAGGTGATTCTTGCACAACAACCATACACAACAATTACATAACTCTACTCACATGTGGTGGAACTAATGTGGTAGGTCTCACTCACCTGGGTCCCATGAGTAGAGTTATGTAATTATTGTGTATGGTTGTTGTGCAAGAAACATTTTCCTCTCATATATATATATATACACCCACTTTAATTTCGATGAATGATTGATACATAACAGTTGTGTAAAAAGTTTTTCCGTTTAATTTCCTTTGCCACGCCTTCCATGTCACTGCAAGGAAGGCGTGAAAATTATATATATATATATATTATTGAGACTTCTTTTACCTAAAGATGTTACTGTTATTAATTAATCATGCAAACAAAAATCACACACACACACACACACACACACACACACAAATATATATATATATAGGGAAAAATATATATTAGCCCCCCAAACTACTACTCATTCTCCGGATGGCCCCCCAAATTACCAATACTTAGATTCTGGCCTCCCAAACTACCACTTTCTGATTTTTTGGCCCCATCCGTCTATTTATGCCGTTAATTTTAATAGAAATTGGCCAAAAACTCGAAAATACTCCTCCATTAACCGTTAGAATTTCAAAGTGTAGGAGGGGTATTTTCAAAATTCTGTTTAGAATTAACGGCATAAATGAACGGATAGGGCCAAAAAATCAGAAAGTGGTAGTTTGGGGGGCCAGAATCTAAGCATTGATAGTTTGGGGGGCCATCCGGAGAAAGGGTGGTAGTTTGAGGGGCTAAAATATATTTTTCCCTATATATATATATATAGAAGAAAATAAAATTGCAAGGTCTGAGACAGCCCAAAAAGCACTTGATCATGGTCAACTTTGTAAACCCCCTCAACATTCACTTTGATCTTTGACTTGAACTATATATATAGTTTTTTTTTTTAAAAAAAAAAAAAAAGTACACACATGGTCTAGTATATAGCATGAATAAGATAGAATTGACTGGAAAAGTAAAACTTTAAGGTGAACAGAAATTCCTAAAACTAAATCAGAAACATCGATCTGATAAACAAAAAAAACAAATAATTAAAGCCCTTTGAATTTCCTAGCCTATTGTTAATTATGCATGAGACCCCACAAGTGATGTAAAAAAAAAAAAAAAAAAAACTGTTTTCGAAAGCCATTAATTTTTGAGTTATGGTTTTGTGACACCCTCCAAGCCATTCCTGCTCTTATCATTACCTGCATCATCCAACGTCCTCAAGTTGAACCTGAAGAAGCAATTCAAAGTGAAGGGAACAATGAAGCCAATGTATATATGACTTCTTTCTTCAATGGATGGAGCTTCATCGGCGCATGCAGTCTTATATCGTATGGTGTTGAATACTAAAAAATAAAATTAAAATGGATAGATAGTCACATAGTGTAGCAACAAGAGAGCGGGAAACTACTTTGATATTTCTTTGAACTTTTTTTAGTTTATATTCACATATATGTAGAGCTTTGTTTTTTTTTTTTTTTTTCATTAATTAATGTTATTTAGTAGATTGTTATACAACTGTCATATTATTAAGATGGATGTCGTGGTAGTTTAGCCCTTTTTTTTAAAATAATAATAATAATAATAATAACAATAATAATAATAATAATAATAATAATAATTTACAAGTTCTAAGTAAATGGCTAATTTTAAGAATTTTCACAGGATTTAATGAAAAATTTTAACGAATTGTTGAAATTGAAAAAAAAAATAATAATAAAAATTGAAAGATGAATACCTTAAATTGACACTTTTAAAAGTTTGGATACATTTTTTTTTCTTCAAAAGCAACGAAAGATTAAGGGTTATAAGTGAAGTATTTCCTATTTAATATTAAGATTACAAGTTGGGTAATGCGAAGGTTTTCTTTGAGAAGATTAATGCGATCCACGTGCTTCCCCTTCAACGGTCTTTGGTCGCAAGCATCTGGCGTAGTCCTTACCAGCATGGCATTCACTGTTGTTGATCACACCTTTTCGATCTCTCTGTCTCTGTTGGTTAATTAAGTCAAAATAATGTTCTTGCACCCAAATGAAAGATAAAAATGATTATATTTATATATTATTTGAAGATAATTAAAAAAAAAAATTATTCTTTTCTTTCCTAAAAAATGTCCAATGTACAGACCAGAAATGTCTTTGTTTGAATTTTTTAAAAGTCAAGTTTTAGATATTTTGCTTTCAAATTGAAAGCGTGTTTGAGAGGCATACCATGCATGTTTAAAATTAAAAGAATTTGACGTAAAAAATAGAATTATATGAGAGGTACAAAATTACAGTGACTCGGACTCAAAAAGAGTAAAACCTGCATTTGGTTTACCTCTTCTTATGTATTCAATCCTTGTGCTTCTGCGTTTCAAAGAACTGAAATTGTCTTAAGCATATACGTACAAAAATTGTGATAAGGGAATCATTTTTTTAATTATAAAACAAGCTTCGTATAAACAGTATGATTTGGAAATTCATTTCATCCTGCAGGTGACTTTTCTTGCACATTAGAAGTTCAAAGAGCAATACCTTTTCTAAAGAAAGCCTATGGGGACAGCATGCGTAAAGTTTGCATGTGGGCCCTGATACTTGTTCTATGGTCTCCAAATTGTTAAAAGAAGAGGAAACTAAAGCGTGGGGTGTGGAACCATCTCTCACATTTCTTACATGGTGTTGGGGATAAATTCCACTCAACCCGATCCAAAGAGGAGATTCAAAAGTCAAATAAGGTCAAAACAGATAAGAATAATAATCGGATAAGAATAATGATCATATCAGAAGTTTAAGAAGATACCAAATTAGAAGTCTAAGAAGGATTAAAGTCCAATTAGAATTCTGACAGCAGTTCTAGATCAACAAGGAGCAGGAGTCCTAATCCAGCTTTGACTCCACCTCTTTGCCTATAAATAGGCCCATACCCCAGGTATAAACTAGGATTCAATTTTTATGCACAGAGCATTATTTTCTTATAGAAGCTAATTTAGGCATCGGAGAGGACCCCCGGAAGGGTCCCTTAGTTTTTGTTGTTTTGCAGAATTATTAAGAAGCGTGAAGAACATCAAAGGAACGTGCAGATTCATACCATACCGGAAACTGTACCAACAGTTTGGCGCTGTCTGTGGGAAACAATTTTTTGTTCCTCATAAAAGAAAAATAAGATCCAGCATGGTGATGAACACATGTTCCGGAAGCCAGACCAACCGAGAGCCCATAGCCCGAATGGAGCCAGTTATTCAGAATAATTTGCAGCCTCCACCGAACCCTCCCCCGGGGGGTGGAGATCAAGATTGCATAGCAGCGTTGGAAGCCCAGATTGAATCCTTAACACAGCGGAATGCCGAGTTGCTGCGAAGGAGGCCGGAACAGCCCAATCCCGAGATGAACAGGGATGAGCGTGAGGAAGAAGATCACAACAGCAACATTAATCCTCAGAGGGAGGATGACCGCCAAGGAGATCTGAGCAGAGTTATTGCCAAGCTGGAGAGAAGGTGCACGTACATGGAGATGGAAAGAAAGGACAAAAGCAAATCTGTAATGGTGGACAAGCTCCTAATGGGTACAGATTCACCCTTCACCAGACGGGTGGCAGACTATCAGCTTCCCGATAAGTTTAAGGTACCCCAAATTCTAAGTTATGCAGGAGACAGTGATCCCTTGGATCACCTAGAGAATTTCAAAGCTCATCTAGACCTTCACGGGACACCCGATGAAGTAGCATGTCGGGCCTTCCCTCTTAATCTTTCGGGGAATGCCCGAGACTGGTTCAGGAAGTTGCCCCCGAATTCTGTTGATCAGTTCAAAGAATTGTCCAAGATATTTCTAACGGAGTTCTTGGCTTTCCGGACAAGGAAGAAGCCTTCAGGATATTTGCTATCATTGCACCAGCAAGGCAATGAGAGTCTTAAGGAGTTTATGGCTCGGTTCAACCGAGAGAAGGCTACGGTCGAAGATCCGACCGAGGATATGATCTTTGCTGCCATTTATCAGGGAATTTCACCCGAGGAGCCTTTGATGAAGAAGTTGATCCGGAAGCAACCGAGTACCTTGCAGGGCCTCATGGATAAGGTAGAAGAATTCATTAATCAGGAAGAGACGTTGAAGTCTATGGCCAGTTCTAGACTACCCCGAGAGACAGCCCTAGAAAAGAAAAGGAAAGAATTCAGGAAAGCTGATGGGGAAGAGCAGAGGCAGGTAAAGAAGTTCAAAGATTACAACTTTACACCTCTCAATGCCGAGATATCAGAAGTCCTCATGGAGATCAAGAGAGATCCGGCGTTTCGGGAACCGCAAAAGATTCCAGGTAATCCTCCTTATAGGTATGCAGGAAAATATTGTGATTTTCATAAACAAGCAGGTTATTACACCGAGGGGTGCGTAACCCTAAGGTTGTTAATAGAAGAATTCATAAAGAATGGCAAGCTGGTTCGGTTCTTGGGAGAAAAACTGAACTAGTAAGGAAATAACAGGCCTCGGAATCATCAGGACTATCAGCCCCGAGATCAGCAGCCACGGGATTACTATCCCCGAGACCGTCCTCAACTAGGCGAGAGGCATCAAGAGAATGATCCCCGAGATGACATAGAAAGAAGAGAAAACCGAGGAAGCAGAAGCCCTAGGCATAGAGAGCCGAGGCAACAGCAGTATCTGCCCGTGATCCCATAAAAAGGACTCTCGGGAATTTCAGGCTTGCTTTTATTTTTTAGCATTTATATTTACAAAGAACTAGACTTTTATTTTTAATTCAGACTAGACAAAAAATTCCCCAGATTTTGGGAATAAGTATTTTCAGAATAAATGAATAAAGCTGACTTAAGCATCGGAGTCTTCCCGGTCTAGGGACCAGGAACCAGTTGATGTCGCTTATTTTGTAGGTAAAGCCTCTCGGATCAGTCCTAACCGAGAGCAAGAAGCTAAGCCTCTCGGATCAGTCCTAGCCGAGTGCAAAAAGAAACTCTCGGATCAGTCCTAGCCGAGTACAAGAAGAAAACTCTCGGATCAGTCCTAGCCGAGAGTCTCGGATCAGTCCTAGCCGAGTGCAAGAAGAAATCTCTCGGATCAGTCCTAGCCGAGAGTCTCGGATCAGTCCTAGCCGAGTATAAGAAGAAACTTCTCAGACCAGTCCTAGCCAAGAAGGAGCCTTTCGGATCAGTCCTAGCCGAGAGCAAGAAAAAACTTCTCGGATCAGTCCTAGCCGAGAAGGAGCCTCTCGGATCAGTCCTAGCCGAGAAGGAGCCTCTCGGATCAGTCCTAGCCGAGTGCAAGAAGAAATCTCTCGGATCAGTCCTAGCTGAGAGTCTCGGATCAGTCCTAGTCGAGTATAAGAAGAAACTTCTCGGACCAGTCCTAGCCGAGAAGGAGCCTCTCGGATCAGTCCTAGCCGAGAGCAAGAAAAAACTTCTCGGATCAGTCCTAGCCGAGAAGGAGCCTCTCGGATCAGTCCTAGCCGAGAGCAAGAAAAAACTTCTCGGATCAGTCCTAGCCGAGAAGGAGCCTCTCGGATCAGTCCTAGCCGAGAGCAAGAAGAAAAACTCTCGGATCAGTGCTTGCCGAGAGCAACAAGAAAGCATTCTCGGATCAATCATTGCCGAGAGATAGAAATAAAGAGAGCCAGGGAGGTCGGATTTAACCTTCGGGTTTTGCAGGTTTTTCATGAGACATGGAGAAAACCCTAAGAAAAAACAAGAAGGTAATTGGGGGTAAGATTTAACCCTCAGGTTTTGCAGGTTAGCAGGTTTTCAGAAGGAGACAAAGATCGGGTTTCCTTAGACATGGAATTCCCATTATTCAAGCAAGCTTCGGATAAGGGAATTGGGGGGTAACTATTGAGGATAAATCCCACTCAACCCGATCCAAAGATGAGATTCAAAAGTCAAATAAGGTCCAAACAGATAAGAATAATAATCAGATAAGAATAATGATCATATCAGAAGTTTAAGAAGATACCAAATTAGAAGTCTAAGAAGGATTAAAGTCCAATTAGAATTCTGACAGCAGTTCTAGATCAACAAGGAGCAGGAGTCCTAATCCAGCTTTGACTCCACCTCTTTGCCTATAAATAGGCCCATACCCCAGGTATAAACTAAGATTCAGTTTTTATGCACATAGCATTATTTTCTTATAGAAGCTAATTTAGGCATCGGAGAGGACCCCCGGAAGGGTCCCTTAGTTTTTGTTGTTTTGCAGAATTATTAAGAAGCGTGAAGAACATCAAAGGAACGTGCAAATTCATACCATACCGGAAACTGTACCAACACATGGTGTCTTTCAGCTCTTGAGTTGTTTTTGGATTATAACTACTCTGTTAGCAGTCATGTTCATAGTGACTGAAAAATACACCGATCCAGTAATGGCTTTGGCAATCCATGCAGTAAAAAGATTAGATGAAAATGAAAAAAAAGGCTTTGTTTTACTTTCTGCCTTTGTGCTCTGTTTTGGGGGGTTTAAAACAGAGCCTTCTTTTTTTACAGGTTATTCCTATTGTGTTTCAGCTTCTATGCATATTGTTAAATGATAAAAAACTTGAGAGCTCGTTATGCCACAACGATAGAACCTGATGCTGAAGCTCTTGAGTGTCGTTAGGGACTTTCCCGAAGAGGAGGTTGTGAGCGACATTGAGGACTTGTAGATTCGTGAGGTTGAAAATAGAAGGTGGGAGATTTTCGGAGAGGTAGTAGTTGCAGAGATGAAGAAGATAAACAAGAAGGGATAGGACTGAAGGACTGAGGGCAAAAGTGGAAGAAAAATCATTAAAATGGCATGTGACCCACACATGACCCGTTGACCGTCCATTTTAACCGCTCTGACTGACGGAAGAGGGCAAAGTATGTAACTGTGATAGTTGAATGCTCTATTTTGGTCAAGTTAGTAGTTCGTGTGGGGTATCTGCAAAAGTTGGTAGTTCATTGGGGGAAAAGGTAATTACCATTTATTTATTTATTTTTATTTCTAATTTATATCACATCAAACTCTTCAAATCTTTCTCTATTTCAACTAAATATTAATTTTTTATTGGTTTTAAGCAACCACTCCTAATAAATGAGGAGAGGGGAAAAATGAAGTAAAATGAGAGAGAAATAATAAAATATTAAATAGCTCATAAAACTTGTGAGCCAAATTAGGAGTGAAATTCTAACAAAAGTTAAAATAGAAAAATTATAGAGAGTTTGTTGGAGTGGTTTTTTTTTTTTTTTTTTGAGTTTTTTACCAAATTTTGGTGAAAAATTTGAAATGGAGAACTCACTAGATATGAATGCTCTAAAATCACCACTTAATCAAAAATTAATAGTGATCAAGTATAAGCTCAATGATAATTTTAAAAGGCACATTATTCTTAAAAGAACACAAAAATGACAAAAGAGCGACTTATAACATTACTCCTTGCCACTACCCTCATAAATTCAAGATCCTAAAGATGCTTCAAAAACCCATTCAACAACCGAACAGGTAACCAAAGCATGCTATTATTTAGAATAATACCTTTTGTCGTTTGTATTCTATAAATTTGGAATGTATATCAATTTAAAGATCATCAGTTGATAAATCATTAAGCAACTTTGGTGGTCAAGCTTATTTTAGTGGGGATTGCTTTGGTAGTTTCTGCCATTAGAGTTGTGTTAATTATCATGATATTAATTAGTTTTTTCTAACTCCAATATATATATATATATATATATATTATCATTGACATTCATCACCTGCACAAACAAACAAACAAGCACAAGTATACCTTGAGGAGCAAACCCAACTTGAGTGTCGTTCTCAACAAGCTATAACTTTCTATTGTGTGTTTGGACCACAGAAGTTTGGTTGACCAAATTAAAAGAAATCGCAAAGGAAGAGTGAGAATGACATGCACTAAACTACTTCTTATTAAAAAAAAAAAAAAATCAATAAACTTGGCAAATTTCTTTTTTATATTAACCACTTACATTTGTGATATATATCTATCCAATGTAAGGTCTAACTTTTTGGAGAAATTTCACTAAACTTCATAAATTGTCGTTTCTTTTACAATTACTTCTTAAGCTTCAAAAACTCTCAATTTAGTATATTTATTTTTCAATTTTACCAATCCGTTATGATTTTTTTGTTAAATTCTATCAAAATTTCAATAATTTTTTATTTATTTTTTTAAATATATAAATAAAGAAAAATCTCAAAGATTCAGTCATGGGAATTTTGCAAATTCCATTAAATCCTTAATTACCAATGTCTAATTAATCATTGGCATTGCAATTGTTTTCGTTCTTTCTTTCTTTTCTTTTCTTTTTTTTTTTTTCTTTTTTTTGTCCCTTTAGAAAATGAGGGCTATTTTGGGTATTTTAAAAAGATTTAACGAAAAATCCTAACGGCTAGATTAAATTGAAAAAAACTGCAAATAAAATAAAATAAATAAAAATGGATACACTAAATTGAGAGTTTTTTAAGTTTAAAAGAGTAATTGCAAATGTCTATGAGAGTTAAGTAGTGATTTTTTCCCTAAATTTTTTTATTTTTTATTTTATTTTTTACACGCACAAGTATACTCCATACATATTAATAAGCAATCATTTGGCATCTATTTGACCAAGAAAAAGAAAATAATTTGTCCATACATAAAAAATAAAAATGGAAAAATTTAGTTTGAACTTTGGATGCGCAGGCTTGAACAACGTACTCAATCAGGGAAGTGCAGTGAGATACTTACCTCATACAAGGCCCATGGACAATTGCGTGGCCAAAATCAAGAAGCTCGATCTCATCATCATTTACACATATATAGTTAAAATAAAGTCTAGCTAGCTGTTCTTGATGCCTATAAGCATATTTCAATCTACTTTTATTCTAAGCACTAAAAGCATGCAATTTGGAGAAGATTACCTGTTTTTCTACATCTTAATTGTGCTTTCCTTCATGGTATGTATATATATACTAGCATGTTTTCTCAATAAGAAAGCCCTTTTTATCCCTGCTCTATTACTAAAAGTTTTAGATTCAATTCTAGAAATGCTCCTTGTGGAATTCATACTTGGTTGGGCCTTTTAGATTGAACTCATTGCAGAGCTCGTTGAGTTCTTTAGCCAAAACCGGTGCCCCACAGTAGAATACCCCTGATCCAATTCAACAAAACCACGATGTTATCATTGGAAGAAATCTGAATCACCCAATATTTTTTATGGGCTAATGGAGATTTTTCTCACCAATTCTTGCACCACAGTGCTTGTAACACATATTGGAGAAAACTTTCTTCCACTTAGGCCTTCCAAAATGCGTTCGAACCTGATAATACAGGAAACATAATAAATTGTTAAAATATTTATTCACAAATATTTCTTATCATCTTAGACTTTTAGAATAAGTAACGACGCAATTAACATGGTATTAAAGTTAAAGTCTTGAATTTGATCCCCATCACGTGAGGATAATGTTAAAATATTACTTCAAAAAATTTAATTCGTCATTTCCTATCAAGTTAAACTTTTGAAATAAGCGGTGAATTAACAAAAAAATAGTTAGAAAACATGCTAAGGTACTTGTCATAAGTTACTAATTACATGATGAACCACTAATTAATTAAGTCACATTCGTCAATTTTGAGATATATCGATCATTTGAATACATAGCACACCCAAGGGGTTAGCTTAAGATCGATGCATGGCATGAATGATGAATGGTGTGTGGTATAGTATAATTAGTTTTGAGTATGGTAATTATCAAAGAGCTTAATTACCCTAGTGCCTGAAACAATGTCCACTCCATTCTTAGCATGGTTGAGTGCTTGGACCATGGTAATGAAGGCTGATCGGACGTCTCCTTCCTCATACACACTAGTCAAGTAGTTGTGCATCTCAATGACACCCTGATTAAAGTCCAAATTAATTGACAATTAGGGAAATTTCAACAAAAATAAATTAATTAAAACACGTGATGCTAAAGAATTAACGTTAGTTTTTACCCTTTGATCAAGATCATCAACTTCATTAATGACCCCTTTAAACCAATCAAAGGAGCCTTGCTCCCTTGTTACCCAATAGAAGTGAGCACTGACAACATTCGAGATTGAATCGGCCTCCTGAAGACAAGGAAACTCAAGTGTTATATATTTTGCACGACGCAATATTTTTTTTAATCTAGGGTATAATTGCAATAAGTCAATGAAATATTCAAACAGATTAATTAACTAGTATAAGTATTTTCAAGTTAAAAGTTGATATCTTCATCCGTGACTAACAAATAAGACAAACAAAAAACTTCACTTACAACCTCTAATTTTTTCATCACTTTTACAATCATGAGTTCAAAAGTAACTATTTTGTTGTTGGCTTTGCTGACTGGCTCGGTCTTTATTTTTCTGGTTGTTTAGTTGGTTTGTTTTGGTTGTTTTTTTTTTGAGGTTGTTGTGTGGGAGCTTTTGTTTGCTCCTTTGTTATTTTTCAGCTAGTTTTGGCCGATTGCTTAATTTTACAGATTTAGTTGTTGAATGAAAGTTAATTAATTCTGCTTATTCATATATATATAAAAAAAAAATTAATAAAAAAAAAAGAAAAAAGAAAAAAGAAGAAGAAGATGAAGACAAGTTACTTACTGCCTTCTCCTCCATTTTGCTCATGTTTTTGAGCAAATCTTTGAGAATACTGATGAAAGGAGTTGCTCCAATCCCCATGCCAACAAGTAGCAAGACATCATACTTGCGGTAGTCTTGTGCTGGGGCAGCATAAGGTCCATCTATAAAGAGCTTCGGCCAACTGTTATCTCCAGACACAGAGGAATTTCACATATTAAGTAACTTATCACTAATGCTAATTAATGATTAAGGAGGGAAGACATTAGAAAGCATGCAGTACAAAAATGCACCTCTTCTTGGTTGTTTCATCAGCCATACTATTTCCGGCCAGAGAGGCTTGAGAGAATACTCGAATAAGCTCTTGTGTCCAATCACCTAACTGCCTAATGTGAACACTAAGGTACCCATCTCCGGGAGCGGAGGTAATGGAAAATGGATGCCTGGGATACATAAATCACGGCATGCATATTACCATAGAGGATCAAGATAAATTCTACGCATGCAATTGAGTATTGTATTATATATATATATATATATATATATATATATATATATATATATATATATGTTACGTGATAATCAGGGAAAGTTGTACGTGGTGGCTTACCACTGAAATGCCGAAACAGTCGGACATTGGATAAACATGTATTGTCCACTCTTGTACTTAAACTGGGGTGGCTTAGACATTTGCAACATAAGAACGTTTCCGGGATAAACTGCAACCTAAACATTTTACAATTCAAGTTAATTAAAAAAAAATATATATTATAGAGAGCCAGCCATGAGTTCAAGTCGAGTGAGTTCCGAAGCGTTCCACACAGTCTACACACTCATGCTTATATTATGCAACTTAGGTGTGCAGTAAAATAAATGGCAGATGTGGTTGGTAAAAGTTATTCTCACCTCCAGAAGACGGACATCATAGGAGGCCGACCGAAAGAACCTCAAGGCCCTTTCTCCAACATATACTAAAACTGGAACTGCAAGATACATCCATGTCTGCATGCATGATCGAACTCAATGTTCTCAAGAAAAGTAATATATATTGACTTGGTTAAAGGTAGGTTAAATATCACTTGAAAAGGATATATACCGTCTTGAGGTACCACTTGTGGGCCAGGTAGAGGAATGTCCCATGGACAATAAGCAAGGCATAGACGGCGACAAATATGTGGTGTGAATACCAGAAGGCATTGAAACCACTTAGCCTACCAAAGGGCTTTGGCAGCTTAATCAGACTCCGTCTGAACCATCGTGTTGCAAGTATAAATGCAACCGCCATTAACATCACCATTAGAATTCCAGTCACCCCTTCTATTCCTTTAACCAGCTCCATGTAGCTGGGTTTCTCATTGCCGAAGTCACGATCTAAAAAAATGACCTCATAGATTGTCTCAGGCAAATTGACAAGTCTTGGAAAATCACATGCTAGGTGGGTTCCGGCATGGAGAATGATACCAATAACAATGCCTGCAGCGATGACCTGCGCGGAGCAGTTTACAAAAAAGAAGAGTGCAAATGTATTTAGGGTACGTTACGTACGTAGTACATTGTATATACATACATCAATGAATCAATGTATTTTAACAAGGTTTAAATTTAGTGAGCCGAGGCTTTCAAATAATATGCTGCATGGATGATAACGTATAAACCAAGCAACAGTAAGTTAGGTTAAACGACTATATATATATATGTGTGTGTGTGTACCTTGTGAAAATTGATGTTGTCGTCAAAGGGAATTAGATAGGCGAGCTTGGTGGATCTGAGCCAAGTGATTGTGTTCCTACAGACGGGCAGGAGAATGAGAGCCATGTTGAACTTGAGGGTCTCAGCCGCACCCTTGGCTGTGAGGAGACAATAACCCATGACTTTGAACCCATCCTTGTTCATGTATTGATAAAACTTCCATGTGACGAGCGCAGTCAAGATCACCATCCACAAGCTCAAAAGCCCGAGTCGCCTCCAATTTTTTTGGAGATAATTTATTGTTGACCTTAAGCTTTGTAGCTTCTGGCTCAAGGCTTGGCTGCTGCAACTCGGCGCTGGACTACATTTATCAAGGTAAGTTTCCGGTTTTAACAACACCGCCTCTAATTGCCAGAGCTGCCCATTATCGTCAACCACCGAAAAAAAAAAAAAAAAATTGTCATAATTCATATATAGGTTGAATCACCATGCATGAATATCGATCCTCTTGAACATGTCATATATATATTGCATGCCACCTAAATCATTCAATATAATGAACAGCACCTAAGCCAAATTGTTTATAAAAAGAAGTACTGTAAAATAGTGGTGATCAAGGCAGGGGCAAAATTGAGAGTTACTGAATTATTATTGCTGTTAAATATATAAAATAGGGAATAACTTCAATCCGGTCCCGGCAAAAACTGGGCATTTTTTGCCTTCCAATGATAAGTTGACACGTAAGCTTGGAACAAAAAAATCAAATAAAATCTAAACACCCAATGGATTTCTTCAACGTATGCTAAAATGAGATCCGGCCGGAAAAATGGGCACACCGGCCAAATCTCTCTGTCGTAGTTGGTGCCGCCTCTCTCTCTGTCGCGGGTGTTCGGAGTTAGGTCGGGGTGAGAGAAAGAGAGATCCGGTCGGAAACCCACGCACACCAACCGGATCTCTCTCTGTCGCATGTGGTCGAGTATGGGTCGACGTGAGAGAAAGAGAGATCCGGCTGGATCTCTCTCTGTCGCCGGAGGTCGGGGTTGGGTCGATGTCGAGAGCGCCGGATCTCTCTTTCCCTCGTCGGATCTCTCTTTGTCTCCGGTGGTCCGGCCTGGGCAGTGCCATGGTGGGGCAGACGGGTTTTTCTAGTTGACAGTGCAGGTCGTGTGGTACTTCAGCAATATTTCAATTTTTTTGGTTTTAATTGACGTGTCTATTGATTATTGGTAGGCATAAACCCATTGGTTTTTGCCAGGACCGTATAGAAGGAGCACTCTATAAAATATTGCTGAATACAGTTAGCTAGTAGCCTAATTAGAGTTTTGAATAACAGTGTGACTAGCTATCTCACTACCTCTACTTAATTTTAGCTTTGTCGACATGTATAGTGTAATATACATATATATATATATATAGCGAACACATGGTCTAATAGATAGCAAAGTACACCCATCCCAATTATCTTTATATATTTCGAATCCTCCCTCTCCCTTCTCCTCCTAATTTTTGTGTGGACATGTAAAAAATAAAAAAAATAAATATATATATATATGTTCAGAAAAATACACTAGCTATAGCTAGTTATCATAAAGTCTATACTAGTTGGATTGAAATGGCATGGTCACGTGTCCAGGCAAGTCTCAGTGATATGATGTGTAGTTTTTAAGTTAATGTTGTTAGAAAAGTACCCACCTCAATGAAACCAAGTCGTTCTGCATCTAACTCTTCCATCATCAGGGCAGCATATTCTCCCGCTTGTTCCTTCACTCTAGATAACTTGTTCGCGGAAGCACTCAGCATGATAATCTACCCATTAAAGAAAAACAAATTTAATTATTTTCAAATTAAAGGAAACACTCATACAAAATAGTTTGACCAAAAAGCCCCCGGCCACCACAAACCCAGGCCCATTGAAAATGATACATATATACACAAAGAAATTTTCCGAAAATTATATTTCGAAAACCGGCAAACCCCATTTAATCTTGCAAATAATCAATTTACGTACACCAAACACTCCAAACTTTTTTTTATTTTTTTTTCCTT
This sequence comes from Alnus glutinosa, assembly GCF_958979055.1. Classification (NCBI taxonomy): domain Eukaryota; kingdom Viridiplantae; phylum Streptophyta; class Magnoliopsida; order Fagales; family Betulaceae; genus Alnus; species Alnus glutinosa. The sequence continues at coordinate 23,487,266 of NC_084898.1, read as the reverse complement.
TTTACTTTTATGTTATATTATATTATAACACTTTCAAATTAAAAACAAATAAAATAACCTATAAAACATATTACCAAAAAGAGCTATTGTTTGGGTAGAAACCTACCTCTTTGATTTCTTCCTCAGTGATACTACCATCTTCATTCTTGTCCACCCTGAAAATACAACACAATAAATATATAACTCTATGATTATATATATATATATATATATATATATATATATATATATATATATATATATATATATAAAACGAGAACCATCATTGAATATTAGTAGTCAAAAGCGATTTTAAAATGACTCACTTTCGTAATAATTCAAACGGCATAAAAGTTGGGTTTTGTGCTACGTACGGTAGGAATTTACAACCGGTTGCAGTTTTGGTTATTTCATTCTAACCACAACTGCTTTAGGCGTTTTATTATTCAATTTTAAATAACTACAACCACAATCGATAATTATGCGATTATTACCCGATAATAGTTTTTCATAAAAATCTAAAACACATTTATTTTTTTAACCCTAAATAATTGCACTTTTTAATATTTTTAATCTAGTGATCAGCGGTTAATTGCAATCGACAGTTATTAACTAATAACCATTTTTCATAAAAATTGAAAACAGATTTGTTTTTTTAACCATAAATGATTACACTTTTCAGATTTCTTATATTGAAATCAATGAAATGAAATGCACAACTCCATATCCCATACCGGGTTTTGAGAATCAACCATAGCTAGCTGGTAAAGATAGGGTGTACGTGTCAAAAAGCATTAATTAATGTAGGTACATCATTTCGGTTTCAATGACAAAAGAAAATAGGCCCCTTTCAATTGATCTAAACACATGTAAAAAAATAAATAAATAAATAAATAAAAAAAAAAAAAAAAAAAAAAAAATCAACTCCTTCAATTAGATTACAGTGAAGAGTGGTAATGCAGTGAACAGTGGCAATCAAACGCATACACAAATGAAATGAGGGAAGCATTTAATAAACAACAGAATATTAGGCCGGCATTGAATAATAAAAAAAATAAGTAGTGAACCTAGATTATTAGTGGATTATAATCATAGAAAACGATCTTTCATAATGCTAATTAAAAGTTTTAGGAAAAAATGCAAATTTTCAATCTTTTAAAGCTCTATACACGTGCCATTTTTATTTCTAAAAAAGAGTGACTATGAAGCTAAAAGGTTGAAACTAATTAATCATTGGAAAAATTAATTAATTAATTATGTATTCGCACATTTGGAAAAAGATCTGGACCCGTGAATCGAAGTTTTCATCAGTGATTTGCAACCAGAACTCGTATAGCTCGTCTCGGCTGATCTTGTCACCCTTGAGCCTTCGTCTCCGGCTCAGCACATCGAAGATCTCCAGAGCAAACTCCTTTGAATCTTTCATTTCTACCAAAACAAAAAAAAAAAACGAAAATCAGATGTTAGAATATATTATATTATTTTCTAGGTTATTGACTTTCTTATTCGGGTTTTCAATCCGGTCCAAAACCGGTTTTAAACCGGGTCATCGGGTTTTTTTAAAACAGGTGCAAAATCGGTTTCTAACCAGTTCAATCACTTTCAGCACAGTTGCCCAAGCCGGCCCACACTCAAACGGGTCCAGATGGCTCAGCCCAACAAGGAGTCAAGTCAACCCAGCCTACGTGTTAGACCCGGTTCACTCAAATCCGAAGCAAATCGAATCCTACCCGGTTCAGCCGAATAGGCCAATCGGGTCAATTCCTCCAACCTGGTGCAAATAGTCAACCCGGTTTACCGGGTTAGACCCATGTCAAATCCATTTCGGGTTAGACCATATTAAATTGTCCATGGATTTAGGCCTATTTTGGCCCAAACAAACCGGCCCAATTTAACCTAGTCTTGAAGGCTCCGGTCTCAGGCCCAATTGAAGGCCCAAATAATTCACTGCCACCAGCAGCCACCACCATCCACTTCCGGCAGCTTTCAGCTGCCTTACTCCGCCCGTCCGCCACTCTCCGCCACCACGAAAATCAGAAAAGACAAAAAAAGAAAAAAAACAAAAAAGAGATGACGAATGAGTTCGGACAATTGGACCTATGCATTGTGCAAAATCAGAACGGTGGAGAAAGCCGTCTTTCGCGAGGGCATTGAAGTTGCTTTGGACTTGGCTCCATGCATCGACGGTGTCATCAGTTTTGGTGCTGATAAATCTGAGAACACCGAGAGCCTTATGAGCGCCGGATCGATTCCGGTCAAGCTGAGCCAGTTCCCGCCGCCGAGCACGAGCCTCCAGGGCCACCAAGGCGCCATTCTCAGCCACTGCCGAGGCCAACGGAGTAGGCGACGCGTGGCCGTGGCTCCACGAGAACCGCCGCACCAGCTTGGGCTGGAGCGCCTGCGAGAACTGCCAGAGGCTGGTCGACGAACTCTGCCTGATTGACGCCGGTGCTGACACGGACCTCTCCCGACGTCTGTATCCACCGTCATCAACATTAATCACTGTCTCAGGTATTGGAAGGTCCATACCGAGAGAGAGAGAGAGAGAGAGAGAGAGGATGGAGTGAGATACAGACTTACGTACAGTGATGTTTTTAAAGGAGTGGGAGTCGGTGTACGAGGTATCTCATATTTGTTGTTCAGGCGAATTGACCCGAAACTGAAACTATGAAACTAAAGCCATGCACATACATAAATAGAAAGAAATGCTCGCCAGACCATGCAGATCGAATGGTCCCCACACCCCCTATATATATATATATACCCATTATTTTCCTTTGCCACGCCTTCCATCTGATCGCTGGAAACTGAGAGTTTTACGTGGTGAACAGCTAATTATTGAGATTTACGGCTCGTTTGTTTGTAAAATAAGTATTTTATTAAGAAAACAAATAGTTATTATTAGAAATGGGAAATATTGAAATGAAATAATTATTCTAATTTTTTAGTTTGGTGACAACACATATACTACAATTAGAATTGTCCCAAAATTACTAAAGAAAAACCTGAATAATTTCTTATTTTTCAAAAAAGAAAACTCAAGTCTTTAAAAAAGAAAAAAAAGAAAAATGTTGGACCTTAGATCTGTGGGTGGCCAGGACACAGATCTGATCTAAATTCTTTGTTTTTTTTTTTTGTTTTTGTTTTTTTTTTTAATTTTTTAATTTTTAATTTTTTTAAGTTTATTTTGGAAATGATTATTCCTTTCATTTTTTAGAGGAATAACTATTCATGAATAGACAATCTTTTTTTATTTTTTAAATTCTCTTCGTTAGGGAATAGTTATTATCATGAAATAGCTATTTTAAGGAATAGGTCCTTACCAAATAAATGAATAACTATTCTAATGGAATAGTTATTTCATTCCAATAACTTATTCCGTAAACCAAACAAGGCCTTAATGCTCATATAATATCTTTTTAATTCACCAATTTTATATCCAACTTTAAAACGCATTCAAAACGTCATCGTATAATTCGCTTGAACATTTTCAAAAAGTGAAAAAAGGGCAAATTAGCTAGCGATCAAAACACGCCCAAGTAAATCGAAAGTATAGTAGTGCCAAAAATATAGACATTTAAGATAGTAAAAGCTCAACTAAACGAATGCAATTTCTTTTACCTAAAGATGTTACTCTTATCAGTTAATCACACGCTCAATCAAACGTATTAGATTTAAGCAAACGAAAACCATTTACATATATAGTTTTTTTTTTTTTTTTAATTGGCCATTCACTTATACCTGTAACAACCAGGAAAATGCTTCTTCTTTTTTGTTTATTTAACTTTTTATTGATAAGTAAGGAAAATGCTTCACTTATACATTTTCTTAAAATGTCATTGAAGTGGACTTATAAATCATTTGAAATGGGATTGATTAATAGCTTAGAGAATAACCATGGTTATGGTTTATTCTAAAATCATGATCGTCGGTGGTTAGTCATTCTTCCAACTTCATTAATTTTCTCTTATAATTTTTTTTTTTGTATTAAAATTTATTAATTAACAATTATCTAATTATGTATATATATTAATGAAGGTCATACAATACCCAAGGATGAAAAGTGTGTGTTTGGTTAACGGGTGTTCACATGGATCCAGAATATTATCCGAACCCGAAAGAAATTTAATCCTTCAAGATGGGATGTAAGTAATTAAGATTATAAGTCTTTTTGTATGTATATACACACACGTACACTTATGTATTTATGTATATATTCCATTTATACATGTTATATGCACTTAATTATGCAGGAAAATAAACCCAAAGCAGGAAGCTTTATTCCCTTTGGAACAGGACGTAGGCTATGCCCCGGAAGTGATCTCGCCAAGCTTGAAATTTCCATTTTTCTGCATTATTTTCTCCTTGATTACGAGTGACTTCCCTTTGTTTGTCTTTGAATTTAAACTACTTCTTATGAAAAAAAAAAAATTCTATAAACTTGGCAAATTTCTTTTTTATATTAACGACTTACATCCGTGATATATATCTAACAAATGCCTAACTATGTTTTCATTCAATTTTTTTTTTTTTTTTTTTTTTTTTTTTTTTTTTTTTTAACTTTAAAAAATAAGGGGTATTTTAGATATTTTAACAGAATTTGACGGAAAATCCTAACGGTTGGGTAAAATTGAAAAAAAAACTGAAAAATATGGATTACAACAGCAATAATCAACGAGGTTACAAATGTCTTGACCCTATCTCTAAAAGAATTTATGCATGTGTCCAGACATGTTGTGTTTGATGAAGGTTTCTTTCCAGCAAAGGATACACAAACAGTTCCTTCATCCTCCTCATTACAAAAAAACTCTACATTTAATGACGTATCTACAGTAAATTACTTTTTGACACTTTACTAATTAGTAGTGTGTTAAATCTTAACACCTCACTAAAATCATTAGTGCCGTGTCTGAAGTAAAGGCCACTAAATTAGCGGCGTGTTGGATTCAGCACGCCACAAATTTGTGGCGTGTTAGTCAAACACGGCACAAAAATGTGGCGCGTCTGACGGACACGGCACAAAATTGTGGCATGTCCACAAGACGCTCCACAAAATTGTGACGTGTTTGACTAGCACGCCACAAATTTGTGGCGTGTCAGTCAGACATGCTAGTAAATTAGTGTCGTGTCAGTTTATGACACGCCACTAATTTTCATAGAACCGCGTGGGGATGCGTGGTTCTCTTTGTTTTCTCCTGCAATTGTTTCCCTCTCTCACTCTACTCTCTCTCTCTCTCTCTCTCTCTCCCTCTCTTTATCGCCGGCCACCGCATCACGGTATGCATCTCCTCTCTCTCTCTCTCTCTCTCCCTCTCAATATCTCTCTTTAGCTCTCTCTCTCTCTCTCTCTCTCTCTCTAGCTCTCTCAATATATATCTCTCTTTATTTAGCTCTCTCTCACTCTCTCTCTCTCTCTCATCTCTAGCTCTTCGCCTAGCTTAGACGCCGACCACCACCAACGCCGTCCATCCCCGGCCACCCAAGATCACCTTCGACACCGTCCATCAGTAAGGTTAGTGACTCTATTTCTTCTTCTTCTTCTTTTTTTTCTTTAGCAAAAATAATTTAGAATTTTTTTTCTTTAGCAAAAAAAATTCATGCATTTGTCTTATGGATTAGGGTAAAATGGATTGCAACACTTGGTACAAGAGTAGTTTCTCTGTCTCTCGCGCATATGTGTCATAAGATTATAATAATGGAATATTATATCAAATTTGAGTTGTTTATATATGTCTAAATATATTTGTTTTTGAATATTTTTATTTGTGGTCCTTTTGAAGTATTTTTAGATCGTTTTTGACATGGATGAGTGATGTTAACTTTTATTGAATTGAGTTGAGCTACCTTCACTTTCGGTTTATTTGGTGTTTGTTCAATTTTTTTTTTTTTTACTTTAATTATATATACATTATATAGGAGAAGCAGTACAGAAATTCAATATAGATTTTATTTTCTTCATGCTGAGACAACAATTCCTCTTGGTGACAATGAGTTCCCCATATTCTTTGAACATGTTATTCTCTCCTTTTGCTTTTCTATTTTTTTGCACCATAGAAGCTGCCATAAAACTACTAGAGAATGAGACAATTAATTTTTTTATTTTTTTTTTTACTTTAATTATATAAAAATAGACTACTTCTTGAAGATGGTATCCTTGATATGTTTCGTGGTGTCAACATTCATGACCTGTTTTATATATTTAGTGGTTTTCAATTTGTGGCGTGTCTGTTTGACACGCCACTAATTTATGGCATGTCAGTCAATGACATACCACAAAGTCAGAAATACCGACTCCCTGATTAGTGGCATTCTAGAAAGGCCACTAATCACACATCACTAATGTTGCTTGAAAGGCCACTAAAAATTAGTTACAAATCACTTCAATTTTTATAGTGCCTCCATGGTTGCTTGTCCAAGAATTCACCTGTAATGTGAAAGAAATCACCTCCAGCAATGGAGCTTTTTTTTTTTTAGCTCACCCCCTAGACATCACTAGATGATGGCCATCCACTACAAAAAGTTAAAAATAATAATAATAATAATAATAATAATAATAATTATTGACAGTTTTTTTTAGACGGTTTCTAAAACTATCTAGAATTAAATTGTTAGAGACGATTTTTTTAGAACCATTTATAAAAAATTTAATATAGACGGTTTGATTAAACCATCCATAACTCCAGACGGTTTTATTCAAACTGTCTGTAAGTTTATAGATGGTTTGGACCAAATCATTCAAAAATTTACATTTCCAGACGATTTGATTCAAACCATTTTGAATTTTATGGACGGTTTGAAAAAAACCGTCTATAAATGTTACGGACCGTCCCAAACCGTCTATAACTTCTTCTTTTTTAAGTAGAAACATTCCACTCCTACCTTTTTATTCTTTCTCCCTTCCCTTTTCTGTTTTTTTTTTTTTAATCTCACCTTTTATCCTGTCCGGCCGTCTTTCCTTCTTCTTCTTAGTGCTTTTCTCCTTTTTTCAACCGACACATCGAGAGAGAGGGAGATCATAGAGAGACTAAGAGAGAGAGAGAGATTCGCCGATGGGATCTGGACGGAACGGCAAGATCGGAGGGAGAGGCATCCATTCAGGAGGCAGTTGGCTGCTGTCTTCCACTTGGTCCATCGGCACGCGTGAATTGAAGCTTGTGTGACTCAGTACCATGGAAAATCTCTAGTGGAGCAGTGCTATATGGCTCGATGCAGGGCTGTCCGAAGAGAGCACTGAAGCGGACTCATTGACAGAGGGACTCAGTAGAAGTCGGGGCCTGGAAACCGTGATGGCCTTGAGAAAAATTGCATATTTTTCTCGAGACAGTGGCTGAGGAGGAGCAGGGCAGCTGTATTTTTTCTGCCCAATAAGCCCACAAATTGTGCAATAATCAGCAAGGCGCTCATACTTGAAGCTAATCCAGATGGGCTCTTTTCCAGGGCGTGGAAAAAGGAAGCCAAGGACAAAAGGAAGAAGAGTATTGATTTCATCCCGATAACCGTTTGATTCGGCGTAAAATGGTTTCTAGAAAATGATTTTGGCATCTTTCGGTATTTGGTAAGGGCAAAAATAATGGTTAACTGAAAAATGATATCCGTTTGACCAAAAATGCTTTGTAAATTTCAGAAAATGATTTACGCTTTTGAACGTAGTCGACCTTCTTTTAAACGACGCAGTCAACTTTTATGTTCAAGCAATCAATTAATGCTGGATTCCGACAAGCTAGATATTGGCATCGGTCGGTACCAGAATCTAAAAGTTAAGCATGTGAGAATCACAAGTTTTTTTAATAACATGTGCTTCTCACATGCACTTTTAATAACATTAATAAAAAAAACATGTAATTCTCACATGCTTAAAGGATACATGTCACTTTTATATGTGGTTTGTAAGAAATTTTCTACAAACCGGTTTGTAGGGAATTTCTGTCCTATATATATTCTTCCTTTCTTTCTCCTTGAATTACCCCCACCTGATAATTTTTTTAGCATATTAGATTAATAATAAAAATTATAGAGTATGTATGACAGTGGTTTTGAAAATAAATTTTATTTTGGACATAAATTTTCTACAAACTGGTTTGTAAAAAATTTTGGACAGAAATTTCCTACAAACCAGTTTGTAAGAAATTTCCTACAACTCACATGTAAGAATGACATGTATCCTTTATGCATGTGAGAATCACATGTTTTTATTAATGCTATTAAAAAAAATATGAGAAGCACATGTTATTATTATTTTGGTTTGAAAAAATGTTTTGATATGAAGTAAAAACTAAAAAGTGTTCTGTTTTGAATCGTTTATTAATAATTTTGAAGTAAGTAAAGTGTTCGCTACCAAACAAAGCTGCTACTGCTACTACTACTAAGTGTGGTCTTTATTTCTGATGCGAATTTTAATTGTACTAGCAAGTACACGAATCGTTTACAATAAAGTGTTTTGCAAGTATGAGGTCGATCTCATAGGGAATTGTGTTCTCGAAAAACAATTTTATTTTAAACTAATTAAATCTTAATCTGGTTTCGAAAATTAAGATATCGTTTTTGATAAATAAAAGAAAAACATAAACTAAATAAAGTAAAAAGAAAAATACTAAGGTTTTAGAATCCACTCTCATTGAATCATAACAACATACTCCATGTTCATCAATATTAATCCGAAGTTCTCACAATTAAAATCTTAGGTATGTTTTACTATGCTTAAATATTTAATCAAAACATCTCATGTATTCATTTTTTACACAAATCACAAAAGATATCCAGTTTAAACCAAATCATCAAATGTATCCATAAAATAAATCACAAGGGATATCAAATTCTTTGCCAAATAAAAACCAAGCAATCAATTATATGAAATTATCTCAAATCATCAAATGTATCATTGAATCATAAAAGATATCTAAGAATCATTCCACACATTGAAAAGAAGAAAAACAATTGAAATATTAAATTCAATAAAATCAGACAATAAAAACTTACATGAAAGTGTTGTTGTTCTTTATTGATGAGATTTCATCCTCAAACTTAGTTGAGGAATTAGCTACACATGATATAAAAAATAAAACCTAACCTAAAGAAAAACTAAACTAAAAAGAAGAAAATTATATTTGGTCTCTAACTTCCCTTTTTTTTTCTTTTTTTTCTTTTTTTTTTTTTCTTAAGGCTTAGCAGTCTATTTATAGGAAGCAAACAAACCCTAGAAGCCCTAAATATTCTAGAAAAATTGGAGGTTAGTCTTCTAGTTTGAGTAGTATACTCAAAACTCAATCCAAGAAGGAAAAAGATTCCAAATTCGTCTAAATTTGTGGTCTTTTATTGCAGAGCGATTTTGGCATAGCAGACGTTCGAATTAGGAAAATCCTATTTCACACTTATTTGTAGTATTTTTAGTTAGCTTTCCAACGCCGCTTGATTCACCCGATACTTGAACTGAAAGTTATAATCAAAATACTATGACATGTGCAGAATCTGAATTCTAATCCAATCCGATTTTGATTCCAATTAGAGAAATTTCAATTTAGTCTTTTCGTTGATAACCACATTATCTAGGCCTTCTCAAAGTGTGTTTTCTTCCAAACTTTACATTTTTCACCTTAAAGCTATTGTTTTTTCTCAATAACCTGCAAAATACTAAAATACCAAAACTAACCAAAAACATTAGAAAATAAAAAAGCCAAAGGTTTAGTAAATTCAAATTAAGGGATCCACGTATGCAATATTTGATACTCATCAATTTCCTTTTGAAATGAAATAAGAGGTAAATGAAGTTTTTTCGGTTTTAAATTGTAGAATTAAAAAATATGATTTTATTTATATGGGTCAAATAGGTTGACCCGAAACTGATTAAAAGTTTGAAGTTCTATCTGTAAAATCGTTAATACATTGGGGGTAAGTGAAGTTTTTTCCTTTTTTAATTGTAGAATTAAAAAATATGATTTTATTTATATGGGTCAAACAGGTTGACCCGGAATTGATTAAAAGTTTGAAGTTTTAACTGTAAAATCGTTAATACATTGGGGGTAAGTGAAGTTTTTTTTTTTTTTTTTTTTTTTTTTTTTTTTTTTTCTGTTTTTAATTGTAGAATTAAAAAATCTGATTTTATCTATATGGGTCAAATAGGTTGACACGGAATTGATTAAAAGTTTGAAGTTCTAACTGTAAAATCGTTAATACATTGGGGGTAAGTGAAGTTTTTTTTTCCGTTTTTAATACATTTGAGCCTATTATAAGCCTTACTCATATCTAGTTTCATAGCCATGAAACTCTCCCGTCCCTTTAACCGAGTATCCATAGTGTGTAAGGTTTCAAAGGCAACCAAGATATTGTCTGTGATGAGTCTACCCGGAATAAAGGCACTTTGCTCTTGTGAAATGATATAGGGCAACACAGTTTTTAGCCGGTTTACAATTTCCTTAGATATGATCTTATAGAGAACGTTGCAGAGGCTAATCAACCGAAATTCAGTCACTCGGGTAGGGTCAACCACCTTAGGAATTAAATAAATGTTAGTGGTGTTTAAACCAGCATCAAAAGATCCCCCATTAAGAACATGGAGAGCTGCCCATGACACCTCCTTACCCACCACTGCCCAAGACTTTTGATAAAAATCCGCAGAAAAACCATCCGGTCTAGGCGATTTAAGAGGATGCATTTGAAAAAGGGCAAATCGTACCTCATCCTCAGTAAAAGGCCGAAGCAACCTTTGATTCATAATTTCAGTAACCCAACATTTCACTGAATTCAAATAGCCGACAATGCCTGTAGGATTAGATGAAGAAAACAACATCTTATTGTAATCAAGAAACAACTTACTAATATCCTTTTTTTTTCCTCCACACCCTGCCATTCCCATCAACAATACTATGGATGGTATTGATCTTACGTCGATGATTCGCCCAAGAATGAAAAAATTGAGTGTTATGGTCCCATATTGTTACCAATTATGCTTTGCTCATTGTTTCCATTGCACGTCCTCCTGTACTAATAGTTCATCGATTTCAGCTTGAATTGTTATGATAGCTGGATCAAAAGAAGGCCGAGCATGGCTTTGGAGTTGAAGAAGTCGCTGTTTTTTCTTTTTTAGAGTATCCTCCAACCTGCCAAATTTCTTCTTACTCCACCGAGAAAGCCGAGTTTGGCAAGATGAAAGTCGTTGTTGAACAGCCCTGATTAGCGCCTCTCCCACATGCATATTCTACTAGCCCATGGTACTCTTCATCCCTCGTCCAAGTTGACTCAAACTTGAAACCCTTTCAACAATAATTCTGTCCTTCCTCTTGAAATTCATTGAAATGGACTAAAAGAGGATTATGATCTGAGGAAGAAGCTACAAGAATAGTTATTGTCACATTAGGGAAAAAGAGTGCACCATTCTCAATTGGCCATTGCCCTATCCAACCGCTCATTTGTGAAAGAAGCATCAGTTCTTCCATTACTCCACATATAACAAGGGCCAATATACCCCAAATCGCCTAGGCCACATATTTCCAAAGCTTGCCGAAAGCCTTCCATTTGAGATTCCCATCGAATGGCCCCTCCACATTTTTCCTTTTGCTCTACTATCTCATTAAAATCCCTGCCACAAAGCTAAGGAATAGGCGGGAAGATACAAAGATGTTTAAGCAAAGCCCATGACTCCGCTCTTCGAGCACTGTCGGGTTGACCATAAAAACCGGTGAATCTCCATTGCTCAGTCCCATCCAAATCTTTCACCACTGCATTAATATGAGACTGAGAATAATTGTAGATGTCTATAAATTGTGCATTTGATCATAATAGTGCAAGACCCCTGCTCCGGCCCATGGGATTAACAACAAATAAACTTTCAAAGCCAAGACGGCTTCGAATACGCTCCATAGAATTTTTAGAACAAAGTGTCTCCATGAGTAACACAATGCTTGGCTTCTTTTCCTTCACCAATTGATGAAGGTCCCGAACTGCCTAAGGGTTGCCAAGCCCTCGGCAATTCCAACTTAACAGATTCATTGTGGCTGGCGGGGCTGTTCCATAGCCTAGGGGTGTACAAGCGGTTGCGGTAGTAGTAGCGGTAGCGGTTATTAGCTCATAACCGCAACCAGAAGGCCGGTTGCGGTTTTTATCAACCACCGGTTATCCGGTTATTTTAACCCAGTTATTAACCGATTTTCACATATGTTGAATTTTTTGATTTTTTTTTTAAAAAAAAAAATTCAATATTTGCATTCAATTACATCATTTTTTGTCATAAAAATTACCAATCACTCTGCTAATTTCTAGAGTGTCCACTTCACTCCCTTAAGCAACAAGGAGCTCCCAGCTTAAGTGCTTAACTAGAAAAAAGCATTAATTCGCAATATAATAAAAGTATAAACTGTACATGCATTGTAGAGCAAACCCAACAGCCATAGGCTCTTCAATTGGGTGTTGATTGGGTCTTAATCCACAAGGCAGGCCAATGGAACATGCCTGAAAAATACGAAAGAAATGAAAGCCAGCAATTAAATTCACACTTACCCGAACTGCTGGCTATCTTTCTGTTCTTTCTAATACACATGCATGTTCTCATAGCCGAAGATTACCACAGATCCAATTTCCACTCTTTCATGTCGTAGTAAAACAAAAAAACAAGAAAGCAGTATAACGACCAACAATATAAGAAAAATCCTGGATATAACATTAATAATTTCAAAATACATGCCTTATCATTGGTTTCTGCGCTTCCAAGTTCACTTCACCCCTGGAAATGATTACCATCCCTAGTGCAGCATTTGGCTTCACATTAAAAACCAGGCAAACATATGAAATTAGGTAAGATTGGTTAGCAAATAATACATAGACAATATAAAATGAGTCAAAAATAAAGAAAAAGTCGTTAAAAGGTATATATAGTAAAACCGGTTGTGGTTATTCCGATTGTTAATCGATTTTTTTGTATTTAATAATCGGTAACCGCAACCGGATATTCAGTTATTCGGTTGCGGTTATTTTCGGTTTTTCGATTAGCAGTTATTGGCGGTTATTAGCGGTTACTTTTTTTCCGATTAATAACCGTCCAGCTTATGCACCCCTACCACAGCCTTCGCCATCGCCAAATATTGAGTAGAAACCAAAGTTTACTTCCTTCCCTTCTTTTTGCCTGAGCCACACCCATCCAAATTTTGGGAAGTGAGAGTCGAGGATTTCCGCTTACCCATAACAACCAGGCCTGTGCCACTACCGAAAATCCTCTTTTCTTCCTCTTCCAGGTTTGGGTGGGACTGGAAAAAACTGGGTCCTGAACCTCCACAGTTGGATTAGACATGGAATTTATAGAAAGGTCCTGCATGGGTACATGGACCACTGGCTCGTCCAGTGTACACTGGACAGGCACACTAGGCTGAACTTTGGAACCAGGCCTAGGCGCGCATGTGCCCATAAGAGGAGAGGACACATCACCCTTGCATGAGAACACTTCCACTTTGCACGCAGGCACTTGGGTGAGTGTCACGTCACATATCCCAGCTGGAGCCAAAACATGCTCCTTTAAAATAGGTGCTTCATGATAGTCCTCCTAGATGTAGCGATCCATCAACGTGTCAGTTGAAATCAAAGAGTCCTCCACTATTAGAGCACTCGCAATAAATTATCTATTTGCAACTTTAAGTTAGAATAAATAATAAAAGTATTAAAGAGAGACTCCATTAGCTTATGTATTCCAACTCTAGAATATATTTTTCTTAATTCCAGAAATAGTGAAACTCTACAAGTAGAGTTATACTATTCACTTATCTATTTTTTTTATTCTTCATCTCCACTTTTTTAGCTTTGCTTTTTTCCTTTTTCCCTCCACCACTCCACGTTTTTCCTTTTTTTTTTTCTTCCTTTATAGTGGAGATCTAAGAGAAAGTATGTAAAGTAGTGGAGTTATGAAGCGGGACCCACGTGGAAAAAAAAATACTATAATGAAATAAATTAATTAAAAAAAATAAAAAAAAATAATATAAAGTTAAGAATAGATAATCGGATGTATAGTGCATCTAAAATTCATTAGCTAAACAAGATAAAATAGATTTTAATTAACTATTCTAAATTGAAAAATACATAAGCCATTGGGAATAAGCAGCTCTCCTTTTCCTTCTCAACCACTACTAGTTGCCTGAGATTTTCTCCCCCCAAAAAACCTGGTGCAACTAAAACTGCACGTGGCTGATTTTGTGGAGTAAATTGCGGACCCCTATCGTATCCTCCTGATTGTAATCCGCCATCTTCACCGAAGGAACCCGCACCTCCAACCCCAGATGTACCGGAAACCTTTTGTCCTGCTTCTGCCCCTTTAGAGGCCCCCATCGAAAATCTACCCCTCTGGTAGCGGAGATCATCCGCTAGCAACCAAACCCCCCATTGTTTGACAATCACCTCTCCATTCAGACGGAAACCACCACTACCTAACACTTATTCTGTCCGTGAAAGATCCTACCACACCAGTAACAAAACTGAGGAAGTTTTTCGTACTTGAAAGATATCCAAATGGACTTGCCATTGATGAGAAGGGCCCGACCTCGTTCCAGTGGTTTAGTAAGATCAAGAAAAATTTGAATCCGTAAACATCTCCCCCAACCGATTACATCACCCGTAACATTCACCTCTTCCACCGTCCCTATTGTACTCTCGATCCGAATCCCCACCTCCTTATTCATGCACGTAAGTGGCATGTCATGCACCTGCACCCAGAACAAAGCCTAGGTGAAGTCCATTTGTAACGGAGGAGTGCTATTCTCAACCTCCTTCAAAACCAAAACACACTGGTCAAAGAGCCATGGTCTACCATCCTTCACACGTCGTTTATCTGACTCATTAGTAAATTCTAAAAGCCACATATTCTCATATATTTCTTTACAATTAACAGACTCCAAGGTCCTCCACAGCCGCGACATCATAACCTGACAAGCATCCTTCTAAACCCGACGATCAGAAAGCAATCGACCAAGCAGACACAGCCCACTCTTTGATCTAAGATCGGCAGTATCATTTTCAGTGATAGAGATCCCAAGTTTTTCACCATTCGTCAATGTCATAGCATCGCAAAGGTTATCCAAAAGTTCCTCCATTAGAAAACCTTAACAAAGAAAAAACACAAACAAAAACACAACAGCAACGGATGTTAGAAATAATCAACATATTATTTAATCTAACATGCGCAGCGGAAAACGAATAAACAGGATTCAGGCTTACCTCTAGCCATGTTTGCTCAAGCGTCTCCACGATCCATCTGAAGAACAAGAAAGATTATTTGAGGGATCTTCTAACCTATGCCTATTGCTTGATGGCTGTACTGATGGTGTACACAGGCACTCTATTTATAGGCTAGGTTAGGGACCCTCAAAATGGTAAACACCGTATTTGTTTCCTTCCATCAAGGAAACAATATCGTTAATTGATTTTAAAATCAATTAACCGATTCCATATTTACGGTAATCTAAATTAATAGAAATAACCATAATACCGATTCCATATTTACGGTAATCTAAATTAATGGAAATATCCATAATGCCGTATATGTTTATTGAAAAAATAATAAACATAGTAAATACCGTAAATGTGATATAAAGGCCACAACCAAAAAGGAATAATATATTACATTCTCCCACTTGGACTTTATAACACATGACCATATGGTATTAGGTTCTTTAGTTTTGGCCAATCTTTTATGGAATCCTCCAACTCAGTTAAGAAATGTTTCACACGAATCATGGCGGTAAAACCATTATAAAATTAGGTCGTCCCTTCCATGTATCACGATGTAAAACACTCCTTACATGAGTACCTTATGGATAATCAAGCTTTATAAATGAACTTCCTATAAGTCATTCGGGTCCAACTTTATTTATCCTCATGGATAAAATAACAAATGTGCACAAAAAATCTTTATTACAATAACTTTATGTCTATAGACCAAAAAGAGACAAACCAAGTGAAAATGAATTAATGAGTCTCATATATTTCGCATGACTTTATTCTTTCTTTACCGGTAAACTTTAAGTCATGGGATCCGCAATCATTAATTCAGTACTTATATGCTCAATAGACCCTTAATGTCTCTTAATGTTATCTCTCGTACTGAGATACTTAATGTCGATTTACTTCTGCTTCTACTCTTTATTCTTATAAAAGAAGATTATAGTAGAATTATCGCAGAGTATCTTTATGGTCTAACTGTAAAATCGACAAGATTGAGACTTTCAACAAATGTCTCAACCATCATGCCTGTGTACCAAATTCATAGCACGCTAGACTTTTAGCTTTCTTGGTAGACGTAGCAACTATAGTCTGCAAACTGCATCTCTAGGATCTATCCTTCAATAAAAAGATATATACCTTAGAGTAGACTTTCTACTATCTACACAATCAGCAAACTCAAATCTAAACAACTAACCACCTTCAAATGGAAAGTGTATTCTTAGGTTAAGTTGTTCTTCTTGGTTCCTTGCATATACCGCAAGGCTTTATTTGCAGCACTTTATTGACTCAATATACTTATTGTCAGTCATATGGTTATGTATAATGCAGACGCTTAAAACTTTTCATCTGCCCTTATTCCAATACCTTTTGGGACATTAATCTGTATTTAATTAGTCCCTCTTAATTGCTACTGAAGGTGCAAATCCTTCATTCTAAATTTTTTCCAAAACTTTTTTCAATGTAGGCCTTCCGAGACAATGTTAATATTCTTTATGTCTCTGTGAATCTCTATGTCAAAAGACATAAGAGGTTTCACCCAAATCCTTCATTTCAAAGTTTTGTGAACTTTATGTAGCAAACCTAAATCACCACTTGCAAATATAGGACTAGAAAGATTACTGTACTCCCACTGACCTTAAGGTATATATACTAATCAACAAGGTTTTCTATAAACAATAACCTTGTAAAAAGTATCTTACCATTGAGAGATCTATCACAGCCCATAAATAGAATTCTTTAATTTGCAAGCTTTCTGACTGTTATTTATAAAACCTTTTGATTGTTTCATGTAAACCTCGTCCTTAAGATCCCTATTCAGAAAAGTTGTTTTCGCATCCACTTGATGTAGCTCTAGATAAAAAATGAGCTACTAATGCTATGATCATCTTGATGAACCATCCTTAGACACTGGAGAGAATGTTTCACGATAATCAATGCCTTCCTTATGAGTAAAACCATTGGCTACGAGTCTAGCTCAACCCTTCAGCCATGGACTTAACTCTCACTTCATGGCACTGAATCTCAATGTGGAGTTTTCTCCACTCATAGCATATGAAAACAAATTTGGATCATCTTTATGTCCAATGTCAACATCAGACTCTGGGAGATATACAACATGATCACTAAGAATTGTTGATCTCCTTATTCTATAGGATTTTCTTAATTCTACTTCCTCTGCATTTTGCAATGGGAAAATAGACTTTTGAACCTATTCTGTATGAGTTGGTTGTTCTAGAAATGATTGTGGCTCAGGATAATCAATCTGATTTTTCCTGAATACAATCAATCATCCTCTATAAGGAGGAGACTTGGCCAACTCTAGTGCTTCCTCAAATTCCAATTTATGTGAATGAGCACTCCCACTAGGTTCTGCATCCTCTAGAAATTTTACAATCAACAACTCTAAGATTATACGAAGGATAATAAAACATTAAAACCCTTTAAAGTTTACTAGATAGCTTATAAAAGATCCGCTGATTGTCCTTGAATCTAATTTCCTTAGGCGAGGATTATAAATCCTCTCTTTAGCAAGGCAACCCCATATATGTAAATAATTTAAACTAAGCTTCCATCTATTTCATACTTTAAAAGGTGTCTTATGGACAACCTTAGATGGAATACTGTTTAACATATACACAATGGTCTTCAAAGCTTTACTCTATAAGGGTAATAGCAGATTAGTATTACTAATCATTTCCCTTTGTGTGTACCTACCTTAATACTCTATGCCTATATTAGATCTTATGATCTTAATATTGTTTCTCTTCTTCTTCCTTATAGATATTGAAAGCATTCAATACCCCAGCTTTAATATTTAGAAGATAGACATACATAAACTTTATATGGTCATCACTGAAAGAGATAAAAAATATCTCTGACCATTTAGGCAATGAGTATGAAAAGGTCAACACCTTTCAATGTACATGATCTCAAGAATCTCAAAATGCTCTCTTTGGCACCTCTAGTGGTCTTGTTGGTATGCTTTCCCTTATGCAGCCCATACAAGAACCAAAGTCAGTAAATTACCGACTTTTATTTACTGTATGGAGATATATTTCAATCTCCAAAGCCATAACCAGAGCATTTTAAACTCTCAAAGACTCTACTTTACGTCAAAATCACTATGCAGAAATAAACAAATAATTTTGTTTCAAAATTTGGGACGTAGATCAATTTTAAATAGACTTTAAATAAACCTCAACCAATATTCCACCAAAGATAAGAAAAACTTCAAGTTTAAAATAAAATTGAAATTTTTTAACAAGCCAAACTAGAAAATAAATTTCTAAAAAAAATTATGGAATATAAATTATTTTTGAGGTCAAAATTATAACTGAATTTTAAAATTAACCTATAAATCCCAACAAGCTCAAATTATAAACACGTGTTATTCATTTTAAAAAGACTCTGCATTTGTGTTGACAACGTGGATTGATAAACCATAATCAATCCACAATATATTTGAATGAGTCACTAAAGGAGATTCACGACATACTAGATATATGAGATTATCTTTATTTTAGGTCATTTCTTATACTTCATGCAATCTTTCTTTATATGCCCTCAATTTTCCTTATTTCATGAGAAATAGGTATCTTGATTGCCATAATACTTTATTGGCACCTTATTCTCATGCTTTAAGTGTTGGACATGATTGCATTTATTGGTCCTTCCTTTGACATGAATAATCATGTGAACACTTTATAAATTCTCTCATATCCTTGAACACACATGGTTAGAAGTTTATTTACTAACCATTTATCCTTACGTGTGTTACAAGATAAAATTCTACACTTAGAAGAGAGAATTCAAAAAATTGAAATAGACCAACAATGACTCAAAAATCTCAATCTTTAGGGACTTAAGCTAATCTATAATATCCTTCATTCCCATAATGGGATTATAAACACTTCAGAAACTGTAAAAGGTTTGTCTTTAAAGCTTTTTCTATTAGGGTGCTGGCCAAGTTTTGTTTGAACTTACTAAATGTTCATAAACAACCTTTATAAAACTTTGGCTCTAAAACATTCAGGAATAAATCCCTGATGACTTTAGTGACATGAGATTTCATGAACATCTAACTTAAGTGATTAAATCACTCCCACCGTTCATGCTTAATAATCTCACGTGACGTACTTAATTCCGCGGGAGTAGGTGGTTTGTCCACACGGAGTACCAAAATTTTTAACACCCCAAATGAAAAAGCATATCAATCATTTTTCCAGTCAGAAAAATATTATCATAATGTATTGGAATATAAAACCACCAAAAGGTAGAGTAACAGGAATAGCTGCAATAACCCAAAATTAAAATAAATACTTTAATGCTATGAAGTAACTTTATTTTAAATTAGCCAATGCCAATTTAAATAGTAAATTTCAACCTACCTTTGGGCAAAGGTTGCATCACGCATGAAATTTACTCTTTATTGATAAGACTAATAAATTTAAATATTAATAAATAAAATTCTTCGTACCTTTGGGCAACCGAAAGAAATTTTACTTTTAATACTAAATTTGTTATCTCATTCTAATTAAGTCATAAAAATAAAAACTTCCCTTTGGGGATAGGTAATTAAATTTATGAGTTAATTACAATACGATGTTAATTTTTCTATATGAAGTTCATGTGTACGATCCTTATGCAATTATTACAAAATTAGGATGCTTTGGCTCTCCCAAAATCATAATAATCACGCTGTAATTCATGAACATCTAATAAATCTTTATGAGGTTCATGCGTGTGATCCTGATGTAATTATCATACAAAAATGGGATGCTTTGGCTCTCCCATAATTATTATGATAATTACGTGTGTGTAATCTTGATGCAATTGTCATTCAAAATTGGGATGCTGTGGCTCTCCCAAAATTATCATGATAATTGCTACTTCATTAACATCTAACAACTTTATAGATGCCCCCTTAATGGCCTTAGGAATATAACAAACCAATACTTAAATGGGGTAAACAGCATTTTCCAAGGTGCAAGCAGATGAGCTCCCAGGAAAGTGAGGGGGGTCACACCGGACACACTTAAATCCCAAGACTTTCCTTGCCAGAACTTTCCCCGACATTGCATTCTTAGATATTACTGTAAACACACCAGCATATATGGTATTGTTAATTATTCTTAGGTCTAGGCATCAAACAATTTATATTTAAACAATATAAATTTAAAATATATATTCCTCAATTCATGTATTAAATAAACAATAATTTTAATACACAGTACTGTAAATAATAAAGGGAATAAAACTTTAATATGAGGACATAATAAAACACATGGCCTAATGGTTTAGTAAGTGGCCAAGGCCCTTTACACCTGGTGAACCCAGGTTCTAAACACCATAAGGCCTAAATTTCCCTTTTAAAAAGAACTTGATGGGTTACTGAAAAGGGTTGCTGTATTGGGCTGACCCAATTGGGTTAACCCATTTAATTTGGGTTGGGTATCTGTATTGGGCTACTATATTGGGTTGGGCTTCTGGGTCACAAGACTCCAAATGGGCTACTGTATTTGGGCAATTGGGTCAACCCACTTAATCGGGTCAGGCCTCTGGGTCCATGTATAGTGCTGGCCCAAACTAGGTCAGCCCACTTAAATGGCCTAAAAACTGCATGGGTTTTAAAAAACCCTACCCGAAAATATATCAAACCCAAAAACTTTAATGGGTCGTAACCCTACCCAGTCACCAACCAACCCGACCCGCAATGTTCCAGATGGGTTGAAAACCCTAAAAATGGAACCCTAGCCGCCACCCCTTTATGAAAATACCCATATCAAAATTACAACAACTCAAAATTAGGCAGTATATCATAATACACAGAATAGTGATAAAACAAAAAATAGTTTTATCAAATTTATGGGTTTTCACAAACAGTACGTGAACAACAAATATTCACAAAATAATCGCTAATGCGTTTCTATCATGTCACAAAAGACGAAATATTGCTCAAACAATATTGACAAACAGAAGTGAACAATACCAAATAGAATATACTTGATTCAATATTGATAACACATAGTAAAATTATATGCTAAGCAAAATAGCATAGAGGCTGGCTCTGATACCACATGTTAGAAATAATCAACATATTATTTAATCTAACATGCGCAGCGGAAAACGAATAAACAGGATTCAGGCTTACCTCTAGCCATGTTTGCTCAAGCGTCTCCACGATCCATCTGAAGAACAAGAAAGATTATTTGAGGGATCTTCTAACCTATGCCTATTGCTTGATGGCTGTACTGATGGTGTACACAGGCACTCTATTTATAGGCTAGGTTAGGGACCCTCAAAATGGTAAACACCGTATTTGTTTCCTTCCATCAAGGAAACAATATCGTTAATTGATTTTAAAATCAATTAACCGATTCCATATTTACGGTAATCTAAATTAATAGAAATAACCATAATACCGATTCCATATTTACGGTAATCTAAATTAATGGAAATATCCATAATGCCGTATATGTTTATTGAAAAAATAATAAACATAGTAAATACCGTAAATGTGATATAAAGGCCACAACCAAAAAGGAATAATATATTACAACGGAAGCACACACACAACAAAACCGAAAAAAACAAACACAGAAACTCCCAGTCGAAAACAGCAGGAGACAAAAGCTTCTCAAAACTCTAAGCTTTTCGGAAGGAAAAACCTAGAGAGAGGCAACTCGAGTTGGCAAATTCCTTTTACCAAAGGATGAATACAAATGTCAATCTATAAAGTTTTAACTGTAAAATCGTTAATACATTGGGGGTAAGTGAAGTTTTTTTCCTTTTTCATTGTAGAATTAAAAAAAATCTGATTTTATTTATATGGGTCAAATAGGTTGACTTGGAATTGATTAAAAATTTAAAAGTTTGAAGTTCTAACTGTAAAATCGTTAATACATAGGGGTAAGTGAATTTTTTTTTTTTTTCTTCCAGTTTTTAATTGTAGAATTAAAAGATCTGATTTTATTTATATGGGTCAAATAGGTTGACACATAATTGATTAAAAGTTTGAAGTTCTAACCATAAAATCATTAATACATTGGAGATAAGTGAAGTTTTTTCTGTTTATAATTGTAAAATTAAAAAATCTGATTTTATTTATAAGAGTCAAATAGGTTGACCCGGAATTGATTAAAAGTTTAAAGTTCTAGTAAGTGAATTTTATTCCGTTTTTAATTGTAGAATTAAAAAATATGATTTTATTTATATGGGTCAAATAGGTTGACCGGGAATTGATTAAAAGTTTGAAGTTCTAATTGTAAAATCATTAATACATTGGGGGTAAGTGAAGTTTTTTCTGTTTTTAATTGAAGAATTAAAAAATCTGATTTTTTTTTTTTTTTTTTTTTTTTTTTTTTTTTTTTTTTTTTTATATGAGTCAAATAGGTTGACCCAGAATTCACCTAAACAAATAAATTCGGGTCAGCTTGAGCTCAATAATACAAAATTTTAATTTATTAATTTAGTGTTGAACTCCTATCAAATTTGCGAATCAGGTAAAAAATTTATCGATTCAAAGTGTACTGCACCGTATGGTGGAAAAACAAAGAACGAGACACACCACTCACCCTAGCGGCCAAAGCAAAACCAAAAATCTCCTTTGTCATTCCTTAAGCCACCAAAACACAAACTACACTTGTTCTTGAACAGCTGCTGCAACCTAAGACTACATAAACACAACAATTGATCAAACCCATTTTCGCTTGTTATTTTCAAGTCACAAGAAGGGATGTAATTGCGAATACGAATACGGTTATTAACAATATTCGCATCTACATTATGTAGTTATCACCTTTAAGTACCTGCATCCGCATGGTTATTAAATGAGATAATTATTCATTGTCCGCATATGAGGTAATTGACATTTTGAGCCTTATTAGAGTCTCTATTATAACCTATTTTAAACAATTTTGAAAATAATTTAAAATTGTTTTTAGTGTTTTGGATCTGTTTTAGTTTAGTTTTTTTTTTTATTTTTTATGTGTCCTAGCATTTTACATGAAAAATCCATATCTATTTCGTATTCCAATGTCGTTATAAATTTAAAATTTTAAGTTGGATGATGTTTGTAGCCTTGTGGGTAAAGTTTAAATTAATACTTCCTTTAATTTTATAAACTATTACTTGAATCATGATTATAAGAAATTGAGAGAGAGAGAGAGAGAGAACAATTTATTTGAATATTGATTCTTCCTTTATTAGATAATGGTCTTCGAGATGAATGTTAAATATCTCGATTTCCTTAGTAACATAGGTATGAGATGAATATTGAATATTGATTCTCATGATAGTATCTATTAACCATGCATTGTTGCTAATGGCGTTGACAAACTTAACCCTAATGAAAGATTGAAGTCGGCACCGGCATGTCTTTGTCTCCGCCTCTCTAGGTATTCTCTTCTCCGAGGGTAGCATAGGGGTGGCGGTTAACGTCTCCTTCCGGATTCCGGTGTAGGAGGTTATTGTCCCATTCCTTCTCCACGACAATGGCTAAGGATACTGGGGAACCTGCTGATTTTTTCCCATTGACGGTGGGAGAACAAAAGGGTATTGATGTAAGCGATGACGAGACGGAAGTTTTGCGATCAAAGGGTTCCAGATGCCTAATCGGTAGATTTCGGGGGGCTAAGAAGATCAACAAGGAGGCTTTTAAATCCCTCCTTGTCCGAATATGGCGCACTTTGGGAAGAGTTTGTTTTAAAGAAATTCAGGAAAACTTGTGGTTGTTTGAGTTTTCCGATGAGAGTGATAAACAGAGAGTGTTGGATGGACGTCCTTGGTCCTACGATCGTTCCCTCCTCATTCTTAATGAGTTTGATGGCAAGACTCCTCCTTCCAAAATGGATTTCTCCACTACTCCCATGTGGGTCCAGATCCTGGGGTGTATGAATAGGAGGATAGGGAACAAAATTGGGAGTTCTATAGGGGCAGTTGAACTGGACATGAGTAAAGCGTACGACCGGGTGGAGTGGCCCTTCCTAGAAGCGATGATGAGAAGGATGGGATTTGAAGAACAATGGATCAGACTTATCATGACTTGTGTCCAAAGTGTCTCTTATTCGGTTATGGTTAATGGTGCTCCTTATGGGAAGATTGTTCCATCACGAGGCATTCGATAGGGAGATCCACTTTCCCCCTACCTTTTCTTGTTAGTTGCAGGAGGGTTGAGTTCTTTAATGAATAGAGTAGAAGAAGAGGGTAGGATTACAGGTGTCCCTATAGCTTCTGGGGGTACACGGCTGAGTCACCTCCTTTTTGCAGATGACAGTCTTCTTTTTTGCAGGGCCACCTTTCCAGAATGGATAAATCTTACCCAACTCTTAAGAGTTTATGAGCTAGCATCTGGACAGAAGTTAAATGCAGATAAGACCTCTATTTTCTTCAGTAAAAATACTAGAGAGAAGTTTAAAGCTTTTATTCGATCTTCAGTTGGGCTTTCCACTACTTCATGCTATGAGAAATACCTAGGCCTTCCTTCTCTCGTGGGCCGTTCAAAGATATCTACCTTCGCGGGTATTCAAAGCAGGGTTAGGAACAAGCTTGATGGTTGGAAAGAGAAATTTCTCTCCCAGGCGGGAAGGGAAATTCTGATTAAAGCAGTAGTCCAGGCTATCCCCACATATAGCATGTGCGTTTTTCAGTTGCCAAAGAAGCTTTGTTCGAATCTTAATTCCATGATTAGGCGATTTTGGTGGGGCCACTCTGATAAGGCAAAACATGTTTCATGGATGAGTTTGGAGCGGCTGGGGCGTTCTAAGTTTCATAGGGGAATGAGATTCAGAGATTTGGAAACTTTCAATTGGGCTTTACTTGCAAAGCAAGGGTGGCGACTTCTTAAATTTCCAGACTCTTTGGTGGCTCGGGTGTTAAGGGAGAAATATTATCCATATAGGAATATCTTGCAAGCTCAATTGGGCTCTCGACCTTCCTATGCATGGAGGAGTATTTTCAATGCCCGGAGTGTTTTGGAGGCTGGATTGAGGTGGCGAGTGGGGAATGGGGAGAAGATTAAAATTTGGGGGGAAAGATGGCTTCCCTCTCCCTCTCCTGCCGTCCTTTTTTCTCCTTACTGCGAATTGGACAAAGATGCTCAGGTGTGTGATCTTATTGATCAGAACACAGGATGGTGGAACATCCAACTTGTCCACAGTACCTTTACCCCTGAGGAGGCGGAACGAATCTATGGGGTGGCTCTTTGCTCACCAAATTCTGAAGATACTCTTATTTGGTCAGGCACTCCTACTGGAATTTTCTCAGTTAAGAGTGCTTACCATATTGAGCATAAGCAGAAAATGCAAGCCAAGGGGGAAAGTTCTCAGTCAAGGGAGGAAAGTGGGGTGTGGAAAAAGATTTGGCAACTGAAGGCCCCAGCCCCTGTGAAGAATTTCTGCTGGAGGCTCTGCAATAATTTGCTTCCTACAAAAGAAAATTTGTTTCTCAGAAAAATTGCTCCTGACCCTTTATGTATGTTTTGTCTCCAGAAGCCTGAAACAAGTTACCACATTTTGTGGGGATGTCCCTCCTCAATGGCAGTTTGGCAAGAGTGCAGTAAAAAAATTCAGAAGCTTGCCATTGGAAAAGTGGGGGGGAAGGAATTTGTGCAGTTTCTTTGGGAGAAGCTGGAGGATGCGGATCTGTTGGAAGCACTGATGGTCGCACGGGCTATATGGATGAGACGTAACCAATTTCTGTTCCAGAGAGGTTTTGATCCCCCATCCAAAGTGGTCGTGCTAGCTCGGAAGAGTGTTGGGGATTTCCTCTTGGCCATTTCCCACTCTTCAGAAGCGGATTCTTTTAGGCAGCCTGAGATTGCGGTATGGAAGAAGCCACCTGCTGGGACTACAAAAATTAATTGGGATGCTGCTTTTTAATTTGTCAAACAAGAGAATGGGTATAGGGGTGGTTGCAAGGGATAGCTTGGGGCGGGTAGTTGTAGCGAAGGCCAAGGATTTTCCTTATATTGCCGATCCTGCTACAAGAGAAGCTTTGGGTGCAAGGCTGGCTGTGAATTGGGCTTTACAGATGTGATTTTGGAGGGGGACTCACTGGTTGTTATTGGTGCTTTGAAGAAGCATGATGTGTGTTTAAATAGTTATGGGCACTTGATCGACGACGCAAAACAGGGCCTCCTTCGAATGCAACCTTTTTTGATTAATCATGTTCGACGGGAAGCAAATCGGGCGGCTCATTGCTTAGCTAAGCTAGCCATCTCCCAACTGTTAGACGCTATGTGGGTTGCGGAATGTCCTTCTATCATTCATCATGTAATCTCTTCTGAGCATTAGTTATACGCTAGTCTTTAATGAAAGTTACAACCATTTCAAAAAAAAACAAGAAAAAAAATAATCATGATTATAAAGCAGGCCAACCCATGCCACAAGAGAAGCACTTCCCAAAAAAATAGAAAAATCACCAGTTAACAAAGAATTTGTTTGTTTGTTTTTTGGATGTCGAGCAATATAAGTTCCTTAACTAATATGGATTTATAAATTAATTATCTAAGCTTTTGAGGAAAATTTGCAGGCAGCTATTTTCTATTCAATGCTATATATATATATTGGATTTAGAAATTAATTTTCTATAAGTTGATTAACTAATATGGACATCTCCAATTAAGAAAAATACTATAACAAGACGAAAATCTTTACCAAAAACATTCTTAAATCATTTTGATAGGCCACGACGTGTGAGGAGGCCAAATCCCAAGTTTATTCAACAAAACTTGGCTGCAATTTGTTCAAATAAATTGGATCAAATGAATAATTAACAAAAGAAATCATTTCTGGAAATACTTAGTAAAACCTTGACCCGTACGTGGCAAAAAATACAACAAATTAATAATCAAGTTAAATTTCAATTTAAAAGAAGAATATCTCAATATAACTTCATCTTATTATTCAACCCAACCTACATTGAAGAGAACATTTAAAAAAAAAATTAAAAAATTAAAAAATTAAAAAAGAAAAAAGAAAAAAAAGAAACAAAAATCCTTAAATAGGACATGGCCATGGCCCTCCAGGACCCCCAAAGGTGAAGGCATGCTCAATACTTGGATCCTGCCCATCATCAAAATCTACAAGAAAGTAACATTGTTGACCAATATCAAAAAAAGAACGCTCCATTTTGATCTTAATGTCAACCATTTGGTAGTCTGCGTTCACTGTTTGAACCCGTGAAAAAAAACCCGCTCGCTTGGGAAAGAAGTCAGGACTAAGACCATTTCCCATTGGTACTGGAGTTTGTATATCAGGAGGCGAAAATGCGGCACCACCATATCGAACATAAGATGCTCCGGTAGCTAAATGAGTGAATATCCCCTTGGGCCAGTATCCCAATTTGTTATTACTAACGATCAACCACCAATTTCCAGTTGATTGATCCTACCAAAGATGAAGAAATACAAGTTCAATCTTTTTTTTTGATATCTTTGTTATTTATTACCAAATATGATGATCGAACTCGTGTTACCAAAAAGCCAGCTTTCAGAGATTGATAGCTAGCAACGTTAAAAGGCACTAATGTAATAGCTAGTTGTTAATATTAACAAAAGTAAGAAGAGATGCATATATAATTAATTACCTGGTTAATGGTGATATTAACACCGTATTGTTGTCCATCATAGACAGAAATATTAGAAAAAGCTCCACCGAGGGTAAATCGAGGATGAACTTGTACATAACCCGGACATAGTGCATTGTAACAACCAGTTTTTTGATAGCCATCTGCCTGCATGTACGTTGATATCATGCATTCATGTTCAAATGGATTCATTTAAGGGCATCTTTCATATATAGTTAAGATCAGATAAATTAAGGGATTGGAACAAGAAAATCAATTCGATCTTACAGTCCAATATGCAGTAAGTCGTGTGCGCTTGTCACCATATAACTGAGGATGAACCTATACATAAATAACATTAATCTATCATAATTAATTAAGGTGAAAATGCGAGGAAATCAAGCATTTAAATTAATGTATATATGAAATATATGATGACTTACTGCCCATCCAACTTCTATGCTGTTTGTTTCCGCTTCGGATCCATTTCGAACCCATATTTGAGCTTTACTGTATTGACCGTTTACTTCCACACGTGGATTATTAACCGTGATTATTGCACTTGCTCCATGGTAACTCCAAAACTCCGTTGTGTTAATACTTACGGACTAAGTCAAGAATTGATGTCATGCATATATGGTCAGTTGAATATAATTAAGTTGATGCATTGGATAGATATCAATATTAGTAACATTATGGCGCACTGCATGATCAAACAAAATACAAGATTTTAAGCCTAAGATTCAACAATTAACTATCATCACTTTTTTTGTCCAACTCTAGATTATATTTTGAATGGACTTAATATCATAATCTTGGTTTCCTAACTCAATATATATGTGTGTGCGCGGGCGCGCACGTTAAAACTTACATATTCGCCGGGTAATTTATATGCAAATGTGTGAAAGCTTCCACCATTAAATTCTGAGAAAGACCTCAAATGAGTTTGGCCCTCAACTTTAGTTCTTTGTATTGGTACCATTCCTTGTGGGCAACTGATATCCACAAGTTGGCTTTTTGAGAAAACTTCGTTTGTCATCCTTTCTGTTGAGAAACTTGGGTTCATCTGCATAATTTAGTAAAATATGATCAATTTTCTGGAGGAGATGAAAGTAGAAGAAAAGAATGTTGAAAGAATAAAATATATTTGCAATTACCTGAATTTTGTGATTCTTGAGCAAAGGATGATCAAAAGCAGGCTGCTTATATATATCCACACAATCGAACTCACCAACATCACCTGACTTCACATGAAAACAACAAATTAAAGATCTGATAACAGTTTCCTCATTAATCACACTCCAAAGTTTACATGTTATGTAGTATTGCATTGAATAAACTTATAAATATTTGAATTCTAAGAAATTGAGAAAATAAAGATCATTTCTAGAACATAACTTGCATTTTGAAATTGAACGTTTAGGCTTCGTTTGGTTCGTGGAATGGGTATTCTATTAGGAAAATGAAAAGTTATTACTAGGAACGAGGAAGAGTGGAACGAAATAATTATTTCAATTCCTTAGTTTGGTGACAACACATATATCACAATTGGAATTGAACCAAAATTACTAAAAAAACCCACATAATTTCTTATTTTTCTAAAAAACTCAAATCTTAAAAAAAAAAATAAATAAATAAAAACTCAGCTACCCACAGATTTGGTCTAATTTTAAGTTAAGTTTGAAATTTTCTAGCTGAGTTGCATGTGGGTTTTGGGTGTTATGGGTATGTATATAGTTTCTTGTGGGTTTTCTTTGGTTTTTTATGTGGGCTAACTGGGTTGCACTTGTGTACTTAGGGGCGCCTTACACTTTTTTTAATTAAATTTTCTTACTTATAAAAAAAAAAAAAAAAAAAAAAAAAAAGTTTAATTTGATTTTTTTTTTTTTCAAAAAATATGTTGTCTATTCTCTCAAGAATAGCTATTCTCAGGAATAGGTCACTACCAAATAAAGGAATAACTATTCCAATAGAATAGTCTTTTTATTCCAATAACTTATTCTGCGAACCAAACGAGAAATTTTTTCGTTTTTTTTTTTCTTTGTGCTTTGTCACTTGAGAAAAAGGATATTGGCATGTGTTTTTCATAAATGTTTGAGTACCTCAATTGGGTTGGTGACTCCTGGCGCATCGAACATGCTTGTTCTACCATCAACTCCACAGTAGCTAAAAGTAACACCAAGAATTACTAACAGAAACAAACCCATTGGACCAATTGTCTCAGAGTCACAGATGATATCAAAAGCTGAACTGAGGTGTGTGTGTGTCTATATATATATATATATATATATATATATATATATATATATATATATATATATATATATATAAATGTGTTGAAAAAATCACGGTGAATTAATTGATCGTATTTATCATTTTACTATATTTAAAAGATTCTTAATTTTTTCTTTATTCATTGTATTTAATTTGATTCCATATGAGTTAACATAATCTTAATCATTTAATTTTAAAATAATGGTGAAAATTTTAAAAACTCTACCATCATGAGATCATCCTAAAAAAACGGAAGGATCCTAATTAATCATCTAATTAAAGAATATCTCTGCGTAGTTCTCTCCTGATTCTAGATTTAAATTCTCATACCAACAAAGAAAATTAAGCAAAATAAACGGGTCTTCATATGGAAATATGTGTGGCATTAATCTTAAATTCTATGAGATTTGTTTCCTATTTAACAAAGAATATATTAGAAGAGTAATGATTCACTACCACCTAAATATACAACTTTTCACCACCTTGTCTATGTGGCAAGGTGGTCCCCCACTTTAATTTATTTTTAAAAAATAAAAAAATTCAAAAAGTAGTGGGGGACCACCTTGCCACATAGGCAAGGTGGTGAAAAGTTGTATATTTAGGTGGCATTGAATCATTATTCATATTAGAAAAGTCTTTGTTAAATAAATTTGTGAAACAATTCATATATTGTCTCCATTCCAGATGAAAATTTCTTAACCGTTTTAAAATTAAACAATTCATATTGGCATGTGAGAAGTACATGTTGTAATATCATGTACTTCTCACATGCTTTTTATGGACATAAATTTCCTACAAACTGGTTTGTAGAAAATTTCCTACAACCCACATATAAGATTGACATGTGTCCCTTAGCATATGAAAAGCACATGTTATTTAAATAACATAGGCTTCTTACATACTTTTTTAATAGCATTAATAAAAAAACATGTATTTCTCATATGCCAAGGGACACATGTCAATCTTATATGTGGGTTGTAGGAAATTTCCTACAAACCAATTTGTAGAAAATTTCTGTCCCTTTTTTAATAGCATTAATAAAACAACTTGTGCTTCTCACATGCTTAAAGGACACATGTCAATCTTATATGTGGGTTGTAGGAATTTTCCTACAAACCGGTTTGTAGGAAATTTCTGTCCTTTTTTTAATAATTTAAAGGACACATGTCGCTTTTATAAAATGTAAGAGTTTCCTGCAAACCAGTTTGTAAGAAATTTGTGTCCACTCAAAAGGAAAGCAAGTGAGAAGAAATGCTATTAAAAAGATTTTTATTTTTGCACCAGCCATTCTCAATGATTTTTTTTTTTTTTTTAATTTTTACATGTGAGATCTCTAGTGATTTTTTTTCTGGAGAAATCCTACTCAGCATTCTCTTTGTTGTCCTGTTTTAAATTTGAGACATGTTACATGCACATCACTTGTATATCTTTTGTACATCACTTTTCTAAATCAATTATTGGATCTGTAGGACCCACATGTGAATTCTTGTGGGTCTTATAGATCCAATGGTTAATTTAGAAAAATGATGTATAAAAGATGTAGAAGTGATGTACAAAATCATTTCTCTTTAAATTTTTCATTTTTAAAAAATAAAAACAAAAATAAACAATTGGATGTGAATGAGCCTCAAGATGAGAATACTTGAAGATGGACAACAGAAAATGCTGAAGGCCAACGATATAAAGTAGAAACAATTTATATGAAAAAAAAATGAAAAAGTTTTGTTTTGTAGTGAATTTTGTTATTTGATTAGTAATTAAAAAAAATGATTAATGCCATATAGAAAATGAAAAAAGTACGAATGTTTTGAAGTTAACCTTTCTTTTTTTTTTTTTTTTTTTTTTTTAGAGAAATGAAAATTAGGGGGGATTGTTGTGTTGGTTATTAAACACACCCTTTGCTACATAAATTTATGAACACAGGCCAACAATAGATATATTGGCACCGAGTAATGCTACACATCATCCCCTTGTCCTCCTAAAATTGATGTGGCTCTTAAAATTACTATTTGATCAAAATTCAATAGTGATCTATCATAAATTCAATGGTAATTTTAAGAGCCACATCAATTTTGAGGGGACAAAAGGAGGACAAGGGGATGATGCGTAGCATTTCTCATTGGCACCTTATATCACATTACTTTTCTCTAAAAGAAAATCAACTTTAATACATTCCAACTTTTTATATCACATCAATCACTTTATAACAATTTTTTTTTTCACTTTTTATATTACATCAATTACTTTTTAACAATTTTTTTTTTTTAATTTTTTCTTAAATTTTTTTTTTTTTATCAAAATTTCATATTACTTTATATTACATCAATCACTTCTTATTACTATTTAAAAAATAAAACACTACACAATGTTTACCAAACAAGAAATGACTTTTTTTATTTCTTTTTATCATGTTTTCCTGTTTCTCAATCTAGAATTGCCCTTAAATTAATAGTTGTTCTTTTAACTATCATTATCCTTTACGAAAAGCATTGCAACCATCGTTCACAGGTAGATGAAGGCAAGCTTTCCTAGAACCCTTCTAGCTAAATCTGTATGCCTATGCAGTTTGGGGGAAGACTCTAGGAAACTAATTACACTAGTCAAATCGTGCCCCGTTAAGAGAGAATCAAGCAAGATATTGTCTAAAATAAAAGATGCAAGATATCCCATACAATTCCCTTAACTGATAATACCCTAACTTCATCTCCAAATACGCCTCCAATTGACAACACAAAACAAAGACTTTAAAGCATTTTAGATAGAGGCTTCAACCTCCAAAGATGTCCACAAACATTTAATGACACAACACAGTTGAAAGCCTCTAGAAATTACTTTTACAACTTTGGGGACGTTTGGCATGCGGAATAGACACCTGGAATGGAATGATTATTCCTGTGTTTGAATAATTATTATGTTGTTTGGTTGCACACCATTTCTACGATTGACTATTCCCAAGGGACTATCTATTCGCATATGAAGATGAATACCTATTCCTTGAGAAATGGAGTGGATTTTCCAAGAAAACTTATTATTATTATTATACAAACCTAAATTATAAAAAAAAAAAAAAAAAAAATGCAATCACAAATCATTCTATGGGTCGTTGACCACTCCAAAGGAGAGACCGGCCACCCTGGCAAAACCACGACCACCCCCGGAGCCCCTCCCTGTATATATTTTAAGGAGAAAACACTGCCAAGTGAAAATACATACTTTAACTTGTTCATCCAGTTTAACATGTTCTACCTAGTTCTCAAAATTTTAGAAATCATATAGTTTAGCCTGTTTGGGAATCTTTGGTTGTGTGTAGTAGCAGCAATAGTAGTAGATTTTCAAGCTTAGATTTCAAGAATGACCAAGTTTGAAATCTTCATCGACACTAAAAATTGAAGTGCTCTCTCTCTCTCCTTCATCAGCGCGTGTTGAGTGCGTGAGGTAAGATTGGGTGCAATCTAGTGAAGCTGAACTGTTCCAATATCTGAGGATTGCTTTTGAATGCCTAGATGACAAGCCATTCCAGCGGCCAACCATGATTTAGGTGATGGCAATGTTTAAAGAGCTTCAAGTTGAGGAATCACGAGAAAAGGAACCTAGTTCATGATTGTTCGACCCTAATTGGACTAAAAGAAGTTTCTTGCAAGCCTGAATGTGACTGGGCCATGGCTACACAAATGGGTTCTTCACTCATCTTCCACACAGACTCAGTTTGTGCCTCGACCGAGTCGATCCCTTTGTTGTGAAGAAATCTTAACTCGTCGTTGTTGTCAACTTCCACCGCTGGCTGTCAGTACAAGTATTTCAAACTTTCAGTCTTCATCTCTCTCTATCTCAAATGGCTTTTGATGTTTCTAAAATGTAATTCTGTGAGTAATATGATGTTACTTTCTTATGGGTTGATGACTTGATGTTGCATAACTTTCATTGAAGAATTTCTCACCGTCGACCCTCACAGTGTGATGATTTCATTGATGAATTTCTGATTCCTAATTCTGGTGAACGGGCAGTGATGATTCATTGATTTTGTATAGAAATGGTTGAGATTCTTGAAAAGGGTTGAATTTTGAGATTTGAATGTGAATTACTGTTGATTCTAATGTGAGTTTTGTTTTATTTACTTTAGTTATTGATTTTCATTTTTACTTTTTTCAATTTCTTGGGTTGCAGATGAATGTTACTCCTCTTGAATCCCTCCACACATTCTTGAGAATTTTTTGAGATTCATTGATTTGCTGGTGAGATTGTTTATCATTTCAGATAGTTGGTGCAAGCCAACCATCAGTTCATTAAATTTACTGCGATCCCATTTTTTAGAGTCAATAAATTGCCTATAATGGGTTTCAAGTAATTCGTTTTTATACTTTTGATCCCTTGTTAGGTGATTAAAGTATATATCTTTCGTTTTCTTCTTCTGTGATTTGCAAACTAGCTGCAAGCCAATTGGCAATTCCAACAAGATTATGCAAGGCTTTAGCCGTGTTGTTTTCCGGCTAAAACAAGTGGTTGTTGATACGATTGGGACTTCTAACCAAGTTATCAATCTTATCAAACCATTCTTCTTTTGAGTCGTAAGTAACCAGTTCCTTTTTGGGAACTGATTAGCATTCGATCATTTCAATGTCTTGAGACATTAAAACTCACCAATACTTCGTTTGATTCCTTCAGCAATCTTTTGAACTTATATACTCTCCATATTTTGGGGGATTTGGTTTGAGAAATATATTGTAATTATAATCAATCAAATTTGATTGATTTGATTGATTTATCTGTAGCATATTTGATCACATTGATTGATTATCATACTTATCTACTCAAACCCTCATATAAATAGGAGTCTATTGTATTGTGAAAACATCAAGAGAAAGAAATAAGAGTAAAATGTAGTCATTTGGGCTTTATCATGTGGACGTAGGTCATAGACCGAACCATGTAAAATCTCTTGTCTTTTTTTTTTTTATTATTCCGCTATATTTTATTTTAGCATTATGTTTTCTTTCACTTCTGAAGTTACCATTCGTAATTCTTTTTCGGAATCTTCAAGTTTCTTGGCGATCTAGAGAATTTTCTTCTCAGTACTGTCGCTTCCACGCTGCAAGATACTTATCTGTTGATTAAGTGTCTTAACGTTTTATTTTATTGAATTGTTTTGTTCGGTAATTTTTTCGATCGTGTTCGTTATTTCTCTCTTAGCGTTGGCTAAGTCTTAAGTATGTTATAAGTCTTTTGAGATCTCGATCAGTTTCTTGTGTTAACTGAGGGTCTTTTACTCTCTGAGTGATCTCGTTAAGAAGTGTCTTGTATTTGGGCACTTTGTTCGAATTGTTGACAATTTTCTGAATAGCTTCTCCAAATTCAATAGGAATTTGTTTATCAACGTTCGTTATCTTTTCAGGGATGTCTTTTAGCTTAATGTTTTGGTGGTGAAGGGTTTGTATGATTTCTTCTGCTGCAAGCAGTGTCCACATGAAGTTAATTAATATTAGCACTTTTTTTTAAAAAAAATAATAATAATTAATTAATATTAAATGCATAGGTCTCATTGGTGGAGCTCGATTTGCCAAAAGATCCACAACCATGAGATTTCATAGACTGATACCCACAATTTGCACGGCTATGAGTCTCCACCATGGTTGAGGAGATCCACGATTGCAGATTCTTCTATTGTTTTTTTAAGGGGTAATTACCTTTTTCCCCATCAACTACCAGCCATTGTCAACATGCCCCCATGAACTGACACATCGACCAAAAGAAAGCATCCAACTACCAACTTTACACACTTTGCCTCCTTCCGTCAGTTTAATAAAAGGATAAAATTATGATTGTTTTATAACTATGACAATTAGTTATATTAATTGTTATATCTATGAAGAGATATTATGCTATTATGATTTAAAAGTGAAAATGACTATTTTTATTGAAAATGGTATTTTGGTAATTATTTGTAAATGTTATTATAATGCCCGCATGAAATATGTGGCATTATAATTATGAGAATTGTTTCAATAATAAAAATATGTTTACAGGCTTCAATAAATGTCGTGATAATATCCACATAAAAGATTAGTAATAAAATGTAATTACACCAATTTTATATGCCATCGTAATGTTCAAGTAAAAATAAGAGATTAAGTTAAGGTTTAAAAAGTCAGAAATAATAATAGGGTTAAAATGCATATTTAGTGAATTATATTAATTCACTATTATTTGTACTAAAATATATTGCAGAGAACAATTAGCTGTCAATACTTTTTGAAGCAAGAAAGAACTGTGAGTATTCTACTCACTGAGAATGATACTGAGTTCTTTAATGTGGTGATGTATGAGTTTATTTAATGATATGCAATTGTTTAGGCATATGTGTAAGTAAGTATTACTAGAATACTCACTGAGAGTGGTTTGTTTGATTATATGGTGATATTGGTTTGTTTGATTATACGATGATATTGACTTATATGATGATGTGATCTCTGTTACATTTAATGATATGTGATATGTTTGGGAATCTGCATATTTTAATGATATAAGTTTGCTTATGAAATTGCATTGCATATTACACTGTCATGAGATATGAACCTGCTAATAAGAAAGAGCAAGGGTTAAAGTCCTAAGGCAAAGATTGCGGGTTAAAGTCTCACGGCATTAATGAAAGAAAAAGATGTGGTTAGAGTCCACAACATCAATGCTTCATCGGCGCTCTCTCTCTCTCTCCTTTATAAGCAAGCTCAACCTTACGTACAGGGTTGAGGTGCATTTATGATTAGAATAATAGAATACTTAAGAACAACAATTAAGGAGTACATAATTAAATACACTAGTATTGCAAATTTGTCATTTCACAATGGTTAGAAGAAGGCTGAATAATAGTGAATATCCATAACCAAGTAGTACTTCTTCCACACAAATTCTTAAAAGTACCCTTATGCATGCCCATTCCTACAGAACGGTGGGGCCCTCATAACCGCCCCACTCCCTCCCCCCCAATTCTTTAAAAACATAAAAATTACAGAAAAGCACAAAAAAGTGCGTGTTGGGCAACCCAACCAAAAGTTCCAAAATAACCTCATCAGAGTAGGCTAGATAAACAAAAATTAAAAATAAATGAAGCGGTTTGTGAATTTTTGGCATGAAAAAACAAGAAAATTGGACATCAATTAAAGTGGTTTGGTAAGGTGCACCAAAAGAAACACAACCCAATTAGAGGCACAAGGGAACAACCATCGAAACATCCAAAAACCTATTCTTTAGCCCAGCAAAAAAAAACTTGTAGCATCTTACCCAAAAGAGAATCACTTCGAGAAAACGTTATCAATGAACATCAAATCAAAACATTAATGAATATGCGTTGTTCTGAAATCCTGACATCACTAGGATTCTAGGAAATTTTCTGGTGAAACTGATGTGTAGTTCTCAAGGCCCTCTGGATGGTGGAACTGAACTCTTTTGCTTTTTGGCAATGGGTATCTTGGCTACCATTTATGGATTGTTTTGAGTTAGGAAGAACCGTGCCATTATATGACGATGTTGACTTATATGATGATGTGATATCTGTTACATTTAATGATATGTGATATGTTCGGGAATCTGCATATTTTAATGATATGAGCTTGTTTATGAAATGGCATTGCATATTACACTGTCATGAGATATGAACCTGCTAATAAGAAAGAGCAAGGGTTAAAGTCCTAAGACAAAGATTGCGGGTTAAAGTCTCACCGCATTAATGAAAGAAAAAGATGTGGTTAAAGTCTGAAGCACTCTCTCTCTCTCTCTCTCTCCTTCATTGGCACGTGTTGAGTCCGTGAGGTAAGATTGGGTGCAATCTGGTGAAGCTGAACTGTTCCAATATCTGAGGATTGCTTTTGAATGCTTAGATGACAAGCCATTCCGGCGGCCAACCATGATTCAGGTGATGACAATGTTTAAAGAGCTTCAGGTTGATACAAAAAGTGATATTCTCTATGACTTCTCATTGAAAGACTCTGTTATTGAGGAATCACGAGAAAAGGAACCTAGTTCATGACGGTTCGACCCTGATTGGACTAAAAGAAGTTTCTTGCAAGCTTGAATGTGACTGGGTCATGGCTACACAGATGGGTTCTTCACTCATCTTCCATACAGACTCAGTTTGTGCCTCGACCAAGTCGATCCCTCTGTTGTGAAGAAATCTTAACTCGTCGTTGTCGTCAACTTCCACCGCTGTCTGTCAGTACAAGTATTTTAGACTTTCAGTCTTCATCTCTATCTATCTCAAATGGCTTTTGATGTTTCTAAAATGTAATTATGTTAGTAATATGATGTTACTTTCTTATGGGTTGATGACTTGATGTTGCATAACTTTTATTAAAGAATTTCTCAACATCGGCCCTCACAGAGTGATGATTTCATTGATGAATTTCTGATTCCTAATTCTGGTGAATGGGCAGTGATGATTCATTGATTTTGTATAGAAATGTGTTGAGATTCTTGAGAAATGGTTGAATTTTGAGGTTTGAATGTGAATTATTGTTGATTCTAATGTGGGTTTTGTTTTGTTTACTTTAGTTATTGATTTTTATTTTTACTTTTTTCCATTTCTTGGGTTTCAGATGAATGTTACTCCTCCTAAATCCCTCCACACATTCTTGAGAATGTTTTGAGATTCATTGATTTGCCTGTGAGATTGTTTAGTGTTGAGAAGCCTAGAATGTTGAAAAAACATTCTTCAGAATCTTCACATAAATAAATAGAGTTGAGAAGCCCAAAATATGTGACATAAATCTGAATGTTTGACAAATTTAAAATATGGCCATAGCCCACCTGGTTTTGGGCCCAAAAATTAAAAAAGAAAAAGAAAAGGAATACCCGAACCCGCATGAACCCGTCCCAATCCGTGCTACCCGAGGCCCATCGGGTTGACCATTCATTATGCGGGTTGGGGATCCTAATTTTCAAACCCGTTCACTGTGGGGCGGGTTGCAGAAAACATGTAAATCCAGCCCAATCTAGCCCACGCACACCTCTACTTATATGTATAAACGTATTCTTCTTGACACAACGCGTTTTAAAGTCGTGACGACTATGAACTTATTAGAACTCCGAAGTTAAGCATGTTTCTGCGATAGTAGTACTAGGATGAATGATCTCTTGAAAAGTCAGGTTAGCGGACAATATTGTGTCATTGGGATGGGTTGTTACAATTCGTATCAAAGCAATTTGCTTTATAGACCATATGAGTTGATCTTATTAGAGTCTAACTTGTTTAGGATCCAGGGTATGAATTTCATTTTGCACCAGAGCATAGGTTATGATACGCATAAGAATAAGATAGGAGGGTTAACAGTTTCTTCATTGAAGGAGTGCAAGTTAACGTATATTTGTTTATGTTCGTTAACGAGATGCGGCGATGAGAAAGCTTTTATCATTTCAGATAGCTGGTGCAAACCAACCATCAATTCGTTAAATTTACTGCCATCCCATTTTTTAGAGTCAATAAATTGCCTATAATGGGTTTCAAGTAATTCGTTTTTATACTTTTGATTTCTTGTTAGGTGATTAAAGTATCTTTCGTTTTCTTCTTGTGTGATTTGCACACTAGCTGCAAGCCAATTGGCAGCTCCAACAAGATTATGCAAGGCTTTAGCCGTGTTGTTTTCCAGCTGAAACAAGTGGTTGTTGATACGATTGGGACTTCTAACCAAGTTATCAATCTTATCAAACTATTCATCTTTAGAGTCGTAAGTAACCAGTTCCTTTTTGGGAACTGATTGGTATTCGATCATTTCAATGTCTTGAGACATTAAAATTCACCAATACTTCGTTTGATTCCTTCAACAGTCTTTTGAACTTATATACTCTCCACATTTTGGGGGATTTGGTTGAGAAATATATTGTAATTATAATCAATCAAATCTGATTGATTTATTTGTAGCATATTTGATCACATTGATTGATTACCATACTTATCTACTCAAACCCTCCTATCAATAGGAGTCTATTGTATTGTGAAAACATTAAGAGAAATAAGAGTAAAATGTAGTCATTTGAGCTTTATCATGTAAACGTAGGTCATAAACCGAACCACGTAAAATCTCTTATCTCTTTTCTATTATTCCGCTTTATTTTATTTTAGCATTATATTTTCTTTCACTTCTGAAGTTATCCTTTGTAATTCTTTATCGGACTCTTCAAGCTTCTTGGCGATCTAGAGAATTTTCTTCTCAGTACTATCGCTTCCACGCTGCAAGATACTTATCTGTTGATTAAGTGTCTTAACGTTTTATTTTATTGAATCATTTTGTTCGGTAATTTTTTTCGATCATGTTCGTTATTTCTCTCTTAGCGTTGGCTAAGTCTTAAGTCTGTTATAACTCTTTTGAGATCTCGATCAGTTTCTTGTGTTAACTGAGGGTCTTTTACTCTCTGAGTGATGTCGTTAAGAAGTGTCTTGTATTTGGGCACTTTGTTCGTATTGTTGACAATTTTTTGAATAGCTTCTCCAAATTCACTAGGAATTTGTTTATCAACGTTCGTTATCTTTTTAGAGATGTCTTTTAGCTTAATGTTTTGGTGGTGAAGGGTTTGTATGCTTTCTTCTGCTGCAAGCAGTGTCCACATGAAGTTAATTAATATTAGCACTTTATTAAAAAAAAAAATAGTAATTAATATTAAATCATGTATTACCGACTATCTTTAAACTCATTGCCATGGGTCTCATTAGTGGAGCTCGATTTGCCAAAAGATCCACAACCATGGGATTTCATAGACTGATACCCACAACTTGCACGGCTATAAGTCTCCACCATGGTTGAGGAGATCCACGATTGCAGGTCCTTCTATTGTTTTTTTAATTATTTATTTGGGGAGCATAATTATATTTTTCGCGTTATTTTTGTTATTTATTTGACAAAAAGTTTAATGGAGGTTTAAATTTTTTAGAAATACATAAAGCGCATGTCTAAAATTTAATCAAATTGAAAATTAGAGTCTCAAAGTTAAAAAAAAAAAAAAAAAAAAAAAAACTAACGCACACCGAAATTGTGACTTATTTTCCCTTAAAATATTTTCTTTTTTAGAAAATTCCCGTGTGGATAGTACTTCTTTTTAATAAGATGTAAGAAAAGATATGGAGAATGACATATTGCCTTTACGGGACAGGGGGGATCTCACAAATTTTGGAAACCTGGGGGAGAGGAAGGAAATCAAGGCTCCAGGAACCCGGATCACGCTAGAAGGGGAGGGGGAGATGCATGGAAGATAACCAGATGGATATGGAAGATTCTTTGGAAGGTGTAAAACAGGGAAGATAATATGGTAATAGAAGTTAAAGGAAATTCGGAGCCTTTGCAGGAAGAAAGGCATAAATACAGGAGGCACAAGCCAAGGGTGGGGGTTGGGAAATGCTAGACATCTCAAATTTTTTTATCAAAAGTTGGTTCCCAAATAATGTATCACAATTCGATGACATTGTGACATATTTTCCAAAATAATAAATCACATGAGATTGTAACACATCATTTGGGAAAAAAATTTGGGATATCTAGCATTTGCTGGGTTTTAAGGGTTTTAAATGTTATTTCCAAGGTTGTTGTTGAGCAAATTTTGGAAGACCTCGAGACGCCACGTGGGGGTAACCATACGGGAAAGACTGAGATATAAGGGTAAAAAGACTAACGAAAATAATTTTTTTACATTACATTACCTTACATAAATTGTACACTAAGACACATACCCCGTTTGAAAATCCCTCACCCCTCCCCTCCTTTTAGGAATTTTTTTTGAATGATTGAAAAATAGAATTGATGTTATATAAATTCGAAATAATTTATATGAAAAGTGAAAAAAAAAAAAAAAAATTGTATTGTAGTAGTCTTTTATTTAAAAAGTAATAAAAAAGTGTTGATGTGATATATAGAGTGAAAAAAGTTTAGAATGTTTTGAAGTTGATATTTTTTAGAAGAAGTGAAAATAAGGGAAGAGAAGGGGAAAGTGAATTTCAAACGGGACCATAGGGTGTGGGTCCTATATACATGGATCTCACACCCAATGTGTCTTCGTGTAGAATTGATATAAGGTAATGTAATAACACATCACAATCCTTGCACTCTTGAAATACAACAATAGTACAACAAGAAGACACATTGGGGTGGGATCCAATGTGTGGGTCCCACCCCAATGTGTCTTGTTGTTGTACCATTGTTGTACATTGTAATTGTTTTGATCATTTCTCATATTAAAAAGTCTATCATTTTACAACATGCTGATGTGGAAAAAACATTTGAGTCGGTCCAAAAGTCCACAGAAGGGCACGATTTATGAAAGCGCAGAGGGGCAGATACAAGTGGGGAATAATAAGGTAATAGAAGTTAGGAAAGAAATTGAGGCACAACCAAGTCTGAGGCTGTGGAAGCGCAGAGCAAGGGGTGATGAAGGGGATGGTATAAACTACAAAGGAAGTGGGAGTATCAATTAAAAAAAACGAAGCCTTGAAGAGGACAGATCTTATCTGCAGCCTAGAGCAACCAATATCTTATAACAACTGGAAAATTAATGCATTCTAAACCCATAAATCTGTTAATCCTTTTCCACCTATCCTAACCCAATTCTCCATTAAATCATGCACACCAAATTAAAAATAGAACAAATTTTAACCTTATAGCTAGGAGTATTCTTCTTC
The DNA here is from genome assembly GCF_958979055.1 of Alnus glutinosa. Taxonomy (NCBI): domain Eukaryota; kingdom Viridiplantae; phylum Streptophyta; class Magnoliopsida; order Fagales; family Betulaceae; genus Alnus; species Alnus glutinosa. Next base: position 23,444,608 of record NC_084898.1, on the reverse strand, counting down.
TTTCTTCCCTACTATAATCACAGATCTTATTTGCAGCCTAGCTAGAACAGAGGAAATTAAAATATACTAAACTCATAAATTTTTAATCCATTTCCATCAATTCTAACCACAAATTCTCCACTAAACAGCACCTAAATTAATTATAGGATCAATTTACCCTTATAGCCTACAGGAGTATTCTTCACAGCCGCCCCATAAAAGCAACCTAAACACAAGATTTCTATGATAACACACAACCATTAATAAACCTTCTTTTTCACATCTAAACACGAACACCCAAGTAAATCAAAAGTATAGCAGTGCCAAAAATAAAGACATTTAACATAGTAAAAGCTCAATTAAACGAAGGCAATTTCTTTTACTCAAAGATGTTAATGTTATCAGTTAATCACATACTCAATAGAAAGTATTAAAAGCACTTGATCATGGTGAACTTTGTAAACCTCCGCAACTTTCACTTTGATCTTCGACTTCAACTAGAATTGATCGACTCAAAAAGTAAAACTTTTAGGTCAACAGAAATTCCTAAAACTAAATCAGAAACATCTGATAAACAAAAAACCAAATAATATTTAAAGCCCTTTGAATTTCCTATTGTTAATTATGAGACCCCACAAGTGAGACAGGCTTACGGCAAATGGGACATGTTGTGTTCCTGGACAAGTGCTCTCCTATGCACTCGGAGTGGTAGACATGGCCGCAAGAGCTTAGCAAAGTAAGCTCGTTCCCATCATCATAGTCGCACAGGCACAACGTACACCTGTCCTGTTGGAAGGGTACAGCGCCAGCGGAGCTGCCTGCAGGGTGGTAAATGATCTTCGAGAGTCCCTCAAGTACGATATCAGGTTCAACCGCACCACTAATCTGTTGCATTTCTACCTCTTGCACTCGGTTGTGGTTAACTTGACCATGACGATAGCGGAAATACAGGCCCAATAGGCAGACAATGACGATGAAGACACAAATTGCCCCAATGATCGGTAAGAAAAGGCTATTGTGCGCGTGCCTTTTGTATTCGGAAGGAAACAATCGGATTTCTGGAATGTCTTCTAGGGAGGGGGAGAGAGCCGATGAGCCATGCATGCTGCTGGTTCAATTTGATCTCTAAGCTGTTGCCTTTTTTTGTAATATGCTTCTGAATCACTGGTTTTGTATAATTTTGTACGTTTCCACCACCATAATAATACCACACCACCTATGAAACTGAAACCATATGCACAAACATATATAGAAAGAAATGCTCGCCAAACCATGCAGATCGAATGGTCCCCACACCCCCTATATATATATATATATATATATATATATATATATATACACCCATTATTTTCCTTTGATCACTGGAAACTGAGAGTTTTACGTACGTGGTGAACAGCTAATTATTGAGACTTAATGCTCATATAATATCTTTTTAATTCACCGATTTTATATCCAACTTTAAAACACATCCAATACGTCATCGTATCATATATATATATATAGCTAGTTTATAATATCAGTTTTCTTTTTTACAAAAGTTATCCTAGGTATAATTCGCTTTAACATTTTCAAAAAGTGAAAAAATGACAAATTAGCTAGCGATCAAAACACACCCAAGTAAATCGAAAGTATTGTAGTGCCAAAAATAAAGCTAGATATTTAAGATAGTAAAAGCTCAACTAAACGAATGCAATTTCTTTTACCTAAAGAATAAAGATGTTACTGTTATCAGTTAATCACACGCTCAATCAAACGTATTAGATTTAAGCAAACAAAAACCATATACATCTATAGATTTTTTTTTATCCAATATCAATTGGCTATTCACTTATACCTGTAACAACCAGGATAATGCTTCTTCTTTTTTGTTTATTTAACTTTTTATTGATAAGTAAGGACAATGCTTCACTTATTCATTTTCTTAAAATTTCATTGAAGTGGACTTATAAATCATTTGAAATGAGAACGATCAATAGCTCAGAGAATAACCATGGTTTAATTTTGCCAGTGGCCGGCCCATGGTTTCAAAGGATCTGGATATTCAATATCAGGATAACCAGTCTCAGGCCGTTGATCGTGAACCGTCGGTTTTATATGTGAGTAAAAAACTTAAATATGTGATAAATCTGCAACGTCTATTTATGGTTTATTCTAAAATCATGCATGATCGTCGGTGGTTAGTCATTCTTCCAACTTCATTAATTTTCTCTTATAATTTTTTTTTCTTGTATTAAAATTTATTAATTAACAATTATCTAATTATGTATATATATATTAATGAAGGTCATACAATACCCCAAGGATGAAAAGTGTGTGTTTGGTTAACGGGTGTTCACATGGATCCAGAATATTACCCGAACCTGAAAGAATTTAATCCTTCTAGATGGGATGTAAGTAATTAAGATTATAAGTCTTTTTGTATATATATACACTCGTACACTTAGTATTTCTGTATATATTCCATTTATACATGTTATATGCACTTAATTATGCAGGACAATAAACCCCAAGCAGGAAGCTTTATTCCCTTTGGAACAGGACGTAGGCTATGCCCCGGAAGTGATCTCACCAAGCTTGAAATTTCCATTTTTCTTCATTATTTTCACCTTGATTACAAGTGACTTCCCTTTGTTTGTCTTTAAATTTAAATTAGGGGAAATTTCACAAAAGTTATCAAATTATCGTGCTTTTTCAATTAAGGTCACCGATATAGCAAAACGTTCAATTGAGTGTATGCATTTATCAAAACCGTTCAATATAGGGTATTCCGACAGGCTCGGCTGTTAATCCATGACGTAATACCCATCATGTGCGACCTACGTGATTTTTTAAACAAATCTTCTCTTTATGCCCCTCTATTAAGAAAAAATCTAATCATTTAAATTTAAAAAATACCCGTGCCTTAATCTTTGAAAATCTATATCAATTAAAAAAAAAAAAACATAGGGGTATTCTAGGAATTTTGGTAGGATTTAACAGCAAATCTTAACGGAGTACCCTTAACTGAGACATTTGGAAACGTGGATGTTCCAGTTTGAGACGTTTGCTAGTTCAATACCCTTATCTTAAAATAACGTATAATTCGATACTCTTTTATGAAATTATCTCCTAATTTTTTTTAGGACCATCTTGGAGAAGTAGTGTTCGTGGGAATGCCAAATGTGGTGGCACAATTCCCAAAAAATGATTTTCACTTAAAATATTTTTTAATGGATCGAAAACACTTTACATTGAAATAAATAGGGTTTTAGTGCAATTACATGTTCATATTACTTGCAATTTATACTTATAATTGTGAGAAAATTCTTGTAAAACCAACCCGTTCGAATAGGTATTCTAGCATTAGTCCTTTTATGAATTTTCTGCTTGTTCAAAGCAAGCTGCTTAATCTCTAATATTGATGTGTTAAGAAAATAAGAAATTGCAAGATCAGTACTGTGTCGTCGGCGCTAAGTCAAGGTTGGGACATGAGATGTTGGATTATTGCTGGTCTAAAATACTTTCTGAAATACTTTTTCTTTTTTTCTTTTGTGGTGGGGGTTTAAGTTATTGCTTGCCTAAGAAATTAGCGGATAGAAAATAGTAAATTTAATTAATACTTTAATACTCTTTCTCACATGTGAGAGAGAAGATAACATGTAGATTATTTTAATTGAAATAAGATATAAATTGTAGAGTACTCAAAGTTCAAATTCAAGACCTCAGCTTTGATATTATACATATTAAATATATAACTTATTGTAAAATTTTGTAATAAAATGTAAAATAAAAGAAAACAGCGCAAGAACGGGAGAAACAGAAGACATGAGATTTGGGGTGGTCCACTACCGGGAATTTCATTTTAGGGCTACATTTTACTCAAATTGACTTGAATAAATTTAAGCAGTACAATTTTTATTACAAATACATTTACTAACTTATGTGTCAATTCACAATTTCACTAATTATGGACTATAAAAGATAATTAATTATTTAAAATTTGATTACAATAGCTTAATACACATATAGTACTATTTTATTTTTAAGCAATACAATTGTTTAATAATAAGAACACGTACATACAGGTACTACAAGGCTTAATGGGCAGCACGAAGACATAATATATTGTTCCACTCTCCTTTTATGGAGTTTCTTTTTTCAACTGGAATTGGAGCGTACGGATGCACGCATGCACTTTCTTGCTGCTGAAATGATTGATTAGGTGACTTTTATGATTCTTGCAACGCACATGTCTACTGGCCTCGCTACTGGTAACCATTTCACCGGGCAATCTGGATTCAGGCGCTCCACACTGCACCATTAATGGAAAAAAACAATCGATAAACAAAAATTGTATCCTTAATTGTTAAAGGTGGCAAGAATAAGGCATGCAAGGAGCTCACTTGTAGTTAAGGAGATAATGATGAAGGAAAATGGCGATCTCAAGCTTGGCTAGATCACTTCCAGGGCAAAACCTACTTCCTGCTCCGAAAGGAAGGAAGGTCCCAGCTCTGGGTGTAAAATTCTAGACAGAAGTCAAGCAGATCATAAAGCTAGTATCAATACATGCAGGTATATTTATATATATATATATGTGCTGAAGAAAAAGAAAAAATGGGATAATTAAATAGATGCATGTTCTATATATCCAACTTACATCCCATCTGGAAGGATCAAAGTCTTTTGGGTTTGAATAGTTTTCAGGATCCATATGAACAGCTCTGTTCCAGACCAAAACTTTCCATCCTTTTGGAATGAGATAACCTGCAACGAATAATTTTCTCTTAAGAAAACATGGACGGGGTATGGAAGATTTTGAATATGTACGTATATATATAGGGGATTAAATGACTAACCATTGAGGTTAACATCGTCTTTCGCCTGTCTAAATACTGAAAATGAGATACTAGTTCGGCGCAACGTCTCATCAATTACCTAATTCACAAATGTATCCAACTCGTTAGATACAGACAGAACATATGTTTGAATTAAATTTTTAATTAGGTTGTTCACCATTTTTCTTGGTGGCATTTGATATATATGAGCTTGCACAAAATGAATATATTGTCATATTATTTAAGAATTTTAAATGGCGTATCATTATATATATATACATTTATACTGTTAGATGCAATAGAACAAAACCATATATTTGAATTTACTTGGACATCAATATTTCTTATCTTTGGATTGCCCCATCATTACCACAAGTTTTCTTATGAATATGTTCTTCTTAAAACAATCTTGAATAATTTCTCTTCCCTAGCTAGGCATTAAAAAAATAATAATAATAAATAAATAAAAAAATAGAAAAAGAAAAAGAAAAAAGAAGAGCCCTTAATTGGCAATACTGTCATGTGCTTCTTCAATGCATATATACGTACCTTATAAAGATATTCCATTTGTCTAATCTCCGTAAGAGTCAGTCCTTTCTGTGTAGGTGGTCTTCTCTTCACGATCTCCTGTTGCTCTTCCTGGACAGTGGAATGAAAACTAATAAATTTAATTATTTCATTAATGTTTTAATACTCTGTTTCCATGGAGCTTTAAACTCTTTTTTAATAAATAAAGCTCAATATGTAAAATATTTAATTAAGATAAGAAATAATATTTGAATTTGTTAGTTTGTAATTGGCCACATTCTGTTGGACAAAATCACTTCTATGTAATTATCATTTCTAACAAGGATTCCGCTATTCAGAAGTGCTTCCAGAAGATTCTGCACAGTTTGCAAGTCGAAAAATTTGGTTCTCTATCAGCCGTCCGGACGACGTGTCATATCGTTCGAACGCCCATTTGTCCAAAGTGCCAGCCGTCCGGACGATGTGTCATACCGTTTGGACGCCCTTCTGTCCAAAGTATCATCCGTCCGGACGACGAGAACTTTCCGTCTGGACCTTCCACTATGTCGAGAAGTTTCGAACTGCTCCAGCTTGCATCCGTCCGGACGTTTCAGCAGCACGTCCGGACGACGCTCATTGTTCGATCAAGCTTCAGGATTTCTTTCCAAAACACAGATATGGGAAGATTGTTGCAACTGTCCAAATGACGTAGATTCCCGTCCGGACACGCTCATCCATAAGGTAAGTATCGCAATTCAAATCCAGATGTTTGAACGCCAATCAGCTTGGTCCGGACGCGCGTGCATCATATATGGAAATTACGTGCATCAAATCAACCGTCCGGACGATCATCCTCTTGATCAGGACACGCGAAGCCATTATATGGAAATTACTTGTAGCGGACGTGCGACCGTCTTGACTGCAGGGCATCACCGTTTGGACGCGGCTCAGAAATAGGAAAGAATTTCAGCGAAATTCTCGAACAATTGATCGCACAGCTGTCCGTCCGGACGGCGCCCAGTTTTTATCAAGCCAGACGCTCATTTGAACCTTCAGCCTATAAATAGAGGTCCCTAGGCTTGAGAACAACAAGAATTCGGTATTGAATTCCATTAGTACTTAGAGAGCTATCTTGTGAGATTATTGAGCTAAGTTGATCTCTCTGAAGCTGTTGATGTGTGTGCTGTTGCTGCGCTTAATCTGAAGTCTATCTTAGGGGTTGGCCATAAGGTAAAAGATTCTATTGAAGACCCCTTCAGGTAGGAGACCTGGTTAAGAGGCGTTCGTGTTGGGTTACACGTTAGAGTGCAAGGTACGACCACTGCATCAGGGGTATGTGAGTGCTACTACTTTGTAACTAGTCTTGTCTTCTGAATAGTAGATATCTTGGGTTTGGCTGCGCGCCCCGGAGTGGTTTTTCTCATATTGAGTTTTTCACTTCGTTAACAAAAATTCTTGTGTTATTTAAATTTTGTATTGTTATTATTTTGTTAACACTTTGTGCACACACTTAGAAGTCAATTTCAATTTTCAGAATTCAATATTTTTACTTTGATACCATGATAAATTAATTATCACCCTATGCTCTGAGTTCAAACGTTGTCTCTGTCATTTACTGTAAATTTTAGTTAAATATTCTACGTGTTAGACCATATGTGAGAAAAAAAAATGTTAAAATATAAGTTAAATGATTAAATTTACTATTTTTTTACGAGCTTACACTTTTGGTATAATTAAGTAAGCTTAAACTTTTGGTATAACTAAGTAATGATTTAATAAGGTTACGTAAACAGCTACCTTGGCTTTTGTGAAGAACTCAGGATTTTGTGATAGGTAGATGACTGCCCACAATGCACCGTGGGCAGAGCTTTCATGACCAGCTAACATGAACACAATCAGAAGATCTATGATATCCTCATCCTCCAATTGCCTACCATCTTCATCTTTGACCCCCAAAAGTAAATCCATCATATCTTTTTTCACGTCCGTCTGGTCGGAATTTTTTTTTATCATTGCCCTCTTTTTGTCTAGTACAGTTTGAAAGACCTTCACCAACTTCTTTCGTGCCTGATCCAACAAAAACCACGTACGTACGATCATGAAGGATTTTGTTTTATAATTACCCTTTAATATTGTTATTTCATTTTATTTCTTAATGAGTCTTTACCTTGAATGCTCTATGGAATGCAAATCCAGGGAGATTGATGGCCTGAGACTTATATTCCCGCGTTTAGATCAGAATACAAGTTCTCCACAGACGAAATAACAGATTCATTGTGGGTGCTGATGAAGATGTTTGTAATGACCTTAAAGGCAACCTTCCTCAACTCTGTCAGCAGCTCGATTGGCGGCTTCGTGCTAGCCCACTTCTCTAATGAATTTATCACAATGCCCTCGATGAGGTCAATATACCCGGCTAGCGCCTCGTGGCCATTGATCGGAGACGTGGTTAGTCTGCGCAGGCGCTTGTGCTCAGCATTTGAAATGCCATGGAATGATCTCCTACCTGTGAGGATCGTTGTGGCTTTGGGATAACCAAGTTTAAATCGTTCATCGTCTGTCAAAACTTTTCGGCATGTCTCTGGGATACAAACAATGACACTTGGGCACCCAAACACGTAGGTCTTGTAGATTCCCGTCCTTCCATATCTGTAATTCCAACAAAGAAAACAAAAGCAAGAGATCGAGTAGAATATCACTTCACTAGCATCATGCATGGAACTAATTAACACTTTGTTATAATTAAGCTAGTGCTTTTGCATGTATATATCCAAGTGCATGTGAACGGACGTACGTGAGAGCTAGAGAGAAAGAGAGACTTAATTAATTACTTGGAAACAAGATTGTAGATGAAGGAATCAGGGTCATTAGATTTGAAAGCTTTGAGGAAGGTTGGGAGACACCCAAGGTAAGGCCACCCCATATCACTAGGCGGGAGAGGGTATTGCGTTTTCCCCAGCCTCCCAACATAATACCACTCGTTGAATCTCTTCAAAAACCCTAATACAAAGACATACCCACCCAACACAACCGCAAGAATCAACCACAAGAATTCCAACCACATTTGTGGACCTTCTTTCTTTCCTGCACACAAATCCAAGCTGCCTAGGTGAGCTTTTATAGACGTGATTGCATGTACCTTCCCGCTACTCATCCCTTACAGTGAGCCCGCATATTAAGTTTTTGATCTCTTTCTTTACTCTATGTGCCTTTATATAATATTTTTACAATAATAATTGGTTTAATTTACTACCCAAAGTCAAAGTTCACTACAAATAAAGAAATCACAATTATCCTCCACATCGTTACATCAACTTGGATGGATAATAACAAGGTAAACCACATAAGATATGGTATTAAATCATGAAAATATTTAATTAGTGGGAAGCATGTTACTTGTTCATTTTATTATATATAAATAAGAGATATTGTATCCAAAAGATATGCAAACATGGTCCAATACCTTTGATTAAGAGTTTTTTTTTTTTTTTTTTTTTTGTGGGGGGGGGGGGGTCTGTTTCTGTATTATTTATTTCTCTATCACTACAAAAAATGGTGCAACTGGCCGCATGTCTACTGTAGCGGTTACTGTAGACACGCGGCCAATTGGCCACGTGTAATGGAGACACGTGTCTGGTGGTATAAGAAAAACAAGAATACACGCGGCCAATTCTTTTTAACTAATATATATTAATAAAAACAAATTTTATTAAGGTTTTGTACACTATTGATAAAAAAAATATATATGTATATGAATAAGAGAATTGGCCACGTGGCCAGAATTTGTGTAGGTAGACACGCGGGAATTGTCCCGCGCGCCACCTGACCATTACTTTCAAACATAATATATATATATATATATTATATTTAAATATTTGAAAAGGGAAAAAAATTTTCGTTAAATACTGCACGCATATGCGTTCTCTCTCTCTCTCACGGTGTGTTCTCTCTCTCTCTCTCTCTCTCTCTCTCTATCTCTCTCTCTCTCTCTCTCTCTCTCTCTCTCTCCGTCAGTACTGCACCACCGGCCAGCTCCCCGACCACCACGTGGCTGACCTTCCCTCCGGCCTTCCCGACGTCTCTCTCTCTCTCTCTCTCTCGCTCTCCGTCAGTACTGCACCACCGGCCAGCTCCCCGACCTCCACGTGGCCGGCCTTCCCTCCGGCCTTCCCGACGTCTCTCGCTCTCTCTGTATCGCTCTCTCTCTCTCTCTCTCTCTCTCTCTCTCTCTCTCTCTCTCTCCGTCAGTACTGCACCATCGGCCAGCTCCCTCGACCACTGCGTGGCCGGTCTTCCCTCCGACCTTCCCGACTCTCGCTCGCTCTCTCGCTCTCTCTCTCTCTCTCTCTCTCTACTGAACTTGCTCGTTCAAGAAAACCACACGTGTGGTTTTCCTTTTAATTTTTTCTTTTTCAGTTATTTTTTTTTCCACTAAAAAAAAAAGAATTAAATTAAAAATACAATCAATAATTTAAAAAAGAATTAAATTTAAATTTAAATTAAATTAAAAAATTATATTTTAATTTTTTTTTTTTTAAAAAAAAAAAAAAAAAACAAATTGCCACGTGTACTGAAATACACGCGGCCAAGTGGCCACGTGTATTGAGTACACGTGGCAGACTGTTAGTCGCGTGTATTTAGTACACGCGGCTAACTGTCAGCCGCGTGTACTACAGTACACGTGGCCACTTGGCTGCGTGTATTTCAGTACACACGGCAAAATGTGCATTTAGCTACAGTCGGATCTAACACGCGCCGCACACGAGTCCAATGACACGTGGCCAACTGTTCGCCACGTGTACTCTGTCCGTACACGTGGCGAAGTGCATGTGACAAATTGCTATTTTTTTTGTAGTGTATTAATAAAGTTTATTCATTAATAATAATAATAAAAATATCATGGATATATGTATGACTACTTCTTGCTAATAATTATGTTAGAAACATAATAGCTACAACTAGATGACATTTCTTAGGAAGGAATTAAAAATGGCCTACGGTCTACCTACTTCATGATCGTATATATATAGAATATTAAATAGAAGTTTCCTTCCTCCAAATTCATAAATTAATTGTTAAGTACCAATTAAGTTAACAAGAAGAATGAATATATTGCCAGAATGAATGGATATATTTTATTGAGAAATTCGAAACAAGAAGCTCGAAACGTCAATGGAATATATATATATATATATGGCCAAACAATGGCAAATTTTTTTTAAAAATAATTTAATATATTATTTTTTATTTATATATATATATATATATATATATATATATATATATATAATATAGAAATGGGAAGCTTCTTCTGAAAGCTACCCATTTCTTACGATCTCTCTCTCTCTTTCCATCAAGCCCAGCCGGCCGGCGATAGCTCGTTCCACTGCCTCGCGGCCTTGTCTCCGGCGTGGTGACCATCCACCACTGATCACCTCTCTTTCTCACCAGCTGTCACTCTCTCTCTCCTTCTCTCTCACGTATATATATACACCAGATCGCTCTCTCTCTCTCTCTCTCTTTCTCTCTCTACCGGGACTATTCTCCGGCAGCCTACTCCGGTTGTGCGTGGATTTGCTCCGGTAATGGTCATTGTACTCTCTCTATCTACCGGTTTCTACATATATATATATGTAGATATTTTCCTAACTTTTTTTCTTCTTTGTTCCTCCAAATATACAGGTATATATATAAGCAACCCTAAATCCATAAACTCTGAAATCTATTGTGAGTATTTTGTCCCTCATTTTTTGTATTTAATTTTTGGGAAAAGTACACATAACCCCCGCAAACTACCACTCAATTGTCAATGTACCCCCTAAACTACCAATTGTGTCAATCTCCCCCCTTAAACTACCAGAAAATGTCAATGTCCCCTCTAAGACCAACATAAAGACAAAAATGACCCTAATTTTTTTTTAATAAGACAAAAATGTCCTCATAAATTCAAAAAAAATAAAACTAAAACTAAAAAACTTTAAAAAAAAAAAAATAATAAATAAAATATTAAATAAAATTAAATAAAAAACGAAAAAAAAAAAAGAACAAATTTTTTAATTTTTTTTTTTTAAAAAAAAGTAAACAAAAAAAAATGAAAAAAAGAAAAACCAGTTTTTATTAAATTAAAAAAAGAAAAATAACAAATTTTTTTAAAGAAAAAAAACGACAAAACAAAAAATAACTGAAATTTATTTATTTTTTAAAAAAATAAAACAAATGAAAAAAAAAAAAAACAGTTTTTATTAAATTAAAAAACGAAAAAGAACATTTTTTTTCTAGAAAAAAAAAACGAAAAAACAAAAAATAACTGAAATTTATTTATTTATTTTTTAAAAAATAAAAAAAAAAATGAAAAAAAAAAAACCATTTTTTATTTAATTAAAAAAACGAAAAAGAACAATTTTTTTTTTAAAAAAAAAAAAGAAAAAAAAAACTGAAAATTATTATTTAAAAAAAATAATAAAAACAGTTTTAATTTTTAATTTTTTTTTGGAATAATTTTTTGTTATTTTATATTTTTTTAATAATTTTTTTTAGTTTTTATTTTATTTTAATAATTTTATGAAGGGCATTTTTGTCATTAGGGGGACATTGACATTTTCTGGTAGTTTAAGGGGGGAGATTAACACAATTGGTAGTTTGGGGGGTACATTGACAATGATGTGGTAGTTTGAGGGGGTTATGTGTACTTTTCTCTTAATTTTTTCTTCTATATGTATATCCGTGTGCATTTTGTTAATTTCCTTGTGATATTGTTGAGGTCTAAATTTGTTTGGAGTACTGGGCAAACAACAGAGATTTTTGTAATAATTTTTTTTTTCTATTTTTTTTATTGCAATGTTACCGATTTATTGTAATTTGTATACATATAATTTCGGTTTTTTTTTTTGTTTTTATGGACTAGCTATTTCGGTTTTGTTGTATTTGGTTCATTTTTTTTTTTTTTTTTAACAATGCTGCATGTATTTGGTTATTACACATTTGATGAAATTTTTGTGTACACTTTCGTATTTTTGTGTCATTTAGGGTTTTATTTTTTTACTTTTTTTTGGAAGCCACGTACTTTTTCACTATGTTGTTGTGTTTTTATTGTTTTTAATTTTTTTGTTCTAATTGTTGATTTGAGAGGTTTTAGATAAATATATTTTAATGTGTTATTATGAATTCAGAGGTTTTTTTGTTAGTGGAAAAAATCAAACAATATCCGCTATTAGTTTAGCATTATAAACCAACAATGACACTTTTGAAAATGATAAATGGGGAAAAAAAAATTGGTTTGAATAAGAAAGAAAAAAATTAAAAATTGACCGTCTATTTTTTAAGAAATACCTAAACTCTAACCCTAAACTTTAAATCTTAAAATCATAACCGTAAAACAAACCCTAACACCAAGCCCTAAGAAAAACAAATACCCTAAACCCTAAACCCTAAACCCTACACAACCCTAAAAATAACAAAAATCTTAAACCATAACCATAACACTAAACCATAAACCCAAAAACCCTAAACCCTAAACCTTAAACCCTAAACCCTATACCCTAAAAAAAACCAACACAAACCCTTCAAAAAAAAATCAAAAACTCTAAACCCTAAATCCACAACCCTAACCCTAAACCCTTCAAAACAAACAAAAACCCTAACCATAAACCCTACACCCTAAACCCTAAACCCTAAACCCTAAACCAACACAAACCACAAACCCTAAACCCTTTAGGGTTAGGGTTTATAGATATATATAGTACATACACTTAGGGTTAGGGTTTATAGCTATATATAGTATATACACTTAGGGTTAGGGTTTATAGCTAAATCACAACCCTAACCCTAAACCCTAAACCCTAAACCCTAAAAAAAAAACCCAAAAACCCTAAACCCTAAAACCCTAATCCCAAAAGGTATAAACCCTTTAAAAAAAAAAAAAAAAAAAAAATCAAAAACTCTAAACCCTAAATCCACAACCCTAACCCTAAACCCTAAAAACTAAAACCGTAACCCTAAACCCTAAACCCCTTTTAAAAAAAAAAACTAAAACCCTAACCCTAAACCCTAAACCCTAAACCCTTCAAAACAAACAAAAACCCTAACTATAAACCCTATCATTAGTGCGTACCGCTCGTACTAGCCACTAATGACCTACCCGATACGAATGATGAATTCGAGTACGACAGGCCCAACATTGATCCGATTGAAGCTCCCGTGATACAATGATTGATATATTTATTGTTAGTACAATTCGCTTGAACTTAATACACTTTTTTTTTTATTTGCATAAATTTCATTGCATAATTTGCATATTCATTAATAATATATAAAATACAAATTTTAATTAATTTAGCTACATTTGTTCGCAGGTATCGATGGACCAGAGACCCCCTCCTTGTGCATATCGGGCACCCAGCCCACCCGTGCCCCCCATGACCACGCCCACAAATTCGACGGCATTATATACTGCGGCGTGGCCACACCACCAAGATGCCGCTTATAGACCATTGTTGCCGGGTACAGTGGCCGTGCCCATGTCAGATCACGGGCAGACCAGCACAGCTGTATATTCCAGTTCTCCATATTCGGAGCTGCCGACATTATCTCAAATAGGGTTCACCCCACCAAGTAATGTGGCTCGATGGTGGGTGCGAGAGGGGATGGGGCCACATGGTTATGCGCCGTACTTTCCGTATACATATACTGGACCTATGCCATGTGGATCTGATAGTGAGACACATGATGATAGGTTTCCTCTGCCACAGGCCGGGGAGATGCAGATGTCGGCTGTAGGGTTGGGACAGATGCCAGCACAGGCAGCGATGGAGGGCCAGATTATGGGGTTAAGACAGATGCCAGCATCGGCAGCGAGTCAGGGCCTGGGGCTTGGAGAGAGCCAGGTGCCTTTATCTGGGGAAAGCCAGGTGCATTTACCTGGTGAGAGTCAGGTGCCACTTTCCGGTGAGAGTCAGATGCCAGATCTGGGGGGGGGGAGCCAGATTCCCCATGAGGGGGACATTGCGATGTTGGGTCCCGATCATTTGGCCCCCGAGAGCCCCTAGGAAATGCTTTCAGATGATGATGAGCAGCCTCCCCCAGCGGGAGGGGTTGGCGAGGAGGTCGCAGGCAACCCAGCGACCCAGCGCATACAGATTGACCAGATTCGGTTGATGGGTAAGTACATATTTAGACATCATTAAAACTCATATTATGTTACCAAAAATAAATATTAGGGGTAATTACATTTTCCCCCCATAAACTACCAAAAAATGCGCGATGCCCCTATGAACTACCAACTCGACCAAAATAGAGCATTCAACTACCAAAGATAACCATTTTCCCCCCTTCCGTCAGTCACACGCCGTTTTACCCTCATTTTCTTCCTCTTTTCCCCCCATAAAACTACCATCATCTTCCAACATGCCCCCATATAAAACGGCACATGACCCGTTGACCGTTTGTTTTAACCCCTTTGATTGACGGAAGGGGGAAAAATGGTTGTCTTTGGTAGTTGAATGCTCTATTTCGGTCGAGTTGGTAGTTCATGGGGGCATTGCGCATTTTTTGGTAGTTCATGGGGGAAAAAGGTAATTACCCCTAAATATTAAGTTTGAAAGAAAAATAAATTGAATTTACAATTTATTAATATAATTATGTTTTTTTAGTGTTAAACAATTAAATGTTGTATATTTTTTTTTTCATTAGGGTACAATCCAGACGAAAGCATATATAATGAGGTGATTAGAGACCTAGAGAGAAATTGGGTGCTCCCGAGGAGGAAGAAGATTGTGTTGCAGTACAATGTTGCGAGCTTGCAATCGTTTTAAGCAGGCTGAGGGCATGCTTATCAAGAGCGGGTCCTTCATACATATGCGGGACGAATGGGCAAAAGTAGATAGGCAGATTAACAAGGCTATGTGGCACGCGCTGATGGTATGGTTATGAATCTAATTTATTTATTTATTTAAATTAAATCTAAGATTAAGTTTCTATTGAACTTTTAAAATTAATGCTTAGATTGAATGTGCAGGAGAAGTTCTATCTACCTGTATCAGTAGACGAGCGCAAGGCACAACAGGAAGCGTGGAATGATATTGGCCGCAAGCACCGCTCGTGGAAGTTGAAGTTCAAAACCAAGCTACATATTCGAGACGGTGACACACCCGAGATTATACGTGCGAGAGTGCTAGACAGGTTTTTTGAGAAGTATGACGCAGAAGATGTGGAGTTCCTGCAGACCGACTGGTGCTCTGAGCAAAAAAGGGTATGTAGGTCTTTGATTATATGACAAAAAAATGTTGTGTTTTTTTAATAACAATTAATTTAATTTTGATTGCTACTTTAATTGTGTCAATGCTTACATTTTTACCATCATGTTCAATGCGTAGGCGACCTCTTAACAGATGAAGCGTTTGCGCAAGCAGAATGACCTTCCCCATTGTACGGGATCCAAAAGTTATGCTAGATTTAATCACGATGAGGTATGAACAAATATATGTAAAAACAATATTTGTTGTTAATTGTCACTATTTTCTCGCTCTCTGTTTGTTATATATTTCAACTGGATGGCGACAGGCATGTATATCTGGCACGCCTCTCACTCGCGCCGAGTCGTTCAGGAAGACACACACAAGGAAGGACGGCACTTACCTGAATGAACGCACACGGGTCCTATGCGTAAGCTACTGATCTATTTTACTAATATTTCTAAGTTATGTGTGTGATATGACATTATTCAATATATGTGTATTTTATGTTGATGACGTACAGGAGAGGATGACGCAGAATTTATTCACTAATCCTGCCGCCACGCAGAGCGTCTCACAAGACACGGTGCGTTGGGCACCAAACGACGCGTACGAATAGGCGATTGGGAGGTCTCAGTACGCGGGGAGGGTCCGGCAGGTTGGGCCAAACGTTACTCCTATTCGTGGGACGTGTTTCTCGTACAGGTCTCGCTCACAGGGAGCTCCATCAGAGGGCATGTCCTAGGCTTTGGCTGAACATGCCCGGGAGGTGGCGGATTTGCGGGCGGAGCTACGTGCCGAGCGAGAGAGAAACAACAACTTGGAGCAGCGCATTCAATAGTTCGAGGCATTCATGTCCTCTATGGGAGTATCGCATGGGACAGTAGGTGCTCAGCAGTCTTTACCTGCAAACGTAGGTAGCACGTCGTCTGTTAGTAGTGCATCTGCAGGTATGATTCATATTGTGTATACGACATAATTATTTTAAATTTCTTTTCATTACTTGTCTAACTTTGCGTATAGTATTATATATTATAATTGTTTTTATTATTTGCAAGTAATGCGACAACGATTGGTCTGTTGTCGCCCTCTGGACGACGGCTGAGCCAGCACTCCCATGTCGGGACACCATCGCCTGTTACACCGTCCCTTGCGCAGCAATCGCCGAGTGGCCAGTACACACCTGCGACGGTA
Organism: Alnus glutinosa; assembly: GCF_958979055.1. NCBI lineage: Eukaryota > Viridiplantae > Streptophyta > Magnoliopsida > Fagales > Betulaceae > Alnus > Alnus glutinosa. The sequence goes on along the minus strand of NC_084898.1, from coordinate 23,427,885 downwards.
CCTCGTGATTCGCAGAGACGCCCTTCAAATTCGTAGATATTTTATGTAATTATTTTTTGTTTGTAAAGATTTGTGTAGTTAACAAATACGTTATTAATTATTGATTTGTGTAATTTAATTTTGTGATATTTTGGGGTAAAATAGATTTCGTGATATATGAGAAATATGACAAAACAGATGTGGAGCACCTACTAAGGGATTGGTGTACTGAGCAAAGAAGGGTATGTAGGTCTTTAATTGTATTACTATTATGTGTATTTTCAATAACTGTTCAATTAATTTTACGTCTCATTTAAGTGTGTCAATGCTTAAATATTATGAAATGTTCATTGAGTAGGCGACCTGTGAACTGATGAAGTGGATGCGGGAGCAGAACGACCTCCTTCATTGCTTGGGATCCAAAAACTATGCCAGATTTAATCAAGATGAGGTATGAACATATATATGTAGATGTTATAATATTTGTATCTAATAGTTTTTTTAAAAAATTAATATTACTATTTGTTATTTATTTCATTTGGATGGCGATAGGCAACTACTTCTAGCATAACCTCCACTCGAGCGGAGTCGTTTGTGAAGACGCCCACTAGGAAGGACGGGACTCACCCGAACGAACGTACAAAACCCTATGCGTATGCTACTGATCTATTTCACTAATATTTTTAAGTTATGCGTGTAATAAAGTATATATTGACTACATGTGTGTTTTATATTGACGACATACATGAGAGGCTGACACAGAGTTTATCGAGTGATCCTGCCGCTACTCAGAGCGTGTTAGAAGACACAGTGCGTTGCATACCGAACGACACGTATGAAAAGGCGTTGGGAAGGCCTGAATACGCGGGGAGGGTTCGGCAGGTTGGGCCGAACGTTACTCCCGTACAGGGGACGTGTTTCTCATACCGGTCTAGCTCACAAGGAGAACCATCCCAATGTACATCTCAGGGCCGCTCCATACATGAGAGCAGGTTTGCGACAATGGAGACATTGCTACTAGCTCAGACAGAGAGGAATGACGTCTTGGAGCAGCGCATGCGACACCTCGAGGCTGTGCTCACCTCCATAGGAGTATCACATGCGAGCCCTGGTGCTCAGTAGTCTCTACCTCCAAAAGGAGGTGGTACATCGTCTGTTAGTAATGCATCTGGAGGTATGATTAATATTGTGTAGCTTATTTGTAATCAATGTTATGGACTTGATATGCATATAATCAAATTTTTTAATGTTTTCATTACTTGCAGTTAATGCGACAACGATTGGTCTGTTGTCGCCTATTGGATGATAGCTGAGTCAGCACTCCCCCGTTGGGACACCATCGCCTGCTACACCGTCCCTTGCGCAGCAATTACCTATTGGCGAGTACACGCCTGGTACGGGAATTCGTGATCCCTAGGAAACAAGGCATTTAGATTCGTAGATATTTTGTGTAACTTTGTTTTGTTAATAACAATAACGTTTATTAGTACATAATCTATTGTTGTTTTGGATTTATAATTATTGATGTGCTAAATTTGAATTTGTGTTTATGGTAAATTTCAAATGTTGTTATAATATTTTTGGGATATTTTGGGGGAAAAAAATGGATTTATGTATTGTGGTTTTTATTTTTATGTTTATTCTTTTTTGAAAAAAAAAAAAAAAAAAAAAAAAAAAAAAAAAAAAAAAAAAAAATCATTTTGCCATGTGGTAGATGACACATGCCGACGATGGCCACGTGTATTATGTTCCACGTGGCCATAGTCGGCCACATAGATTATGGTACACGCGGCCGACAACGGCCACGTGGACTATTGTCCACATCGCCAACTGTGGCCACGTGTACTATGGTCAACGTGGCCACAGTCGGCCACGTAGACCATATTCCATGAGGCTAATGTGTCACGTGGATCTCGTATACGTGCCTAACACGTCAGCCACGTGGTTAATACATGTGGCGGACGTGTCGCGACGTGGTCAGCGAGCCACGTGGCACAATGGCGACGTATTACTTTATTGTTGTTAACAAAATGGTATGGCGCAGATAAATGCCGCCTTATCGACGTCGTAAAAACCAGGATGTACATCACCATGAACATGGTAATATAAGAATTCTACATCCACCATTCTACGATGGAGTGCACCCAGCCTTGGCCCAGTTCATGGCTAACACAACTAGGCACTTCACCGAAGCGATAACATGAATTTCACAACCCATTGAGCAACCTGAATATTACTCAATCCGTGACTTCTCTAGTCACAATTTTCGATCGTTCGAAGGTATAGAATGGCCCAACGTAGCGGAAGCATGGCTCACAGATATTGAAGTGTTGTTCAACATTCTTGGCTGTACCAATGTACAAAGAGTCCAGTGCATCGGACCGAAGCTGACAGGCAAAGCCGGAAGGTGGTGGACCTCGAGAAAGGTATTGTTGACAGAACCCCCAAACGAGACGGTAATTACTTGGGATCTATTCAAGATAGAATACAATAGGCAATTTTTCCCCGAGCCCAAAGGCAACTAAGGGCCATCGAATTCCAAAACCCAGTCCAAGGTAGCATGACGGTGGAACAATACTTCGCCAAATTCATGGAACTCGCTAGGTTCTCCGCTAATCTAATCTCGGACAAGGAGTTGAAAGCGGAACGCTTTGAGAACGATCTTAACCCTTGGATTAAGGAAAGGGTTATATGCCTTAAGATTAAGGAATATGCCAGGTTAGTCAAAATGGCATCTCTTGCAGAGAAAGGAATCCGCGAATCAGTCGCAGCCTACAACCTGAAAAAGCAATTAAAGCAAGAGACATTGCATTTGGAAAAGAGGCCAATAATAGAGAACGACTCCAAACCAGTTGTTGGGAGAGGCTTCCCACAAGCACTAGGGAATCAGAAACCTCCATGTAAAACATGTGAAAAACTGCATGTAGGAGAATGTTGCAAGGCGAACCCGGTCTGTTTAAAATGTGGTAAGACTGGACACTACCAGAGAAGTTGTCCTATGAACTTTGATGGAAGAACAAGGCCGCAAGGGAATGGATTGCAGCAACAGAAACCTGCTCAAGCACGAGTCTATTCACTTGTCTTTGATGTCGACGTTGATAGGGAAGAATTTGCATATATGGATATAAATGTTGTATAAGGTTAGTACCCATACGCACCGTAATTGATAAATCGACTATATAAAATATTATTTTCTTACACCCTTTTTGATGAGTAGGAACAACTCGTGTTAAAGTTGAAACATTAGCCCACGAATGAATTCTTTTCCTAGGATTAGATGATGAAATTTCAATAACATAAGATGGAATTTCAGTAATTTACTTTGGGTATTTGAACATATAATGATCTAGTCAGATACTGCAACATGGACGAATAAAGGAGGCGGAATTTTATAATAAGAATAGATCTTTACACTGAAACAAAGAAATGAAAATGATAATTTGGTGAAACGCCATATCACATGTGAATAAATATATATATATATATATATATATATATATATATATATATATATATATATATATATATATATATATATATTATTTTTCCATCCTTAGTATATTTTTAAAATAACGGTTAGAATAACCTATGTTTATCGTGTAACATTACACTTAAGACTTGTGTCACTAGACATAACATTTAAACATCTTAAAATAGGAATATAAGATTTAATAATTATATAAAAGAATATATGAATATTTAAAAATATAAATATTCACTAAGAATATTTATAGGATTAAATATTAATTAATATTTGAGGTATATTTATAGTCTTAAATTGGCTAGATTAGATAACCAAGCCTTAAAACTGAAGAAGACCGGATTTAGGGCTAAAAATGCTATTGCGCTCGAGCCCACAACAAGGGTGTACTCGATCGCAAAGTCGCTCGAATGACCACGCTGGGCGCTCGCGCGACCTTCTTCTGTAGATTGCAGAATCTCACCCGAACACCTGTCCAATTCTTTTTATACAAATTACTCGTTTTCAATCACTCTCAGCCGTTGGATACGATTGTTTTTGAGCGATCTTGGCCGTTCAAACCCTTATATAAGGAACCCACTCCTCCCCTTTACGATCACTCTTTCCTCTTTCAATTTCTCCATCTCTCTCTTGGTTTCTCTCTCTCTCTCTCTCTCTCTCTCTCTCTGTCTATCTATCTATCTATCTCTGTGTGTGTGTGTGTGTGTGTGTGTGTGTGTGTGTGTGTGTGTGTGTGTGTGTGTGTGTGTGTGTGTGTGTGTGTGTGTGTGTGTGTGTGTGTGTGTGTGTGTGTGTGTGTGTGTGTGTGTGTGTGTGTGTGTGTTTTCTACTTCTTCTTTGGTACAACAGCTCGTCCAACAACAAGAGAGGAAGATCAAAAGTCCAGAAGTAGATCTCTCTCTCTCCCTTCGGTAATTTCTCTCTTCTCCATCTCTCTGTCTCTCTCAGGTGCACCTTCAGTAAAGAAGAAGAAAGAAAGAAAAATAAAGGAGAAGAAAAAAGAAAAGAAAAAGGAAAAGAGGAAGAAAAAGGAAAATAGAAAGAAAAAGAAACAAAGAAAAGATATTTAGTAAGTTTTAAATAAAGCTTTGTTTTAATATTGTGATTTTATGAACTATTAGATAAGTTATCTAACATTTTTAAGTTATGTTTTAAACAAGGTTTTCAAAGTGGAGTTATTAAATATAAAATCACGCCGTTGTAATGTCCGAGTAAAAATGAGATATTTTATAAAAGCATCATTACGTTGCACAAATATTTTAAAAGTAGTTTATGCATTTAATATATTAATGCCGTTATTCTGCCCAATTTTATAAAATGATAAAATTATGATTATTTTATAACTATGACAATTAGTTATATTAATTGTTATATCTATAAAGAGATATTATACTATTATGATTTGGAAAATGTTAAATTTACAACACCAATACAACAACTACACAACAATCCCTCACATGAGGGTGGAACCCACACACTGGGGCCCACACTCATGTGAGGGGTTGATGTGTGGTTGTTGTGATGGTGTTGTATATGAATCAAATCCCTACAAATAATGGCCAAAATACCATGGTATTTTGGCCATTATTTGTAAATGTTATTATAATACCCGCATGAAATGTGGCATCATAATTAATCCATTTTATATGTCGTTCTAATGTCCAAATGATATTATATTATTTAGAGATCAAAAGTGATAAAAAGAATATTATGTTATTATGAGAATTGTTTTAATAATAAAAATATGTTTACAGGTTTCAATAAATGCTGTGATAATGTTCGCATAAAAGATTAGTAATAAAATGTAATTGGACCAATTTTATTTGCCGTGGTAATGTTCAAGCAAAAATAAGAGATTAAGTTAAGGTTTAAAAAGTCAAAAAATAATAATAGAGTTAAAATGCATATTTAGTGAATTATACTAATTCACTATTATTTATACTAAAATATATTGCAGTGAATAATTAGCTGTCAATACTTTTTGAAGCAGGAAAGAACTGTGAGTATTATGAGAATTGTTTTAATGATAAAAATATGTTTACATGCTTCAATAAATGTCGTGATAATGTCCGCATAAAAAATTAGTAATAAAATGTAATTGTACCAATTTTATATGCCGTGGTAATGTTCAAGCAAAAATAAGAGATTAAGTTAAGGTTTAAAAATTTAAAAATAATAATAAAGTTAAAATGCATATTTAGTGAATTATATTAATTCACTATTATTTGTACTAAAATATATTGTAGAGAACAATTAGCTATCAATGCTTTTTGAAACAGGAAAGAACTGTGAGTATTCTACTCACTGAGAATGATATTGAGTTCTTTAATGTGGTGATGTATGAGTTTACTTAATGATATGCAATTGTTTAGGTATATGTGTAAGTAAGTATTACTATAATACTCACTGAGAGTGGTTTGTTTGATTATATGGTGATATTGGTTTGTTTGATTATACGATGATATTGACTTATATGATGATGTGATCTCTGTTACATTTAATGATATGTAATATGTTTGGGAATCTACATATTTTAATGATATGAGCTTGCTTATGAAATGGCATTGCATATTACACTGTCATGAGATATGAACCTGCTAATAAGAAAAACCAAGGGTTAAAGTCCTAAGGCAAAGATTGCGGGTTAAAGTCTCACGGCATCAATGAAAGAAAAAGAGGTGGTTAGAGTCCACGTCATCAATTAAAGAAAAAGAGGTGGTTAAAGTCCTCAAGCAACTATCTATTGTAAGACCAGAGATGGTAAAAGACCCACGACAAAGATAAGACCGTATCATGAGTTTAAGTCTCACGACATCTATTTATTCATCTACACTAATTAATGAGATTATACAAGAGAATTGTTAATAAGACTGTGCATATGAATCCATCATACATCATGTTATTGTATTGTGTATTGTTTGATGCATCAATATGTCATTATATTATGGAATGTAGTTGACTCACTATTTTTACAATATGAGATTATGGTAATAACCACAATCACATGCAAGTTTATGCAGGTCAGGACGAAGAATAGAACTATGTACTAGGATTATTATGTTTAAGGATGAGACCTTTTGTTATGTGGTGATATGTATTAGGATAAAACAATGGTTATATATTATTAAGTGCCGCATGTGGCACATATGTTATTGTTTGATTGTATTTAATTATATTAGAACACATGATTCTTATTTTTATTCAGTCAGCTCTGAAATGATAGTTCCCCATTTGTTAAGAAAAATATATATATTCGCTGCCAATTTCTTAACCCTAATGATGTCGTAATGTCACGTGGAAATTGAAATTTTCACGCAGGGAACTTGAGTAGCTATGGTGTTGTGTAATATTGTCCATCAAATTAAGCTTAATCAAATGATTTATTCATCTTAAAAACAAAATATTTGACACAGATGATAGTTATGTAAATAGTATTTAACCAAATGATTTTTTTGGTAAGTAATGGTTTGCTGGTATTGTCTCGAGGGTTCGCAAGAAACTAGAAGATTGGAAAGACAAGTTCCTCTCACAGGCGGGTAGAGAGGTCTTGCTCAAGAGTCAAGGCTGTGGTTCAAGCCATTTCGGCATATTGTATAAGTATTTTCCAGCTCCCAAAATCCCTATGTTCGCAGATTCACACCCTAATGAATCGGTTTTGGTGGGGCCATAATTCAGCTACTAAAGGAGTGCATTGGATGAGCTGGACGCGATTGGGGCTACCTAAACAGAGAGGAGGGCTCGGGTTCCGGGATTTGGAGGTCTTCAATTTGGCTCTCCTGGCCAAACAAGGCTGGAGGCTGATCCAACAACCAAATTCCCTACTGGCAAAGGTCCTAAAAGGGAAATATTTTCTTAGGGATTCTTTCTTGCAGGCTAAGTTGGGTGCTAATCCCTCTTTTACATGGCGAAGCATGCTTAAAGCGAGATCGGTGCTAGAGCAAGGGCTGATGTGGAGAATAGGTAATGGTGAGCAGGTGAGGATCTGGGGTGATGAATGGATCCCTTCATCTTTTGACCATCGCATACATTCCCTAGCTCACATTCTGCCCCCGGGTGCTTCGGTTGCTGCTCTAATGAACCCAGCAACGGGTTGGTGGAATTATGAGTTAATCAACGCTGTGTTTACTCCTACAGATGCAACTAAGATATGTAGCGTGGTGCCAATTGCCCTTTGTGTCAAGAAGACAAGCTGATCTGGACGGGGTCAAAGAACGGATGCTTTTCGGTCAGTAGTGCATATTATATGGAAATGGAGAGGAGGAACCAGGATTCAGGCGAGTCATCTAACTCTGGTGAAAACCAGATCCTTTGGAAGGCTGTGTCGAATTAGAAGTGCCCACCTGTTATAAAGAATTTTCTTTGGAAGTTGGGCAGCAATATCTTAGCGACAAGGAAGAATCTGTTCCGAAAGGGTATTCTATCTGACCCTTTTTGCCCCTCTGCCTTGTGAATTCAGAATCAGCCTTTCATGCTTTGTGGAGTTGGCCGGCTTCGGTTGCAGTTTGGCAAGAAGGCGAGCACAAGTTGCAGAAGATGGTGTATGCAGAATGTGATGGTTTGCAACTCATAAAGTTTCTAAAGGAAATACTTGACAATGAGGGTTTTATGGAAGCTTCGATAATCATGCACCTGTTGTGGTTGCGCAGAAACAAGTACGTTTTTAAAGGCAGATTTCAACCTCCTAGTCAGGTCATATTGTCGATGAAAAAAACGGTTGCAGAGTATGAAGAAATCCCTCAAGAGGATTCTATTGGTCCAGAAGAAATGGCTAATATTCCCCTTCATTGGCGGGCTCCAAGGGCTGGCTGGTTTAAAGCCAACTGGGATGCAGCACTCCATAGTACCTTAAGGAAAACGGGTATTGGGTAGTGGTGCGAAATGAGACAGGGGAGATAGTTGCAGCTTTGGCCAAAGTTATTCCTCTTGTAGAAGACCCCACAACAGTCGAAGCCATTGCTGCTTGGCATGTGGTCAAATTGTGTGTGGATAGAGGGCTTTACTCAGGTAGTTTTGGAGGGGGACTTCCAGACAGTAGTTTCTGCCCTCAATGAGACTGTGCCAAGTTGGTGTGCCTATGGACATAAAAGTAAAGTCCCAAAGTATGCATCGGGTGGAATTTACATATGCTAGCAGAGTTGTTAATTTTGCAGCCCATTTCTTAGCAAAATGTGCTATTTCATCTCTTTTAGATGAATTGTGGATGGAGGAATGTCCTTCTTACATCCAGACTTTTGTACTTGCTAAAAAAGTTTCATCTTCTTGATTAATGAGAATTATTCTTTCCTTAAAAAAAAAAAAAAAAAAAATAGAGAGAGAGGGAAAAAAAAAAAAACCCTGTAATATGCCCCGACGAACAAAACAACTATCACAAGGGATGTCCTAATTAACCGTTACAATTCGAGAACAACTACAACCTACTTTTTATTAACCATTGTTATTGAAATTATTGCAAAGCTATTGAACGTACATGCGTAAATGCACCTAATTAAGTATGAAACTGCATGAAAGTTTTGGCCTAGCTATCTAAAAAATTTATGGTACATTTGGTTGGTATATTTTTCAATATTCGAACTGGATTTTTATTTTAAAACCCGGAACCCGGATCCATGAGGAATAAAACCCGAATGTCTTTGAATATTGTTTAAATGCGGTTTGGATTTCAAGGTGAAATGATAGAGGAAAAGCGTGGCTTTTGAGGTTTATAGCATTAAATCCTGCTGGCTGTTCATTTTGAGTTTTGTAACATATTTTTTTTAAAAAATAATAAAAAATATATATATACTAAACAAAATTAATTTTTTTTTTTTTAAAGAAAAATAGAGAAATGGGGTGGCCAAAAGCCACCCCCAGAGTGGCCGGCACCACCTCTGGGGGTGGCTCGCGTCCAACCCATGGGTCGGAGGGTGGCTCGCAGGCCACCCCGGACCCTGGGGGTGGCCGCGTGCCACCCCCTCAACCCTAAGGGTGGCTTTCGGGCCACCCCAAATAGATTTCGGGGTGGCCCCAAAAGGCACTCCTAAGCCTTAGGGGTGGCCGCGCAGTTACCCCAGTGGCCTGGGGTGGCTTTCGGGCCACCCCAAGTGGATTTCGGGGTGGCCCGAAAGCCATCCCTGGGGGTCGGGGTGGCTCGTGGCCACCCCCCCTCCCCATGGTGGCAGCCACCCCAAAAAAACACTGTATTTTTTTTTCTCAAAAATAAAAATAAAAATAAAAGTTTAGTTTTTAATTTTAATTTTTTTTTTACAGTTTTTTTTATTATTAGTTTTGTTGTTTTTTATTTATTTATTATTATTTTTAGTTTTTTTATTATTAGTTTTAATTATTTTTCAAAAATTTAACACTTATTTTCATAACACCAATCATTATACACAACTTTTCATACAATCCAATCATTTCCAATCACTTTCTATCATTAAAAAAAAATAAAATTCAATCTCAAAATTCAACATCCAAACACATATTCAAGAAGAATCTGAATTTTATTCAACATCCAAACACATTTTCATTACCTTGAAATTCACAAACAGATTCAGAATATTATTCATATTCAAAATATTCAATACCCAAACGTACCATTAGGCACCCTAAAACTATTTAAAATGTTAAATTTTGATTATTGTGGAGATAATATCATTATCTTTAGTGCAATATTTAATAATTTTTTTTTCTTTAGTACACACTATATATAATCCCCATCCATTGAGTTGAGCTTCTGCAGCCAACATGCATCTGCATGCATATTGGTGAGTTTAAATCCAAATAGTTTTAGGTGGAATTAATTAAAAACTAAATTACACCGAAATAAATTTTTAAAAGAATTTTAAAGAGTAATTAAGGAACAATGATAATTTAGAAAAGGTAGTAAGTTATATTTGGTGTTGACCAGCTAGCCCCTGTTGGTTTTGTAACACCGTGCAGAAGCAAAGCTCTAAAATATATAGGCTGCCTGCCTCTCGGCACCGGCCAAGAGACACATCCGGTATGGTGGTTGATCGCTGAGGAATGGGACAGCCACCCCAAGTCAACGTCAGAAATATGTGAGTGGTGGAGGTGTGAGAAAAGAAGTGGTACGTATTCCATAAGCAATAGTGCCACAATTCGCGAATATATAATATAAGATCCTGATCTTGAGAAGTTGAAAAAGGGAGAGATTTGCATGCACAATTCATATAATTGACACGAACAAGTTTAGGAAGACTAATTAAGTCATGGACCTTAATTAGGTTAAGTACCGTGAAAAATTAAAAAAATGAAATGTTAGCAGAGCCTATATATATAATAATTAGGCTGCAAAGAAGTCTTCGAAAGTAACTACACCGTAATAATTCACCTAAAAATCTAAATTGGAGCACACTTTTTCTTTGACAGTTCCTTCACTTAGAAGTTACATGCATGATTAACACGTTAATTAATTAGGCACATGCACGCAATTCAACTTAATTTGCTAAAGAAGTAAACAATAAAAAGTATGACAATGCAAGCAAGCAAGAAAAACCATTTGGAAAATGATAGATTTACAACACCACTACAACAACTGCACAACACTTCTTCATATGGGGGTGGAGCTCAGTGTGTATGGCCCATCCCATGTGAGGAGGTGTCGTGCAATTGTTGTGATGGTGTTGTGTAGGAATCAAATTTAATTATATATATATATATTGAAGAAAAGCCTATATATCAATCAATTATATATTGCAACAAAATTAGAAGAGCAAGATAAAATTCAACCACATAATCAGGAACGTAAAAGCCTAATATTACTTAATTTAGGAGCACATTGCACATATTATAGCAAATTGAACACAAAATTTTGAAAGAGATAACCTTGACTTAACACTAATGCTTCGGTAACTATTGATACCAAACTTTGAAGCTCCATTTCTTGGGGAAAACGACCTTTGTAATGACCTTTCCAAAAGCATTCATCTAAAATAAATAAATCAAAATCAATTCTAGTGCCGTGTACTCAAAAGGGAAAGCAATTATATGTACGGTTATCTATAAAAATAAAAAATAAAAAAATTATATGTATGGAAACTTGTAAAAAGGGTCAAAGCAATTATAGGCTCGTGATTAACCAAAAACCCATAACTAATATATTATAGAAAGAATTAGAGCTCCTTCTAGTATTTTTATAGGATCTTTTTATGTTTATATAGTATTTTTGTATGTTTATATGACACTTTATTTTTAATAAATAAAAATTATAGCTTGATTTTTATCTTCTGTCTTTATTAAAAAAAATAAAATAAAATGTCACGTCATCGTAAAAAAAACCTTCAAAAAAAACACTAAATGAAATTTTAGCATTTCTCAATTATATTATAGTGAGAAATACTTGTGCTTTATAGAGAGAGGGTCTGGCAGCTTGTGAGGTGGGAAACGTGCACAACAATTTGAGCCAAGTTGTAAAATGGTTGTGCAATTACGTGTAAAAAAAGAAAATCATTTACCAATTATCATTAATTATTATTCTATATATACAAATAATACGTACAACCCCAACGAAAATAAACAGAACACTTCACACTTCCATTCCATTATTTTTCCTTCGTTTTTTTCTTCTTTTTTTTTCCCTGATCAAATAAAAGCTAGAAAGAATCATATATATATATATATATATATATATTACTTATTAGTAATAGATTCATAACAAAAGCCAAACGCATACAACTCATAAATTTTAAATTTCATGAACACCGGCCTTCTCAAAGAAATTTTAAATTTCTGGGTGATAAAGATCTATATCACCAAGAAACAGGAAAATAATAATAAATTTCGCCAGCAGATAAATCAAACAACAATGCTAGGGTTCACCGAAGCAAATTCCAGGAGCTCCTCATGGCGTTCAAATATGGCCATTTCTTCCTCATCCAATGTTATCAGAGCTTCAACTCCGCCGGAACTTGTATCCAGCAAAGAAATGGTATTACTCACCAGCTTATTTGCACTTGTCATCCACGCCGGCTTGCCCCACCCGAAATCGGTTTCATACAATGGAAAATTGCACCAACTTGTACATTGGTATGCGACCAATTCCTTCCTGTTCTTGAAGATCTCCCCCCTCTCCTTAAGAGCCTCCATTAGAGCCGAGAAACCTCCGTCCCCTTGAAACCTCTTCGCCTTGTTGTTGAGAAAGTCATTCTTGTTCTTCCTCATGTCTTGCACCAGCTGGTGTATTTCCATGTCGCTCTCTTCCTCCACGATCACCGTAAACGAACACACAAAGTTCCCAAACACTGTGTCCGGAAGCGGCGGGTCCATTCTCGAGCGGAGATTCACCGCTTGGAACAACGCCGTCGGCTTGAACGACCCAGTTTTTGATTTGACAACGGCCACCGCACATTTCCATAGGAGTGCTAGTATCACCTCTACACGCGAGACGAAGAACTGCTCTCCCCCAATCACACTTTGCACTTTTTCTTTAAGCTCTGCGACCTTAGAGGCGCTGAACACGAACCTCCTTTGTATGAACTTCTCGCCGGCAATGTGCACGGACGCTGACATGCCCAGAATCTCTCTGGGCGGCAAGATAGAAGCTGCAGTGAACTCCGGGACCAGCGGTTCGCTCAATCCACGACACGTTGCGGTCCAGCTCTTTAACAGTGTGATTAACGCAGCGAAGTCGGCGATTTTGTGAGTGAGCGAGAGACTGATGGCTGTGCCACCGCAGCTGAACATGGAAAATTTCACGAGCCAAAAAGTACCCTTGGATAATTCCATGGTTTCTGGGTCTGTGGTTGGGAGGAAGGGGTCGAGTGTTTCATAGTCCGGTTTGCTAAGGAAGTCCGAAAGTAGGCTATCGGTTCGGGCTTCGATGAAGAGAGCACCGTCGTCGTTGCAGTCTATGGTGGAGTTGTCGGCGAGGCGCCCGGCAAGAGGGTAGAAGGTGGTGAGGGTTTCGGATATGGATTTCTGTAGGAGTTGGGATTTGCGTGAGAATTCCAAATCAGGGTCGGTGGGGGCATCGACGGAGGGGAAGAAGAAGGTCATGTTGCTATGGATGGCGGGAAACAGCTGGTCAAGAAGAGACAGTTTGAAGTTTTTCAGGTGGGGCGGAGTGGGTGAGGAGGGTTTGATGCACGTCCTGGAAATGATCTCATTCTTCATCTTGTTCATTTTCCTTTGTTTCTTTCTTTTGTTCTCTCCACGTTATTCAACTCTGCACGAGCATCGTGATTGATCAAGGTGGGCATTTCTTGCTTTATAGATCCATGGAGGAAGTGGCCGGTTCGATCTGTACGTTGACTTCAATACATGGAAAAGTAGCAAAAAGATAAATTACAGGATATATATATATATAGTTTTCTATCTCTTTCTTTACTCTTTTTGTCTTTATATAATATTTTTACAATAATAATTCGTTTAACGTACTATCCAAAATCAAATATCACTACAAATAAAGAAATCACAATTATCCTCCACATCGTTACATCAACTAATTGCATTTTTGCATTTATATATAATAATAAGGTAAACCACATAGGATATAGTATTAAATCATGAAAATATTTAGTGCATGGAAAGCATGTTACTTGTTCATTTTATTATATATAAATAGAGTAATGATTCACCACCACCTTAAGATACAACTTTTCACTATATTGCCTATGTGACAAGGTAGTTCCTCACTACTTTTTGAATATTTTTATTTTTCAAAAATAAATTGAAGTGAATGATCATCTTGCCACATAAGTAAGGTGGTGAAAAGTTGTATGTTTGGGTGGTGTTGAATCATTACTCATATAAATAAAAAATGTATCCAAAACATATGCAAACATGGCCGATCCAATTCCTATGATATAAGTTTTTTTTTTTTGGGGGGGGGGGAGGGGGGGCAGTCTGTTTCTGTATATATTATTTATTTCTCTATTAGTAAAGCTTATTCATTAAAAAAAAAAAAAATCATGTATGCATGACTACTTCTGGCTAATAGTTGTGGACTAGAAACATAATAGCTACAACTAGATGACATTTCTTAATTAGGAAGCAAAATTTCTCTTTTAAAAACTGTAGAATCAGAATGGGTGTTTCATCAAAAGAATTCGTAGTGACGATGAAAAGGAATTCGAGAACTCCAGTTTTTGAAGATTTTTGTGACGAATTTGGCATTAAACAAGAGTTTTCAGCATCGATCACTCCACCGCACAATGGAGTGGTTGAGAGGAAGAATTGAGTGATACAAGATATGGCTCGAGCGATGATCAATTGCAAAAAATTGGCTACATAATTTCGGAGAGAACCTGTTATCCCGGCCAATTTAATTAATAATTTTAGCCACTCCAAAACCATTCAAAATGTTAGATTTTGGTTATCGGGGAAGTAAAATAATTATTTTTAGTGCACTATTTAACAATTTTTTTCTTTAATGCTAACGCTTATTATTGTTATTAGAATATTTGGACTTAAGAAGGTTCATTTAACTTCCAGCTTAACTATTCATCTTCCAATTGTCACGCTTAGTTTCAATAAGTATTACATTATAATTTAATTTCAAAAATATTTTTGGGAAAATGTCTTAGGAAAGTATAGAAAAAAAATAATAATAGATATAATCAAAAAAGAAAGAAATAAAGAAAATAAAAACGAACGTTAATTCTTTGGCTTCACGTGTTTTATTTTTTGTTGAAATTTCCCTAATTGTCAATTAATTTGGACTTTAATCAGGGTGTCATTGAGATGCACAACTACCTGACTAGTATGTATGAAGAAGGAGACACCCGATCAGCCTTCATTACCATGGTCCAAGCCAAGCACTCAACCATGCTAAGAATGGAGTGGACATTGTTTCAGGCACTAGAGTAATTAATTAAGCTCTTTGATAATTACCATACTCATACTAATTATACCATACCACACACCATTCGTCATTCATGCCATCTTAACCTAACTTAACCTAACCCCTTGGGTGTGCTACTGTATTCAAATGATCTCACAATTGACGAATGTGACTTAATTAATTAGTGGTTCATCATGTAATTAGTAATTAACAACTTATGACAAGTACCTTAGTGCGTTTTCTAACTGTTTTTTTTTTTTTTTTTTTGGTTAATTCACCACTTATTTCAAAAGTTTATTGGCTTGACAGAAAATGACAAATTTAATTTTTTAACGTAATATTTTAGCATTATCCTCACATGGGGGATCAAATTCAAGACTTTAACTCTAATACTATGTTAATTAAGTCGTTACTTATATGCCGTGGTAATGTTCAAGCAAAAATAAGAGATTAAGTTAAGGTTTAAAAATTTAAAAATAATAATAAAGTTAAAATGCATATTTAGTGAATTATATTAATTCACTATTATTTGTACTAAAATATATTGTAGAGAACAATTAGCTGTCAATGCTTTTTGAAACAGGAAAGAACTGTGAGTATTCTACTCACTGAGAATGATATTGAGTTCTTTAATGTGGTGATGTATGAGTTTATTTAATGATATGCAAATGTTTAGGTATATGTGTAAGTAAGTATTACTAGAATACTCACTGAGAGTGGTTTGTTTGATTATATGGTAATATTGGTTTGTTTGATTATACGATGATATTGACTTATATGATGATGTGATCTCTGTTACATTTAATGATATGTAATATGTTTAGGAATCTACATATTTTAATGATATGAGCTTGCTTATGAAATGGCATTGCATATTACACTGTCATGAGATATGAACCTGCTAATAAGAAAAACCAAGGGTTAAAGTCCTAAGGCAAAGATTACGGGTTAAAGTCTCACGGCATCAATGAAAGAAAAAGAGGGGGTTAGAGTCCACGACATGAATTAAAGAAAAAGAGGTGATTAAAGTCCACGGAATCAATGAAAGAAAAAGAGGTGGTTAAAGTCCCCAAGCAACTATCTATTGTAAGACCAGAGATGGTAAAAGACCCACGACAAAGATAAGACCGTATTATGAGTTTAAGTCTCACAACATCTATTTATCCATCTACACTAATTAATGAGATTATACAAGAGAATTGGAAATAAGACTGTGCACATGAATCCATCATACATCATGTTATTGTATTGTGTATTGTTTGATGCATCAATATGTCATTATATTATGGAATGTAGTTGACTCACTGTTTTTACAGTATGAGATTGTGATGATAACCACAATCACATGCAAGTTTATGCAGGTCAGGACGAAGAATAGAACTATGTACTAGGATTATTATGTTTAAGGATGAGACCTTTGTTATGTGGTGATATGTATTAGGATAAAACAATGGTAATATATTATTAAGTGCCGCATGTGGCACATATGTTATTGTTTGATTGTATTTAATTATATTAGAACACATGATTCTTATTTTTATACAAAGAGGTTATTCAGTCAGCTCTGAAATGATAGTTCCCCATTTGTTAAGAAAAATATATATATTCACTGCCAATTTCTTAACCCTGATGATGTCGTAATGTCACGTGGAAATTGAAATTTTCACGCAGGGAACTTGAGTAGCTATGGTGTTGTGTAATATTGTCCTTCAAATTAAGCTTAATCAAATGATTTATTCATCTTAAAAACAAAATATTTGACAAAGATGATAGTTATGTAAATAGTATTTAACCAAATGATTTTTTTGGTAAGTAATGGTTTGCAGGTATTGTCTCGAGGGTCCGCAAGAAACTAGAAGATTGGAAAGACAAGTTCCTCTCACAGGCGGGTAGAGAGGTCTTGCTCAAGGCTGTGGTTCAAGCCATTCCGGCATATTGTATGAGTGTTTTCCAGCTTCCTAAATCCCTATGTTCGCAGATTCACACCCTAATGAATCGGTTTTGGTGGGGCCATAATTCAGCTACTAAAGGAGTGCATTGGATGAGCTGGACGCGGTTGGGGCTACCTAAACAGAGAGGAGGGCTCGGGTTCCGGGATTTGGAGGTCTTCAATTTGGCTCTCCTGGCCAAACAAGGCTGGAGGTTGATCCAACAACCAAATTCCCTATTGGCAAAGGTCCTAAAAGGGAAATATTTTCTTAGGGATTCTTTCTTGCAGGCTAAGTTGGGTGCTAATCCCTCTTTTACATGGCGAAGCATGCTTAAAGCGAGACCGGTGCTAGAGCAAGGGCTGATGTGGAGAATAGGTAATGGTGAGCAGGTGAGGATCTGGGGTGATAAATGGATACCTTCATCTTTTGACCATCGCATACATTCCCTAGCTCACATTCTGCCCCCGGGTGCTTCGGTTACTGCTCTAATGAACCCAGCAACGGGTTGGTGGAATTATGAGTTAATCAACGCTCTGTTTACTCCTACAGATGCAACTAAGATATGTAGCATGGCGACAAGCCCTTTGTGTCAAGAAGACAAGCTGATCTGGACGGGGTCAAAGAACGGATGCTTTTCGGTCCGTAGTGCTTATTATATGGAAATGAAGAGGAGGAACCAGGATTCAGGCGAGTCATCTAACTCTGGTGAAAACCAGAGCCTTTGGAAGGCTGTGTGGAATTAGAAGTGCCCACCTGTTATAAAGAATTTTCTTTGGAAGTTGGGCAGCAATATCTTAGCGACAAGGGAGAATCTGTTCCGAAAGGGTATTCTCTCTGACCCTTTTTGCCCCTTCTGCCTTGTGAGTTCAGAATCAGCCTTTCATGCTTGGTGGAGCTGTTCGGCTTCGGTTGCAGTTTGGCAAGAAGGCGGGCACAAGTTGCAGAAGATGGTGTATGCAGAATGTGATGGGTTGCAACTCATAAAGTTTCTAAAGGAAATAATTGACAATGAGGGTTTTATGGAAGCTTCGATAGTCATGTGCCTGTTGTGGTTGCGCAGAAACGAGTATGTTTTTAAAGGCAGATTTCAACCTCCTAGTTAGGTCATCTTGTCGATGAAAAAAACGGTTGCAGAGTATGAAGAGATCCCTCAAGAGGATTCTATTGGTCCAGAAGAATGGCTAATATTCCCCTTCATTGGCGGGCTCCAAGGGTTGGCTGGCTGGTTTAAAGCCAACTGGGATGCAGCACTCCATAGTACCTTAAGGAAAACGGGTATTGGGTAGTGGTGCGAAATGAGACAGGGGAGGTAGTTGCAGCTTTGGCCAAAGTTATTCCTCTTGTAGAAGACCCCACAACAGCCGAAGCCATTGCTGCTTGGCATGTGGTCAAATTGTGTGTGGATAGAGGGCTTTCCTCCAGTAGTTTTGGAGGGGGACTTCTAGACAGTAGTTTCTGCCTTCAATGAGACTGTGCCAAGTTGGTGTGCCTATGGACATAAAAGTAAAGTCCCAAAGTATGCATTGGGTGGAATTTACATATGCTAGCAGAGTTGTTAATTTTGCAGCCCATTTATTAGCAAAATGTGCTATTTCATATCTTTTAGATGAATTGTGGATGGAGGAATGTCCTTCTTACATCCAGACTTTTGTGCTTGCTAAAAAAGTTTCATCTTCTTGATTAATGAGAATTATTCTTTCCTTAAAAAAAAAAAAAAAAAAAAAAAAAACCCTGTAATATGCCCCGGCGAACAGAACAACTATCACAAGGGATGTCCTAATTAACCGTTACAATTCGAGAACAACTACAACCTACTTTTTATTAACCATTGTTAGTGAAATTATTGCAAAGCTATTGAACGTACATACGTAAATGCACCTAATTAAATATGAAACTGCATGAAAGTTTTGGCCTAGCTATCTAAAAAATTTAGGCACCCTAAAACTATTTAAAATGTTAAATTTTGATTATTGTGGAGATAATATCATTATCTTTAGTGCAATATTTAATAATTTTTTTTTTCTTTAGTACACATTATATACAATCCCCATCCATTGAGTTGAGCTTCTGCAGCCAACATGCATCTGCATGCATATTGGTGAGTTTAAATACAAATAGTTTTAGGAGGAATTAATTAAAAACTAAATTACACCGAAATAAATTTTTAAAAGAATTTTAAAGAGTAATTAAGGAACAATGATAATTTAGAAAAGGTAGTGAGTTATATTTGGTGTTGACCAGCTAGCCCCGGTTGGTTTTGTAACACCGTGCAGAAGCAAAGCTCTAAAATATATAGGCTGCCTGCCTCTCGGCACCGGCCAAGAGACACATCTGGTATGGTGGTTGATCGCTGAGGAACGTGACAACCACCCCAAGTCAACGTCAGAAATATGTGAGAAAAGAAGTGGTACGTATTCCATAAGCAATAGTGCCGCAATTCGCGAATATATAATATAAGATCCTGATCTTGAGAAGTTGAAAAAGGGAGAGATATGCATGCACAATTCATATAATTGACACAAACAAGATTAGGAAGACTAATTAAGTCATGGACCTTAATTAGGTTAAGTAACGTGAAAAATTAAAAAAATGAAATGTTAGCAGAGCCTATATATATATATATATATATATATAATAATTACGCTGCAAAGAAGTCTTCGAAAGTAACTACACCGTAATAATTCACCTAAAAAACTAAATTGGAGCACACTTTTTCTTTGACAGTTCCTTCACTTAGAAGTTACATGCATGATTAGCACGTTAATTAATTAGGCACATGCACGCAATTCAACTTAATTTGCTAAAGAAGTAAACAATAAAAAGTATGACAATGCATGCAAGCAAGAAAAATCATTTGGAAAATGATAGATTTACAATATCACAACAACAACTGCACAACACTCTTTCACATGGGGGTGGAGCCCAGTGTGTGGGGCCCATTCCATGTGAGGGGGTGTTGTGCAGTTGTTGTGGTGGTGTTGTGTAGGAATCAAATTTAATTATATATATATATATATATATATATCGGAGAAAAGCCTATGTATCAATCAATTATATATGGCAACAAAATTAGAAGAGCATGATAAAATTCAACCACATAATCAGGAACATAAAAGCCTAATATTACTTAATGTAGGAGCACATTGCACATATTATAGCAAATTGAACACAAAATTTTGAAAGAGATAACCTTGACATAACACTAATGCTTCAGTAACTATTGATACCAAACTTTGAAGCTCCATTTCTTGGGGAAAACGACCTTTGTAATGACCCTTCCAAAAGCATTCATCTAAAATAAATAAATCAAAATAAAAAAAATCAAAATCAATTCTAGTGCCGTGTACGGTTATCTATAAAAATAAAAAATAAAAAAATTATATGTATGAAAACTTGTAAAAAGGTTCAAAGTAATTATAGGCTCGTGATTAACCAAAAACCCATAACTAATATATTATAGGAAGATTAGAGCTCCTTCTAGTGTTTTTATAAGATTTTTTTATGTTGATATGACATCTTATTTTTAATAAAAAAAAATTACAGCTTGATTTTTATTTTCTGTTTTTATTAAAAAAATAAAATAAAATAAAATGTCAACATAAAAAAACCTTAAAAAAAAACACTAAATGAAATTTTAGCATTTCTCAATTATATTATAGTGAGAAAAACTTGTGCTTTATAGAGAGAGGGTCTGGCAGCTTGTGAGGTGGGAAACGTGCACAACAATTTGAGCCAAGTTGTAAAATGGTTGTGCAATTACGTGTAAAAAAAGAAAATCATTTACCAATTATCATTAATTACCAGATTTACTAACACCGTTAAAACAAAAAATTAAATCCCTTCCACCCATTGGGCAGGCCACTGTCCACTGCATGCTTAGGGACAATTTTTTGTTTTTTTTATGGGGAGTGATTGTTGTACACCAAGTGTACAACAATCATACAACACCCCTTCATAAGGGGTGGGCTCGAAGGGGTGTTGTATGATTGTTGTACACTTGTGTACAACAATCATTATTCTTTTTTTATACTAGCGTACGTTTTGAAAATAGATTATATGCTTCAGTCAAATAATTAAAGGTGTCAATATTAGGTATAATTATAGCAAAATTTGACAAGAGATAAATAGTTAAGAGGAGTGATTGGTACACAATAATTTTGCACCTTTTTATAGACATGAGGTGGGACCCACGAGATGGGTCCCACTACATGGATTTCACGTGGAATCCACTCATGTCTCTTGTTTCCTGCATAATAATTGTGCATGAGACATTATCCAATAGTTAATATGGAGTATAAGTTACATACGAAGATTAGTGTTAGTGATATGCAGTTGTTTAATTAATTAAGGAAAAAAAAATACATTTTATTCCTTTATTAGCTTTTTCAGTTTTTTTTTTTTTTTTTTGTCTCATATATTTAAAAATTGGCAATGTTCTCTAATTAAGTTTTTGCAATTATTAATATTTTAACCCTTTCATTAACAATTTTCATCTTCTATGACGGAAGAAGGCTCACATATGTCACAAGCGGGTTTTTATGTAATGGAAAGTCCAAAATGTATGCCCTCACTACAAAAAACTCTACAATTGGCCGCGTGTCTACAGTACCTGTTACTGTAGACACGCATCCAATTAGCCACGTGTATACAGTACACGTGGCTAAAAGTATGCGCATCACAGTTGGCCGCGTGTATTTTTACACGCGACCAATTGGCCATGTGTATTTTTTACACGTGTCCAATTGGCCGCGTATATTTAATACACGTGGCCAATTGTTTTTATCAAATATATATTAATAAAAACAAATTTTATTAAGTTTTGTATATGGCCACGTGTATTTCTTACACGCGTCCAAGTGGCCACGTGTATTAAATACACGTGGCTAATTGTTTTTATTAAATATATATTAATAAAAGCAAATTTTATTATGTATATATACGTATAAGATAATTGGGCCTAAAGCCACGCGGCCAGAATTTGTGAAGATAGCAGTGGCACGCGGGAATTGTCCTGCGCGCCACTGAACAGTAGTTTCAAATGAAAAAAAAAAAAAAAAAATCGTTAAATACATGCATGTTCTCTTTCTCTCTGTATCGCTCTCTCTCTGTCTCTCGCTCTCTCTCTCTCTCTCTCTCTCTCTCTCTCTCTCTCTCTCTCCTCTGTATCGCTCTCTCTCTCTCTCTCTCTCTCTCTCTCTATCTGTATCTCTCTCTCTCTCGCTCTCTCTCTCTCACGGTGTGTTCTCTCTCTCTCCTCTGTATCGCTCTCTCTCTCTGTCTCTCGCTCTCTCTCTCTCAGGGTGTGTTCTCTCTATCTCTCTGTATCGCTCTCTCTCTCTCTGTGTATCTCTGTCTCTGTCTCTCGCTCTCCCTCTCTCTGTCTCTCTCTCTCTCTCTCTCTCTCTCTGTGTGTATCTCTCTCTCTACTGAACTTGCTCGTACGTGTGTTTTCCTCTTTCTTTCTTTTTTTCTTTTTTTTTTTCAGTTATTATATTTTTTTTCCTCTAAAAATAAAGAATTAAATTAAAAATACAATCAATTATTTAAAAAATAATTAAATACAGATTTAAATTAAATAAAAAAAAATTTTGAATTTTTTTTTAAAAAAAACATATTGCCACGTGTATAATAATACACGCGGCCAACAGTTGGCCGCGTGTATTAAAATACGTTGGCCGCGCGTATTTTAATACACGCGGCCAATTGTACAGTTAGTGTCAACCGGATCCACCGCGTGTATTTACGTGGCCACTTGCACGTGGCCAACAGTTTGCCACGTGTACAGTGACCGTACACGTGGCGAACTGCAAGTGGCGAAAAACAATTTTTTTTGTAGTGCCTATTTTCCTTATTAAAAAAAAAAAAAAAAAAAAACAACAACAACTAATACTCAGTTTGTTTCGGTGTAAAATAGTTTCTGAAAAATGATTTTCGTTTGACAAAAAATGCTTAGTAAATTTCAGAAAATAATTTACACTTTAAAAGCGTAAATAATTTTCTCCAGACGGCAAACACATTAAATTAAGGGGACAGGAAATGGTAAATTCAATTAATATTTTAATACTCTTTCTCACATGGAGAGAGAAGACAACATGTGGATTATTTTAATTGAAATAAAGGATAAATTATAGAGTTAAAGTTCGAACTCAAGGCCTCGACTCTAATACCATGCATATTAAATAATAACTTCTTGTAAAAATTTGAGATAAAATGTAAAATGATATAAAATAGCAGAAGCATGAGAGAAAAAGGAAGACAAGATTTGGGGTGGTCCACTACCAGAAATTTCATTTTAGGGCTACATTTTATTCAAATTGAATTGAATAAATTTAAGCAGTACAATTTTTATTACAAATTCATTTCCTAACTTATGTGTCAATTCATAATTGCACTAATTATGGACCTTAAAAAGATAATTAAATATTTAAAATTTATTTACAATAGCTTAATACACATATAGTATTTTATTCAATTAAATTTAAGCAATACAATTGTTTAATAATAAGAACACGTACGTATGGGTACTACAAAGGCTTAATGGGCAGCACGAAGACATAATATATTGTTCCACTCTCCTTTTATGGAGTTTCTTTTTTCAACTCGAGTTAGAGGGTACGGATGCATGCATGCACTTTCTTGCTGCTGCAAATGATCGATTAGGTGACTTTTATGATTCTTGCAACGCACATGTCTACCGGCCTTGCTATTGGTAACCATTTCACCGGGCAATCTGGATTCAGGCGCTCCACACTGCACCATTAATGGAAAAAACAATCGTTAAACAAAAATTGTAGCCTAAATTGTTAAAGGTGGCAAGAATAAGGCATGCAAGGAGCTCACATGTAGTTAAGGAGATAATGATGAAGGAAAATAGCGATCTCAAGCTTGGCTAGATCACTTCCAGGGCAAAACCTACTTCCTGCTCCAAAAGGAAGGAAGGTCCCAGCTTTCGGTGTAAAATTCTACACAGAAGTCAAGCAGATCATAAAGTATCAATACATGCAGGTATATATATATATATATGTGCTGAAGAAAAAGAAAAAATGGGATAATTAAATAGATGCATGTTCTATATATCCAACATACATCCCATCTGGAAGGATCAAAGTCTTTTGGGTTTGAATAGTTTTCAGGATCCATATGAACAGCTCTGTTCCAGACCAAAACTTTCCATCCTTTTGGAATAAGATAACCTGCAACGAATAATTTTCTCTTAAGAAAACATGGACGGGGGATGGAAGATTTTGAATATGTACGTGTATATATATAGGGGATTAAATGACTAACCATTGAGGTTAACATCCTCTTTCGCCTGTCTAAATACTGAAAATGAGATACTAGTTCGGCGCAACGTCTCATCAATTACCTAATGCATGGACAAAAGTATGCAACTCATTAGATATAGACAGAACATATGTTTGAAATAAGTTTTTAATTAGGTTGTTCACCATTTTTCTTAGTGGCACTTGATATGAGCTTGTACACAATGAATATATTTTCATATTATTTAAGAATTTTAAATGACGTACCACTATGCATATATAATATTCTTATCTTTGAATTTGCGTGGACATCATTATTTCTTATCTTTGGATTGCCGTATTATTACCACTAGTTTTCTTATGAATATGTTCTTAAAACAATCTTGAATAATTTCTCGATCTTCCCTAGCTATGTATTAAAATAAAAGAAATTTAAAAAAAAAAAAGAAAAAAAAAAGAGATCCCTTAATTGGCAGTACCGTCATGTGCTTCTTCAATGCATATATACGTACCTTATAAAGATATTCCATTTGTCTAATCTCTGTAAGAGTCAGTCCTTTCTGTGTATGTAGTCTTCTCTTCACGATCTCCTGTTGCTCTTCCTGAAAAGTGGAATGAAAACTAATAAATTTCATTATTTCATTAATGTTTTAATACTATCTTTCACGTGTGGCTAACAGAAATTGAAGAGACAGTTTAGGAAGAACAAACTCAGAGAAATTGACAAAAGATAATTCTGTAACTTGTATTAAGAATAATCAAGTATCTCGTTTTTATACAACTTGTAAGACAATCAACTCTGTATCTAACTTGGAAGGTTAAGTCAACTACATTAATTAACTCTAACTGACTGTTAACTATCTAGAGTTAATATAACATGTGCTGACATGAGCTGTCATACAATAAAACACATGTTGTTATTCAATGACAGCATGGACAATGTCTTGCATGTTGCTGCATTCTAGCTTGGGCTGCTTGACATGTGGTTTGCTGCATGTGTCTTCCTGCTGCTTGACAGTAGATTGATACTCCCCCTCAAGATGAAATATACCTAAGGTATTCATCTTGGACAGTAAAGAATGAAAAAGAACATAGCCAAGTGGTTTAGTAAAAAGATCAGCCAATTGTAAATGAGACTTGACATGAAGAGTGTGAATAAGACCAAGTTGAATCTTTTCACGAATTAAATGGCAGTCAAGCTCAATATGTTTTGTCCTCTCATGATAAACCGGGTTTGCAGCAATGTGTAAGGCAGCTTTGCTATCACAAAAGAGAAGAGCAGGTTGTGGATGTAAAATGTGAAAATCTTTGAGAAGAGAAAATAACCACATCAACTCACAGCATATAGAAGCCATGGACCTATATTTGGATTTAGTAGAGGACCGGGAATTTTTTTCTGCTGCTTCTTGGACTTCCAAGAGATTAAAGAATCTCCTAGAAAAACACAATAACCAGTAACGGATCTACGTGTATCCAAACATCCTGCCCAATCAACATCACAAAATGCTTTGAGGTGAAAATCCGAATGAGAAGGAAAGAAAAGGCCTTGTCCAGGAGCTTGTTTGATGTATCTCAACAATCTGTGAGCAACATCTAAATGAGGTTGTCGAGACTGCTGCATAAATTGACTGAGATGTTGCACTGCGAATGCTAAATCTGGACGAGTAATGGTGAGATAGATTAACCTGCCTACAAGGTGTCTATAGCTAGATGGATCAAGTAAGAGTTCACCACTGCTGCTTGACAGTTTGAGATTTTGATCCATAGGAAACCTAGCGGGTTTACAAGCTAACAACCCAGCATCTTCAAGAATCTCAAGAGCATACTTGCGTTGACAAAGGAAAAGGCCCTTATTCGACCGAGCCACTTCCAATCCTATAAAGTATTTGAGAGGACCCAAGTCCTTAAGTTTGAATTGCTGATTAAGAAAAACAATCAAGGCAGAGATAGCAGTAGAATCATTACTTGCAAGGATAATGTCATCAACATAAACTAAAAGAGCAATGAAAGAAGATCATTGAGTGCGTGTAAAAAGAGAATAATCTGATTTTGATTGAGTGAAGCCATGAGCAAGCAATGTGCTGAAAAATTTGGAAAACCACTACCGAGAGGCCTGCTTCAATCCATATAAAGACTTCACCAACTTACACACTTGAGACTCCCCCTTTGTAACAAAACCCAGAGGTGGTGTCATATAGACTTCTTCATCCAATTCTCCATGTAAAAATGCATTGTTGACGTCTAATTGATTAAGAGATCAATTCTTGGAAGTAACAATAGCCAATAAACACCGAACAGTAGTGAGTTTGGCTACTGGTGAAAATGTTTCATGATAGTCCAATCCTTCGGACTGAGTGTAACCTTTAGCCACAAGTCGAGCTTTGTAATGCTCTACACTGCCATCTGCCTTCAGCTTCACCTTATAAACCCACTTGCACCCAATGGCCTTTTTGCCATGTGGAAGAGGAGTTAAAAGCCAAGTATTATTCTGTTGTAAGGCAGAAATCTCTGCATTCATTGCCTCACGCCAGTGTGAAAATTTGATGGCTTAATGGAAAAACTTAGGTTCATAATGGGAAGTGATAGATAAGCTAAAAGTCTTATGAAAAGAAGATAAACGATCATAAGAAAGAACAGAGGACAAACAATAAGGAATACCTGTACCATCAGTAGCTTTGGCCATTGGAGAGGATTGGGATGGACTTGGAAGAGAATCTAATTGACAATGATATTGCTGCAAGTACCAAGGAGCAGTTTTTGGACGAGTAGATTGTCTAAGAGGTAAAGAGACATGCTAAGGAGAATTATGGGGAACAGAAGAAACAGGAGAAGAAGAAGAAGAAGAAGAAGAATGATTAGAAGGAATAGAAGAGGTAGGAGGAAAAACATGATCAGATGAGGGAATGGGAACATCATCACAAGGAGTGATAAAAGAAGGAATAGAAGGAGATGGAGTAGTATTATCATCTAAGAAAGATGGAGAGGGTAAAAAGACTCATTGTGAATCAGTATGCAGCAGATTAGATGCATAGGGAAAGATATGTTCATGAAAAACAACATGACATGAAACAAAAACAGATTTGGTGGTGAATTGAAAAGTTTATATCCTTTGGTGCCATTTGGATATCCAATGAAGACAGATGGAATGGATCTAGAATCAAATTTGCTTCTATCACGAGTGAGTGTAGAAACAAATGCTAAACAACCAAAAACACGAAAGTGAGAGTATGTGGGAGGAGTGGAATACAAAAGTTCAAAAGGTGACTTATTTGACAAAAGAGGAGAAGGAATTCTGTTGATGAGATGAGTGGCGGTTAAGACACAATCAGCCCAAAATTTGAATGGCAAATGAGTTTGAAATCTCAAGGCTCGGGCTACATTTAGGAGATGTTGGTGTTTCCTTTCTACAACATAATTTTGTTGAGGAGTCTCTACATAAATAAGTTGATGTAAAGTTCCTTGTTGAGAAAAGAAATCATCCATACAAAATTCAACCCCATTATCCGAACATAAAGTTTTAATTTTGAGGTTAAATTGAGTAGCAACCATGGTAAAGAAAGATTGAACAATAGATCGAGTGGCAACCATGGTTAAATTGAGTAGCAACCTCAAATTCTTCTTTAATAAATAAAGCTCAATATGTAAAATATTTAATTAAGATAAGAAATAATATTCGAATTTAAAATTTTTACTTTAATACCATGATAAATTAATTACCACCTTATGCTCTGAGTTCGAACGTTGTCTCTGTCATTCATTTTTAATTTTAGTTAAATATTCTACGTGTTAGACCATATATGGTGAAAAATGTTAAAATATAAGTTAATAATTAAATTTACTATTTGATTACAAACTAAAACTTTTGGAATAATTAATTAATGATTTAATAAGGTTACGCAAACAGCTACCTTGGCTTTTGTGAAGAACTCAGGATTTTGTGATAGGTAGATGACTGCCCACAATGCACCATGGGCAGAGCTTTCATGACCAGCTAACATGAACACAATCAGAAGATCTATGATATCCTCATCCTCCAATTGCCTACCATCTTCATCTTTGACTCCCAAAAGCAAATCCATCATATCTTTTTTCACGTCCGTCCGGTCGGAATTTTTTTTTATAATTGCCCTCTTTTTGTCTAGTACAGTTTGAAAGACCTTCACCAACTTCTTTCGTGCCTGCTCCAACAAAACCACGTACGATCATGAAGGATTTTGTTTTATCATTACCCTTTAATATTGTTTTGTCATTAATTTTCTTAATGAGTCTTTACCTTGAGTGCTCTATGGAATGCAAATCCAGGGAGATTGATGGCCTGAGACTTTATTCCCGCGTTTAGATCAGAATACAAGTTCTCCACTGACGAAATAACAGATTCACTGTGGGTGCTGATGAAGATGTTTGTAATGACCTTAAAGGCAACCTTCCTCAACTCTGTCAACAGCTCGATTGGCCGCTTCGTGCCAGCCCATTTCTCTAATGAATTTATCACAATGCCCTCGATGAGGTTAATATACCCGGCTAGCGCCTCGTGGCCATTGATCGGAGACGTGGTTAGTCTGCGCAGGCGCTTGTGCTCAGCATTTGAAATGCCATGGAATGATCTTCGACCTGTGAGGATCGTTGTGGCTTTGGGATAACCAAGTTTGAATCGTTCATCGTCTGTCAAAACTTTCCGGCATGTCTTTGGGATACAAACAATGATACTTGGGCACCCAAACATGTAGGTCTTGTAGATTCCGGTCCTTCCATATCTGTAATTCCAACAAAGAAAACAAGAGCAAAAGATCGAGTAGAATATCACTTCATTAGCATCATGCATGGAACTAATTAACACTTTATTATAATTAAGCTAGTGCCTTTGCATGTATATATCCAAGTGCATGTACGTTAATTTGTGGTGTGCTTTTGTGTTATTACTGCATGTGAACGTACGCACGTGAGAGCTAGAGAGAAAGAGAGGCTAAATTAATTACTTGGAAACGAGATTGTAGATGAAGGAATCAGGGTCATTAGATTTGAAAGCTTTGAGGAAGGTTGGGAGACATCCAAGGTAAGGCCACCCCATATCACCAGGCGGGAGAGGGTATTGCGTTTTCCCCAGCCTCCCAACATAATACCACTCGTTGAATCTCTTCAAAAACCCTAATACAAAGACATACCCACCCAACACAACTGCAAGAATCAACCACAAGAATTCCAACCCCATTTGTGGACCTTCTTTCTTTCCTGCACACAAATCCAAGCTGCCTAGGTGAGCTTTTATAGACGTGATTGCATGTACCTTCCCGCTACTCATCCCTTACGGTGAGCCCGCATATTATATAAGTTTTTGATCTCTTTCTTTACTCTTTTTGTCTTTATATAATATTTTAACAATAATAATTGGTTTAATTTACTACCCAAAGTCAAAGTTCACTACAAATAAAGAAATCACAATTATCCTCCACATCGTTACATCAACTTGGATGGATAATAATAAGTTAAACCACATAGGATATGGTATTAAATCATGAAAATATTTAATTAGTGGGAAGCATGTTACTTGTTCATTTTATTATATATAAATAAGAGATATTGTATCCAAAAGATATGCAAACATGGTCCAATTCCTCTGATTAAGAGTTTTTTTTTTGGGTGGGGGGGGGGGGGGGGGGGGGGCTGTTTCTGTATTATTTATTTCTCTACTAGTAAAGCTTATTCATTAATAATAATAAAAAATAAAAAAATAAAAAAATAAAAAAATAAAAAAATAATCATGGATATATGTGTGACTACTTCTTGCTAATAATTATATTACAAACATAATAGCTACAACTAGATGACATTTCTTAGGAAGGAATTAACAATGGCCTACGGTCTACCTACTTCATAATCGTATATATATAGAATATTAAATAGATGTTTCCTTCCTCCAAATTCATATATATTGGTCAGTTTAAATCCTAATGTTTTAAGGAGGAATTAATTAAAAACTAAATTACACCGAAATAAATTTTTAAAAGAATTATAAGGAGTAATTAAGGAAGAATGATAATTTAGAAAAAGGTAGTAAGTTATATTTAGTGTTGACAAGCGGCAAGCCCCTATTGGTTTTGTAACAACGTGCGGAAGCAAAAGCTCTACAACATCCGGTGGTTGATCACTGAGGAACATGACAGCCACCCCAAGTCAACGTTAGAAATATGTGAGTGGTAAGTGGAGGTGTGAGGAAAGAAGTGGTATTCCATAAGCAATTAATATATAGTGCCGCGATTCGCGAACATATATAATACAAGATCCTGATCTTGACAAGTTGAAAAAGTGAGAGATTTGCATGCACAGTTCATATAACTGACGTCACAAACAAGATTAGGAACACTAATTAAGTCATGGAACCTTAATTAGATTAATTTACGTGGAAAATTAAAGAAAATGAAATGTTAGCAGTGTTAAAGCATGCCATGTACCTCAGAAGACAACGAAAATGACAAGTGTCTGCCAAGTACAACAGTTGCATTTTTCCTTGCATAAATTTCACACAGTTGCAGAACAACGCATGTCCTTATTTTACTGCTGAATTTGGTCCACGCCAATCCCGGTTTTTCTTGGTGTCAACTGTAGATGGAAGTCAGTTACAGACGAGTGTCTTTTCTTAGTTCCTTTTCTAGTTGCCATTGTTGTTCTACATAACACGTCGTTTACCCTTTGTAGTTTAATCTCTGTTCTGAGTCATTTAATCTCTGTTCTGAGTCGTTTAATCTCTGTGTAAATGACTCTCTGAGTCCTTGCTATATATATGATCTTATCTTCTGTGTTTTGGTAGTTAACCAAAGCAGATACTCATTCAAGTTTTCGTGGTATCAGAGCATGTTTAGACTCACATCAAAACTTTGATCCCTATTTTCGTTTTCTCTCCATTATAACAACCTCAACAGATACTTCTACCTTTTTTCTACCCAATCCCAATCACCAGGTGACTGTCAAACTTGACAGCACCAATTATCTCAGATGGCTAACACAATTTAATCCTATATTGCGTAGCAATGATCTGATGGGTATCTTTGACGGATCTGAGTCGTGCCATCAACCAACCTTGACTGATGATTGTTAAGCAAGGAAATTCCTAATCCAGAATTTTGTCTCTAGAACTAAAAGGATCAATGCATCTTTAGTTGGATCAATGTCACTCTCTCGAAAAAGGTATTGTCCACAGTGTATGGACTCAATACCTCGAGACAAGTTTGGACTGCCCTAGGAAGTAGATTTGCCTCACAGTCACGATCTCATATTTCACATTTGAAGAAGCAATTGCAGAAATTGCATCAAGGAGCAAAGTCCTACTCAGAATATGTGCAGAATGCCAAGATTTGGTCAGACGAGTTAGCTGCTGTAGGTAAACCTATAGCAGATGAAGATTTGATTTCTTTCATTGTTAATGGTTTAAATTCACAAATCTTCTTAGCAAGTTTTCAAGCAGAGCCTATATCTATATATACATAAACGACGGTAAGCCACACATTTGGGCAAACTTTTTCTTCTTTCTACAGTGAATAATTGGGCTGCAAAGCTAGATTTATAGTCTCAGAAAGCAACTACGTACACCGTAATAATTCGCCTAAAAAACTAAATTGGAGTACACTTTTTCTTTGACAGTTCCTTTCTTAGAGTTTACATGATCAACACCTTAATTAATTAATTAAGCACATATATGCACGCAAGCAACTGATCAGCTTTGCTAAATAAGTGAACAAAAAAAGTAAGGGGTAATTACATTTTCTTCCCATGAACTACCAAAAAATGCGCGATGCCCCCATGAACTACCAACTCGACCAAAAAAGAGTATCAAACTACCAACTTTACACATTTTGCCCCCTTCTGTCAGTCAAACCCGTTTCATGGACAGAATATGCCCATTTTGGACTTTAATTTTGATTAAAAGACAAAAATGCCCTCAATTGATAAAAAAAAAATAATAAAAAAATTGGTTTATAAATTTGGTTTAAATTTATTAATAAAAAATATTAAAAATAATTTATTTAAAAAAAAAAAAAACAAAAACAAAAAAAAAAACAAAAACAAAAAAAAAAAAAAAAAAAAGAAAGAAAGAAAAGGGAGTGGCTGCCGGAGGGGGTGGCAGCCACCCCCTTAGGTGGAGGGGTGGGAGTGCGAGCCACCCCCAGAGGTGGGTCCGGCCACCTCTGGGGTGGCTCGTAGGCCACCTCAAAAAAACCTAGGGTGGTCGCGCGGCCACCCTAGAGAAAAACTGGGGTGGCCGCGCGGCCCCCAGGTTGTGGGGTGGCCGTGAGCCACCCCAGAGGTGGCCGGACCCACCTCTGGGGGTGGCTCGCAGGCCACCCCCTCTAGCTAAGGGGGTGGCAGCCACCCCCTCCTGCAGTATCCGATCCTTTTCCTTCTTCTTCTTTTTTTTTTTTTTTAAGTTGAGGGCATTTATGTCATTTTTTTAAATTGAGTGAAGGTATTTAAGTATTTTCACAAGTTAGGCTAACAGAAAGGGGCAAAATATGTAACTGTGATAGTTGGATGCTTTTTTTGGTCGAGGTGGTAGTTCATAGGGGCATCGCGCATTTTTTAGTAGTTCATGAGGGGAAAATGTAATTACCCCAAAAAATAATGACAATGAATGCAAGCAAGAAAAACCATATTTTTACTTCCACTCAATCTATATTTCTACTCTAAATGCATGTGAAGAACACGTACGACTCCTACTATAATATAGACATAATTACTTAATTAACATGTGTTTACCTTTACAAAATCTGCCAACGATAACACAACTATACATGGACATGACACGTACATATCATCCATCTACATACTACACGTACGTACACCAAGAAATAAAGTTTTTTTTAAAAAAAAAAAAATGGTAAAATGGGAGAGGAAACTACGACCTCTAAACTTCCTAATATCACTTAAATATATGAAGAAACCCTATCATGCATTAAAACAGTTGAAAAATCACTTCTTCTTCTTCTTTCTTTTATTTTTTATTTTTCAAAATGATTGGCAAAGTATATGTGAAAGTGTATGTACGTGGAGTTTCTCTCAAAATGATTGGAAAAGTATTCGATCTAGTTTGGGGAGTGAAAAATCTAAGAAGAAAAGGGTGGAGAGCTATAATTTGCAAGATTGCTTTGGAGGATATATATTGTGTATCACATTAATTTGGATGCACAGGAATCATGCACAGAATTTTTGGAGGACAAATTAGTTCAGAAGAGAACATATTGAAGATCATATAATATATGGGATGTGAAGGCTAGAGTTGCTTCCAAAGAAAGAAAGATGAAAAGCAAGCACAAAAATTCAAAATTTAAGTTGTAGAAAATGATTGAGATTCAGTGCATGCAATATCCATTTATTAATTCTAATATATATTTCACTGTAATAATTAAGACCACAGGAACCGTCCAATGATCAGATTGAAGAGAGTAGTTATGGAGTTGGAGGGTCGAATTAATTTCTGAGTCATCGATCGCTCGCTATATATCTGGTTGGAAAAGGTGGTCCGGAAGCTTCCTCTCTCAGTAATATTGGAGGAGCTAGCGAGTGATCCATTTTTTATGGAGAAGATAGAAGAAGAAGAAATAAGTCTTAATTAACTAGAGAGTAAATTAAGGATATTAAAACTATGAGTGAGAGTGAAAATGGAAAGGAGCCTAGCTAGCTAGCGTACGTTTATTTATTTGTCCAATTAATTCCTCTGATTAAGGATTTTTTATTTTATTTTTTTGAGGGGGGTCTGTTTCTGTATTATTTATTTCTCTATTAGTAAAGCTTATTTATTAAGAATAATAATAATTAAAAAAAAAAAAAAAAAAAATCACGGATGCATGACGTACCACTTCTTGCTAATAATTGTGGGCTAATAATTGTGGACAAATGATCAGGAGAAACAAAAAATTAGGTAATTGAATATGCCTTCAAAGATTCCAGTCTCATCATGTCAAAAAAGTACGGCTCAAAAAAATATATATATTTTTCACCTTTTCATTTTACCTCTAACAAGAAAAAAAAATAAAAAGCTATAAAGTAAAGGAATACGCAACTTGACAGAGGTAAAAAATGAAAAAAAAAAAAAAAAAAAAAAAAATAGTTTATTTTGGGAGTAATGCTACACATCATCTCATTGTCCTCGTTTTATTCTCCTAAAATTGATGTGGTTCTTAAAATTACCATTGAATTTTTGATATATCACTCTTGGATTTTGATCCAATGGTGATTTTAAGAGCCACATCAATTTTGGGAGGACAAAAGGAGGATAAGGAGATGATGTGTAGTATTACTCTTATTTTGCAGCACGTTATGTATATGCACATTTTTGATAATGAATTTATTACTTTTCCATTTTACTCCTAGCAAGAAAAAAAAATGAAAAGCATTAAAGTAAGGAAATATGCCTCTTTCCCGGGGTAAAAAAGTAGAAAATAATAATAATACACCTCGAAAAAAAAAAAAAAAAAAAAAAAAAAAAGATTTTTCAGTTTTTCATTTTATCCCTTACAAGAAAAAAAATGAAAAACATTGAAATGAAGAAATATGCATCTTGACAAGGGTAAAAAAAAAAAATTTAAAAAAAAAAAAAAAAAAAAAAGGTTCATTATGAGGCACGTTATGTATACGCACATTCTTGATAATGAATTTTTTTACTTTTCTGCTTTATCCCTATCAAGAAAAAAAAAAATGAAAAACGTTAAAGTGAAAAATATATGTTTTGCTAAAAAAAAAAAAAAAAATCGTACATTTCTGACATTTTCAATGTGCAAAAAGGGGAATAAGTGAGCGGAGAGATTTTCAAATAGACCGTGTGTATATATATATATATATATATATATATATATATATATACTGGTATTTTTAATAGATCTAATTAATCAATTCGTAGATATTCTCTACGTGATTTCAAAAACTCTCCATACCCCTGCTATAATTTTTTTTTTTTATGCCCCTGATCCCCTGGATTGCTCCCCCTGGAATGCCCCCAAGCATTTCATGGTGAGAGAGGAGAGATTCCCTGGAATGCTCAACCTGCCCCCTGGAATGCCCCCCAAGCATTTCATGGTGAGAGAGGAGAGTTTCTCTCCCACTCTCTCCCTGTATCAAAATTTATAAATTGACAATTATTTTCAATATCTACAAAAGCAGAGCAACCTAGAAGCACATTATGCAAGAACTCTCCAAATATTCAAAGACATGAAGCAAACGAAAACAAACCTAGGGATCCACCTTCCTCCCCAACATACAATTCGGCGGCGTATATACACCGGAGCTGGGTATATCCCTCCAAATCACCTTCACTGGGATTCTGCTAACCAAAGAAATAGCACCTGCAACAAAATCCTCGGACCCGATCTTACCGTAGCTCACTATCTCTAAAACGTTCATATCATAATGAAATGGGTTCTTGAAGCTGGCTTGCAGGACTGACAAGGGCATCTTGTGTGGCTCGTGATACTTTTTTTTATATTTTTTATTTTTGACAATAGTTCGAGACTAATATTCGAGTGTCCTATTAGAGTTTTAAGTTTTTATGTTTTAATATATTTTTCTAAAAAAAAAAAAGAAAAAAAGAAAAAAAAAAGAGCACCATTGGCTGGGCTAGTGGGCTAGCTGCATGTGATGTTTGATACTTTGACAGTTTAAATTGTTTTAGTCGGGGGCGGAGCCCGCTTTTAGGCTTTGGAGGGGCCAAATTGAAAAAAAATAATTTGGAAGGGTCAAAACTACAAATTTTTTAAAGAATAGAGGTAAAAATTATACTTTTTCCTTTTTTTTTTTTTAGAATTTTTTTTTTTTTGGGGGGGAGCCCTTTGGCTTGGGGGGCCCAGCCTCCCCAAGCCATAGTGTGGCTCCGCCCCTGGTTTTAATAACCTGAAGGTCCTGAACAAGGTGGATAGACATACACATTTGGTTCTAAATCCTTTTTTTTTTTTTTTTTTTTTAGGGGTAAGGTAATAAATAACAAAAGAAAAATTAGGAGGATCTCTGCTACTACCAAGCCAAATATGAGATTCTAAAATCACTTTGGTACCACAATTTTGCAGGCTAAAAGTGGAATTTTAAATAAAATTATAAAAAATGAACGTTTCAGAGTTTGTTTTTAGAAAAATAAATGCAGTTTGAAAATGTAAAAAATAAAAAAAAATAAAAAAAAAAAAAAAAAAAAAAAAAATACTTGCTTGTATCAGCCATACTGTCATAGTCGACCTACATACGTAGAGGATTAAACGTTTTTTTTTTTTTTTTTTTTTTTTTTTTTTTTTTTTTTTTTTTTTTTTTAATTCCATTTATTGCGACATAATTATGACATGTTACGGTTTTTGTATGTGTTGAAATATTGGTTTTAGGGTGTGTTTGGCATTGCGATTTCATAGACAATAAATTAGTGCGATTTTAAACCAACTCGCAGAATATAAATCGTTTGGAAACTGTGTTTTTAAAAATTACGATTTGAAAACGTAGATTTCAAATCGCAGATAAGAGAGTATTTTTTTTAAAACGCAAAATTTTAAAGAATAATTTGCTATTTTAAAGGTTAAACTAAAATTTTATCAAGCGTTTAACTGTATTTTTAAAAATTATTTTTTCAAACCACATTTTTTCAAATTGTAAACTTAAACGGACCCTTATAATAAATTTTGTGTTCAACTATCCATGATCCATGTTTTCCACCTACTAGCCGGTTAGTGGTTATAATAAATGAGATCTTGTTTATCTATAAAGATCGAGTGTAGAATGTCTCCGGGATTTGGTTGATTGATGCTATTTTTAATTTTATATATTTATATTCAAGAAACATAAAATCTTTTAGTAATTTTTTTTTTATTTCATAATCTATAATTATCATCATGATTTGTGAATTTTTCATAATACTAATTTTTTCATTATTTATGACATTATCACTACTATATATAAGAAGAATAAGATCAGTGAATTACCGTTTCTCTATGAATTATAACTCATTTACACATTGCTACGTGGACTACCACCAATCACATTCACCCACCTTGATTCCTTGAACAACTATTTTCTAAAAATTTAAAAAAAAAAAAAACCACCATTAGTCAATCATGTTAAATCGGACGTCACAACAAATGCGAATTTTTCCAGGATCTCCCTATTTTGCCCTTGCCTATTGAAGAGGAATGATGGTTATACCCTTCAATAAGACGCTTATTTTGGAAATAAAATTACATTTACAACCTCAACTGATCATTGAAATACCCTTATTAACATGGGTCATGTGTGCTCGATCTATACGCTTCGATGTGCTCAACGTACGGGGATCTTTAGACCTATCGTACATATCCATTTGTGGAACTTTGAACTTAATTCGGGGGCAACGGTAACTCCATTGCTTTGTCTATGAAGGAAAGGTTGGTAGTTTGAAGCAAACTCTCGAAGATATGATTGGTGGGGGGGGGGGGGGGGGGAAATAACCGAACTTGGTAGAAACCAAGTCTTTTATGCCCTCTAATAGAAAACAAACACATCAGCATATTACACCAAATAAAATTATGCAGCACACACATGTTCAAAACCTCATTTTCTCAAATCAATCGACAAGTAAAGCCCCCTTTCCTGTTCAATCTGCAAGCACCCGGCATGGGCGTTGAAGGCGTTTTTCGGCCTAGGCAGTGCCGACAGCGCAGCGTTCGGTTTGGCCTGGCTGTAGCGGTGTGATCCGGCACGGGCGTTGGCAACATGTTTCAGCCTGGGCGATGCCGACAGCGTCCGACCTAATTATGGTGGTGCGGATTTGGGGCTAGTGGCAGTAGCGTGATTTGGGGGTGCGGATTTGGGCAGTGCCTCGGTGGGGCTACGGATTTGGGGCAGAGTGGTCTGGCCTGGGCAGTGACAACGTGGTCCCGCACGGGCAGTATCAGAGTGGTCCGTCATGGGCATTGGCGGCGTTTTTCGGCCTGGGCAGTGCCGACAGCGTCCGACCCGGGCAATGTTGCAGATCTTCCAGTTGGGGCAGGGATGGAGCGAAATTTTCAAATTTCTTCAACGTCCACCGATCGTGATTTGGGGGTTTTTTGGTTTTTAGAAGGAAAAAATTGGAAGATGTGAGATGGATTCGGTACATTAGCAACATTTTAATTTTTTGGGTTTTACTGTTTTTAGCTAACGTGTCAATTAGTTATTGGTGGACAAAAAACTCATGTTTTCTGCCATGACCGGGCATAAATTGTTTTCCTTTTATTGTTAGAGTCATTTCTTCAAACTTAATTAGCCTACAAGTCATCGGTACGAGCATTCACCTTAATACCCTTCCCCCAAAGTGAATAACCCATTGTCCTGCAACTTTGGTATTTATTCATTCTGTGAGCTGAACTTCACTTTCATTGACAGCTTCTAGCTAGCTGTCTTCTGCTCAGTGATCAAATCAGAGGGTTATTTTGATTACCAGTACGTACCAGGTGGTGCGGTGAGAGTTATATCCTGCCCTATTAAATGGATTGTGCTTTTGAGGGTTGCTTTCATAATTTTAGATTGGCCAGTATATCGATCTATCATAATAAAGTGGACGACTTATATATATATATATCCTATTTGCACGCGTGATAAAATCAAAAAAAAAAAAAAAAAAAAAAAAAAATAGAAGTAGTAATTGTAATAGCACTACAAAAATTGAAGTGATTTGTTACTAACTTTTAGTTGCCTTTCAGAATGTCTGAAAGGCCACTAAACATTAGTGACGTGTGATTAGTGGCCTTTTTAGAAGGCCACTAATCAGGGAGTCAGTATTTTTGACTTTTCGGCACGCCACTATAACATATAGTGGTGTGTCAGTCTGACACGCCACTAATTAAGGCATTTTTTAAAAATAAAAACTCTGCAGTCCAAAACTCTGGAATCCGAAATTCTGTATTAATCTACTACAATTCTATCAATCCATGATCAACACAATTGCAACAATTTGAATTTTTATCAATAATCAACAATCACAACTACAAAAAAAAATCATTCCAAAAGTTTCAATAAACATATGTCATAAATTCATAACAATCAAAACAAAGGTTTCAACAAACAAAATATACAATCAATCTTTGTCATAAATTGGTAACAAAACCGGAACAAAAAAGGCAAGTACGTATTTGCCAACTAAAATAAACCTAAATGTTACCCAATATCAATCGTCAGCAAGATTTTCATGTTCGGGTAACTGTACAATATTTTTCGTAGGATCTGGGAATGATAAAACAAATATAGTTAGCAAACAATACGATCGAATCATATCAAGTCCTAAGCATTCAACAACGTGTGAATTTAAACAAACGTAATCATACTACGAAAAAAAATCCATTAATTATTACCTGATCTGCTATCAACAGATGATACATTCATATATGATGAGCATAATTTTTGTCTGGCACTACGTTATCATTTGAAGAGTGAAATTACACCCACATGATTCATGAACATTGAAATGGTGGAATCTAGTAAGAATTCCAATCATGGAAAATATGCTTTATATATATATATATATATATATAGGGATAATTACACTTAACCCTCCTGATTTATCCACGGTGTGGCGATTTACCCCTCAATGTACCAAAATTAGTACATGACCCCCCCCCCCGAACTTGCCAACGTGTGGCAAAATCAACCTTCCGTCCAATCGACCGTTCGTTTGGACAGAAAATCGGTCACGTGCAAGTCACGTGACTTGGGGAGGGTCTCTGTCTTAAACGGTCACGTGACTTGCACGTGACCGATTTCCGTCCAAACGAACGGTCGATTGGACGGAAGGTTGATTTTGCCACACGTTGGCAAGTTCGGGGGAGTCATGTACCAATTTTGGTATATTGGGAGGTAAATCGCCACACCGCAGATAAATCAGGAGGGTTAAGTGTAATTATTCAAAATATATATATATACACTTAGGAGAAAAGACAGACAAAGGGTTACATCCACCATACTGCCATTACTGATCGTAATTGGGAAACCATATGCACTAAAAAAGTAGCAATTAAAATACAAAATGAGCTATAGGGTACGTGGTTATTAGAGAAACAACCCTATAGAGATTTCAGGAAAAATTTTGTAAATCAACTTGGCCGACAACCCATGGAGTGGATGATGTTGGTTCATGCATGCTCTCTCTTTGATTTTGTCATTAATCCTATTTGGCACGAAGCCTGGCCTGACTCTAGAACACAAGTGACAAAACCATCTACATTAAGTAGATGTTGTATATTATTATGTTAATTAAATGCTTGTCTTACATGTTGTTTTTATTAATTAACAACTATTCCAGATTTTGTTTTTACCAGAAATATCAAGCCATTAAAGATATACAAGTTGAATATATACTACCATAAAGGTCGCTGATTTCCGAGTCCCAAGAACTTTTATATTAATTATTTATTTATTTTAAATGTTTAATGATACTACATCTTTTACTATTAATTTATTTATAAACTGATATTACTATAGGTCTCCTTTAGAGAATCTCTAACCATATACATTTCAGCAGCTATAAAAGTACCATTTTTTACATTATTTACTATTTTTTTAATATAAATTTCAACAGATTTTATATGGCATTCTCTATTTTCTTCAAATATTATTTTTCGGTATTTTGTCAATACTCATTTCAATTTAGACAGAAAGGTGTTTTTAATACTGTCATTTCTATTTGTTTATTTTATTTTTTTTGAATGAATGAATTTCTGATTTTTTTTTTTTATATAAATAAGAATAAGAATTTTATAGTTATATATCAAATTCTAAATCTAAGCATTTATCCATGAATTTGTTTTGCTAAAAGAAAAAAAATTCTAAATTATTTTTGCTAAAAAAAAAAAAAGAAGAAGAAAAAACGGAGTCATCACTAACCTTATGGATGGACAGCGTCGGAGGTCTTGGGCGGCTGGGGATGGACGGTGTCTGAGCTGGGTGGAGAGCTAGAGATGAGAGAGAGAGAGAGAGCTAAAGAGAGATATTGAGAGGGAGAGAGGAGATGCATACCGTGCGGTGGTTGGAGTTGATGTGGCGGCCGGCGATAGAGAGAGGCAGATAGAGAGAGAGAGAGAGAGTAGAGTGAGAAAGGGGAAACTTTTTTGTTGTTGCAGGAGAGAAAACAGGGAGAAAGGAGAACCGCGCGGGAATGCGTGGTTCTATGAAAATTAGTGGCGTGTCAGTTTATGACACGCTACAAATTTGTGGCATGCCAGTCAGACATGCCAGTAAAATAGTGGCATGCTGAATCCAACACGCCACTAATTTAGTGGCCTTTAAATTCAACACGTTACTAATGATTTTAGTGAGGTGTTAAGATTTAACACGCCACTAATTAGTGAAGTGTCAAAAAGTAATTTATTGTAGACATGCCATTAAATGCAGAGTTTTGTGTAGTGTAGTAATAGTAATTAAAAATAAGCATATAAATAGAGATATTAATTAGATCAAATATGGATGGCCCGTAACAGGATGGGTAGATGCATGCACAAGATTTTTTAGTATAATTTAATTATAAATGACGAGTTAATACCTAACACATGATTTCGAAAAACTTGATGGGTTTGGAAAGAGTAATCTTTTATCTTCCTGTTTAACATTTTGCTAGTTAATTATTGCCAAAATTGCTCTTTCACTCGAAGGCCTGAGCAGTTGTCGTTGGAGAGGCCAGGGTAGAATCTGTTCACGAAAAAAAAAATATTGGAGTAAAGCCTATCAATCAATTATACATGGCAACAAAATTAGAAGAGCATGATAAAATTCAACCACATAATTAATCAGGAACGATGTAAAAGCCTAATATTATTTAATTGAGAAAGAGTAATGATTCTTACAGAATTATTGTACAACTTTAAATAATTTTTTTTATGATTAATCATTGGATTTGTTTACCTACATGGGGTCATAAATATTCAATAATTAATTTTAAAAAATAGTTATTAGAGTTGTGTAAGAGTTGTGCAAGAAACATTACTCTTAATAGGTTAATTACAATTAAATAGTTATCATTTACAAATTATCATTTCCAGATTTATTAATGTAACACCTAAGAAAGAATTTAATAGGTTAATTACAATTAAATAAAAATATATAGGATTAGTGTGGTTAATAATGTAAGATAGTTTTATTTTA
The DNA here is from genome assembly GCF_958979055.1 of Alnus glutinosa. Lineage (NCBI taxonomy): Eukaryota > Viridiplantae > Streptophyta > Magnoliopsida > Fagales > Betulaceae > Alnus > Alnus glutinosa. The sequence goes on along the minus strand of NC_084898.1, from coordinate 23,385,348 downwards.
TCTTATGGCCTTGTGTGGCTTGGAAATGGTGCCCAATAGTAAAAGAGAATTAAACTATCATTTTGACCCAAGTGCATGTAGATTGACAAGTTTTAGGCCTACATTGTCCTCATTTCCCACTTAAACTAGAAAGGTATCTTGGTAATCACACAACCTTGGCTACTCTTTTCTTTGATTCACGGATAATTCTCTCATTTCCCCACTAGTTATCTTGTCTCATTTAGAAAAATGGACCACACTTATTTCCTTTCTTTTTGTCTCACATGGCTCACTTTTCTCACCCTCTTACACGTGATTTGCCACATCACTAAACAAAAGAGACACACTCGATCTCTCTATCACCCAAGGCATCACCAGCACCCTTATGCTCCTAAAATTTTCTTTTTCTCCTCTTCTCCTCCCTTGCATTCTCTTCTCCTTTCTCATCTTCACGGTGGGGCTATGGTATAGTTAGTGAGCTGAATTTATTCATGGCAGTGCAAGTAGAGTAGTGAAGTGTAAGTCTCTCTCCCTTTCTCATTTTTGTCTCTTCCTCTTTGACAAAAGCTTGGCTATGGGTATGGGTGTTGACAGCCATTGAAAGGCAAAGCTTAAAAGTTGTATTTGGGAGGATGAAACAAGTTTTTCAAAGATGAAATTTCAAAATTTCAGCCCTCTTTCTTACTCTCTTTCATGTGTAAAATTATAGGTAGAGCTTGGGTTCAAGTCCTCCGTCACATTTGACCTTTGGGTAACGATTATTGGTGTTAGGACTTTCAATCTACCGATTATTTTGAGGTAATTTCGAAACCTTAATTTTTCTCTAAGTTAGGTCAGATTTTGGATATATGATGAAATTCTTGAAATTGCCATGGGGTTTTTGTGTATAATGAATTCATACATGATATTCAAGATTTGGATTATTTTATTGTTGGGTTGAAACTTCAATTTCGAAATTATTGAAATGTAGGCATAAACTCCTAATTTCTATAGTTTAGTTAATGTGGGGTTATTGGTGTTTAAACGTTAGGATTATTGTTTGGCTGGGTTGATTACACTTAATGTGTTGATTTAACCTTAAATTTTCATGGGTTTCATGGATAATTATTACATGTTGTGTTTAGGTCCTAAAGGTCATACTAAGATTAGAATTGTGTTATAAATGTGGATTTAATATTTGGGGCAATACTACATTGCAGTTGTGCTTAAGTTGGGGGATACCTTATCTAAAGCTGGGGATTTATAAGTATAATTACTTACTGAGAACGATACTACCTTATTTGAAATGCCCTAAGAATTTAAATGCTTTATAAATGGAATGTGTATTGAAAAGATAATGGGTTAGACTTGCTTTATACGTGATATGAGATGTGTCAAAAATAAGTTAAAGAAAAGATGTTTGATATATATTGTTTGATTGTAAAAGTAAAGAATAATTTCTTTTTATAAATGGCATGATGTTGCATATGATTGTTGGAATGTGTATGTAATGCATGATGAAAATGTGATAAGAACCGATGATGAAACAAGAACGCAAAACGAGTTAAGACTACAAAAACGAGAATAAGAGACTAATGCATTTGGGACTTTGAAGACCAACATGTGTGGAGTACGGGCCACACAGTGTTGTTAACTTAATAATAATATCGGGATCGGAGTACGGGCCCCAGACTGGGGAGTACGGGCCCCATCAACTGTAAACGCAAAGGAGTACGGGCCTCTCGTAAGCCGAAAGGAGTACGGGCCCTTATGTGAGAAATGAATGAAACATAACAAGAAAGAATGAAAATAATGAATGAATGCATTGCATATGTTTTGTGTTAATATATTACGAAATGGTTTTCATGAATTAAGGATTGATGTTTATAAAATGTGCATATATGTTAGTGTTCCACTCAATGGGATAGAATACATGGTGTATGTGTATAGTTGAGTTATAAGTTAATTTTTATAACGAAGGTAATTTGTAAAAGATTTATTTCCCTACAGTGTCTACTTCATTAGCTATGATTTACTATAGTGAAACATAAAACCCAGCATAGCTATTATTGTAAACTCACAGTAGAAACTTAAAGACGACTTATTGTTTTAAGTTAATAAGTTCTTATATTGCTGAGAAATGTGGACTCATATATCCGCCTATGTTATTGCGGTTAACAACCCCCACAATTGCATAGACGTTGTTATTGTAAGTAATGAGGAAGAATAATGAGGATGTTGACCCTGTAGCCTTATACCCACGCTACTATAGATGAGGCCATTGGGTGCCTTGGGATTGTTTGACTAACTTTTTAGTCACTCTTTTGTTTACATCATTTTTATAACACGGGCACTTATGATTTAGTTTTGGGATCGTGCTGCATGTGGCACATGTGTTTGGACTGTCTTGTTTTGTAATGATACAATGTAACCGTTTATCAAGATAGATGTCTCTTGTTAGCTCTGATTGTGTTATGTATATTTTGAGATGTCTTTGGATGAAAAAATAAAATAAAATAGGTATTCCGCTGTGAGACTATTGTCTCTGAGGTGATGTTAAGATAAATTTATATTTCAGGTTTAGCTAGATTGATTTAGCTATGTTTGTGTAAGGTTTCACAGGTATAGCACAATGCGCCTGGTCGGGTCGTTACAAATAACACCATTAAAAAAAATAAAAAATAAAAACCTAAATCCCTTTCACGATTCCACCCATTGGGCAGGCCACTGTCCCTTGCCAAAAGAAAACGATTTTTGTACACATGCATATATATACACTTAGAATGAGTATGGGTATGGGACACATGTCGCCCTATATGCATGGTTTGCATACTTATTGTAAATGTATAGTGTATACAAGAATAATTTTCCTTTTAAAACATTTAGAGAATATCTACGAATTGATTAGATCTATTAAAAATATCGGTGATATGTATATATATACACCCACGCACCTCACCCCTGATGAGACTGGAATCTTGAAGGCTTATTCAATCACTTTTTTTTTTGGCACGATCATCACAATTATTAGCAAGTAGTAGTCATGCATTCATGATTTTTTTTTTTTAATTATTATTATTTTTTAATGAATAAGCTTTACTAATAGAGAAATAAATAATATATAATACAGAAACAGACACCCCCCCCCCCCCCCCCCCACCCCCAAAAAAAAAAAAAAAAAAAAAAAAAAAAAAAAAAACCCCTTTAATCAGAGGAATTGGACCATGTTTGCATATCTTTTGGATACATCTCTTATTAACATATAATAAAATGAACAAGTAACATGCTTTCCACTAAATATTTTCATGATTTAATACTATATATATTCTATGTGGTTTACCTTATTATATATTATATTTACATGCGAGTTGATGTAATTAAGGATGTGGAGGATAATTGTGATTTCTTTATTTGTAGTGATTGTTGACTTTGGATGGTACGTTAAAACAATTATTTTTGTAAAAATATTATATAAAGACAAAAAGAGTTAAGAAAGAGATAAAAAAACAATATATATATATATATATATATATATATATCCTGTAATTTGATTTTTTTTTTTTTTTTGCTACTTTTCCATGCATGTATTGAAGTCAACTGATCGAGCCACTTTCTCCATGGATCTATAAAGCAAGAAACGCCCGCCTTGATCAATCATGATGCTCGTGCAGAATTGAATAACGTGGAGATCGAGAACAAAAGAAAGAAACTAATTAGGAAAATGACTGATCAGATGAAGAATGAGATCATTTCCAGGACTTGCATCAAACCCTCCTCACCCACTCCGCCCCACCTGAAAAACTTCAAACTCTCTCTTCTTGACCAGCTGCTTCCCAATATCCATGGCAACATGACCTTCTTCTTCCCCTCCGTCGATGCCCCCACCGACCCTGACTTGGAATTCTCACGCAAATCCCAACTCCTCCAGAAATCCATATCCGAAATCCTCACCACCTTCTACCCTCTTGCCGGGCGCCTCGCCGACAACTCCACCGTAGACTGCAACGACGACGGTGCTCTCTTCATCGAAGCCCGAACCGATAGCCTACTTTCGGACTTCCTTAGCAAACCGGACTATGAAACACTCGACCCCTTCCTCCCCACCACAGACCCAGAAACCATGGAATTATCCAAGGGTTCTTTTTGGCTCGTGAAATTTTCCGTGTTCAGCTGCGGTGGCACAGCCATCAGTCTGTCGCTCACTCACAAAATCGCTGACTTCGCTGCGTTAATCACACTGTTAAAGAGCTGGACCGCAATCTGTCGTGGATCGAGCGAACTGCTAGTCCCGGAGTTCACCGCAGCTTCTATCTTGCCGCCCAGAGAGATTCCGGGCATGTCAGCGTCCGTGCACATTGCCGGCGAGAATTTCATAGCAAGGAGGTTCGTGTTCAGCGCCTCCAAGGTCGTGGAGCTTAAAGAAAAAGTTCAAAGCGTGCTTGGACGAGAGCAGTTCTACGTCTCGCGTGTAGAGGTGATACTAGCACTCCTATGGAAATGTGCAGTGGCCGTTGTCAAATCAAAAACTGGGTCGTTCAAGCCGACGGCGTTGTTCCAAGCTGTGAATCTCCGCTCGAGAATGGACCCGCCGCTGGCGGACACCGTGTTTGGGAACTTTGTGTGGCCGTTTGCAGTGATCGTGGAGGAAGAGAGCGACATGGAAATACACCAGCTGGTGCAAGACATGAGGAAGAACAAGAATGACTTTCTCAACAACAAGGCGAAGAGGTTTCAAGGGGAGGGAGGTTTCTCGGCTCTAATGGAGGCTCTTAAGGAGAGGGGGGAGATCTTCAAGAACAGGAAGGAATTGGTCGCATACAAATGTTCAAGTTGGTGCAAATTTCCGTTGTATGAAACCGATTTCGGGTGGGGCAAGCCGGCGTGGATGACAAGTTCAAATAAGCTGGTGAGTAATACCATTTCTTTGCTGGATACGAGTTCCGGCGGAGTTGAAGCTCTGATAACATTGGATGAGGAAGAAATGGCCGTATTTGAACGCCATGAGGAGCTCCTGGAATTTGCTTCGGTGAACCCTAGCATTGTTGTTTGATTTCATGACTGCTGGCGAAATTTAATGTGTTTTTTCTTCTTCTTCTTCTTGGTGATATTGATCTTTATGAAAATTGTTTGTGCAGGCTTGCAGCTAGCTAATATATCTTTATATGAATATTAAAATAAAATAAAATAAAATGAAATTGTCCCCCCATCCAAATTGACCTCGTCACATTATACAAGTGACGGGATGTGTTTGTTGACATTGTTGTATAACTTAAATGTATAATTCTTGCACAACCTCATATATATTGGTGGGGCCTATGCTAGCTTGTGGGGCCTACTATGTACGAGTCTTAACAATATGTCTTAGGTTGTATAAGAGTTGTGTAAAAATCATTTTCCTTACAAGTGGCACCGAAGACGGCTCATTGTATCACCAAATGTTACACCCCGAGGACACTTACAATTCAAAGACCAACTTAATTATCCTTCTCCAAAATGGCCTAAGCAGTAGCCGGTCAGAAATTTAATTTAGTGGAACAAGATTTAAAAATTAAATTGAATAAAAATATTAAAGAATATAATTCATGTACATAAATAATTAATTTTTTTTTTTTTTTCATGTCTAGAGCTAATTTATTCAGTTTTGCAATATGAATTCTCATAATTTGAAATCATTTCATGATTTTTTTCATTGTTGGATTAAAATGATGTCATATTTTTTCAAATTTTATTTATTGAAAATTATGGTTAACTGGTTTTCAATGTCCTTTTTTAAGATATGTTCCTTGAATTTGGCCTCTATCATTACAATGATAATCAGAAATTTTTCTTCTCAAATGAGGATCTAATGGCTAATTCATTAAATCTAGCTCGACACAAGCTTGTACAGAATTCAATTTTTTTTTTTTTTTTAACATGTCCACACAAAAAGGTGGAGGGGGGATTCGAACTAGTGACTTCTGCTTCATGAAACATAGTTTCCAACTAATTTAGCTACCCCTTGGGGACGTTTAAAATTCAATTGGGTCTCAATTGAAAGTACTGCCAACTAAAGTCGAAAAAAGAAAATACTATATAATAATGAGTTTTACACTCATTGTGTCTTGGTGTTATACACTTGATGTACCCCAAGGTGATGTGCAAAAAACGAGTAATTCTAAATGTCATACCCATATCCCTCTAAAAAAGATGTGGCTTTTAAAATCACCATGTGATCAAAATTCAATTTTGATCAATCACAAATCCAACGGTAATTTTAAAAGTCACCTCATTTTTAGAGGGATACAAGAAGGACATGAATATGACATCTAGCATTACTCGCAAAAACACATCTCACTAGAAAAATAATTGCTACAACTAGATGACATTTATTTGGAAGAAATTAACAACGGTGTACGGTCTACCTACTTCATGGTCGTATATATAGAATATTAAACAGATCGATGTTTCCTTCCTCCAAATTCATATATTAATTGTTAAGTACCAAGTTAACAAGAAGAATGAATATATTTCCAGAATGAATGGATATATTTTATTGAGAAATTATATCATATTAATCTGTTGACCATTTAAAATGACTTAAGCAGATGATATCATATTTAATAAAGGAATGGTGGGGTTGATTTCATTGGTTGGTGAAAAATCTTAAATCAAAGCCTAACCAACTCCCTCTTCTTTCTTCTTTTTTTTTTTTCTTTTTTTTTTAATTTGGGAAATCGTCCTACATCTTTTACTACAATCTCTTGCAAACTGACGTACATGATAATTCACATGGCATTACCACATTAATTACGATCAAATTTAATTATTTATAGTGAGTAACTTGTTTCAGCAATATACGACGAGATCTACTGGGAACATTCTTTGAAGGTTGAAAGAATACCAAAAAAATAATAATAATGATAATAATAACAAAAAAGACTTCTAAAATTACTCGTATTTTTCCAAGGTTGAAAGCATTAGCCAAAGAATGACTTGCACGTGTGTCAACAAACATAGATGAGAAAGGGCTTTTGAAAGCTGAACTTTGAGAAAAATGACTGAAGAAGCTCTAGTCTATGAGGCCGGCCTGCTAATCTCTAATGGGCCGGGCCTTGCCGTTTCTTCTAGGGCTCTTTTTTTTCTTATAAAATATGTCTTTTATATCCTCCAATGCCTCGGATGTAAAGTATTTGATTTAAATAAGAGTAGACTCACACGTACGAATGAGTATATATTAAAATATTAATTTAAAATTAAATTCATTTTTTATACTTATTTAAAATTTTGAAGACAGTTTGTGATTTAACATGTCTTTTTTTTTCTTGGGTTTTTTTCATTTACCTCGTTGTCATCTTTTTTCTCTAGAGAGGTTATATGTTGTGACTGATTATACTACTATTGACATAATTATTAATTTTATTATTTGTTTATGTAAATTCAAAAAAAAAAAAAAAAACAACATTTCAGGCTCTTAATAGTGAAATTAGGTCTCTAATACCGAACTATATGTAAATCTTTTATCTTTATTTCCTTTAATTTACTTTACCATTATGAAAGAAATTCTTCAAACTTAGCGCCAACTCACTGATGTTGCTTCCATTAAAAAAAATAACTAGAGTACGTTCTTCATCAATCTTGCAATCTTACCCGTTTATTTTTTCACAAGACATCTCCCGTAATTTTTTCCCCGAAAACAAACTAAAAATAAGTAATCATTGGCAATTATAATAACTCATTTTTTCTTGCCTTTTTTTTTTTTTTTTAAAAGTAAAGTGTCTAGTGGAATGCAGGGATAATTGACAAGAAGGCAACAAATAACATTAATCTAAATTAAGCAGCTGAGAATGCGTTAATTAGTTCATGATGATTGCAAGCAGCAAATTCAAAGTCTAATGTGCAGCATCCTCCTCCTCGCAGAATTTTGTGTATTCCTTTGGACCCAGCAAGGAGTCTAATTCTGATGGACTGCTTGGCTTCACCTTGATCATCCATCCTTCTTCATATGGGCTTGAATTGATCTTGATCATCCCAATACATGTCATTAAAAAAAAAAAAAAAAAATTCAGATTAATTTAGTAGAAAGGAAAGTGGAGGATAAACAGTTAATTAAGTTATTAAGAGATATATATATATATATATATATATATATATATATATATATATATATATTCTTGAGTAACAAAAGTGAATAATTAATATAACATAATTAGGGTCTCGGCCACCCTACAAGCCAGGCTAAAAAGAAAAAAAAATATCATTTAAGGTTTTTGCTCTTGGGAGTAGCCAAACCACTCCATGCCCATAAAGTGGTTCAACTACCACCGGACCGGTCGTAAGGGGTGCCGCGGCACATGAATAAATATTTTTTTCTTTTTTATAAATAAATATATTATTGTTGATACCATGCACAATGATGATAAATAATATAGATTAGAAAAAGAAAGAGCAAAAAAAAATAAAAACACAGATTTACGTAACTCGAAAAAGATAGTCCGGCTATATTTTCAATACATAATTTAGGGCTCTATTATAGCATATTTATAAGAAAACCCTAATTATACGGACGTATTATAAAAAATCTCAAAATATCATGGCCACTATATTGGTATTTTAATATTACTTTTTATACATAAACCACTTGTTTCAATAATTATATTATGATCAAATTATAAAACTTAATTGTTGAGGGAAAGGATTACCAAGCCAGGTGTTCCGGTAAGCTTTGAGTTGACCTCAACAATCTCACCGGAGATTGGGGAATTGATATCACTGGTTGCTTTTACACTTTCCACGGCTCCAAAGCTGCCACCTTGTGAAACTTTGCCGCCAGGTTCTGGCAGCTCCACAAACACTACTTCTCCAAGATGGTCCTAAAAAAAAAGATCAATTTGAAGCTCCATTTCAATTTTAAATAAGCCATTGAAGAATTTAATAACCATATTTACTCTGCAATCATTTCAAATTCTCATCTAGCCAAGACATATTAATTCCACCTCTTTATTGGGGGGAAAAAAAAGGAACAAAAAGCACAATAATTTAGTGTATTTATTTTAATTTAAATCATCTTTTAGAATTTTTCGTTAATCGTAATAAAGGGGTGTCAAAATTTTTAAAATACCCTTCATTTTTTTTTTTAGGAAAAAAAAATTGCAAAGATTTAGGCATTAGTCAGAATTTAACGGAATTTGAAAATATACCCACACCTGAATCTTTGAAAAAATTTAAAATTCTTTTAAAAAAAAAATAGTGGTATTTTAGGAATTTTGACGTGATTTAACGAAAAATCTTAACTGATCGGTAAAATTGAAAAAAATTGAAATATGAATACACAAAATTGACATTTTTTAACGTTTAAGAGTATAATTGCAAAATGTCTGTCCAAATTATCAATTGTGTCAATATCTTTCCTAAACTACCAAAAAATGTTAATGTTCTCTCGAGGCCAATAAAAAGACAAAAATAACCTTAAAAATTGTTCAATGTTCTCTCAAGGCCAGTGAAGTTTTTCCAAAGATTAATTAAAATTCAATTCAACTTTTTTGTCATCACTTTTTCTTTAAACCACCCCCTATTTATTCGTACACTTTTAGTGTCCAAAAATTGAATGATACAAAAAAGAAAAAGGACCCAAAACTTAATCCAATCTGAATTTAGGCAAATAAGCACTCTGATAGGCTAAAGATGTTGTACTCTTTTTTTTTTTTTTTTTTACATGTCCAAGTAAGAAGGGGATGGGGATTCGAACTAGTGACCTCCGCCTCATGAGGCGTGGTTCCCAGCCGATTGAGCTATCCCTTGGGGACAAAATGTTGTAGTTAAGCTCGTTAATCGAACACATAATTTATGTCAAAAAAAAAATCCTTAATTACCACATCACCATCTAATTTCTAGTACTCTAATTAGAGCATGCATGAAGTATGGGAATGGGATAAGGACAGAAATTTTCTCAAAAATAGGACAGCATTTCCTTCGATTTAGCATATAAAACTATTACATATCCTTTCAACATATGAAAAATATGGTTTTTTTAAATAATTCTTCATATAATTCTCTAAAAAGTTACATGTTTTTCTTTTCACATACTGCAAGAAACATGTAACAAAATTTTTCCGACCCGATTTGAAGAAAATTTATGCCATGGGATAAAGAATCACCTGAGCATGATCAGTGATGCCAATTGTAGCCACATGGCCCTCATGCTTCACCCACTCATGTGAAGATGCATACTTCAACCCATCCAAAACTGCAAAAATCCAACGTACATAATTATAACATACAGAAATCAGCTTTACAAAGGAAATTAAACCCATTTAATTTACAGAAAGAAAAACATACAATTCTTATGGTGTTTGAAACAATTAAACTGATCGATCGAAGTTGAAGGAAAGAGTAGGTACCAGTAGAGAAGCAGCGGGAGAGAGAGAACGCAGGGGAGAGATGAGCTTTGGAGGCACAAGAAATTCTGAGTGCATTGGCTGTGGAAGAAGCCCAAACTCTCAAAGCCATGTTATCTTGTAGATTATCTGTTTCTTTCTGGTTCTCTCAAACGCACAAAACGCAAATAATAAAGGATGAAGGAGATATACTCCTTCATATATTTCCTCGTTTTATTATCTTGGATGAATGGTGGGAAACGAGAGCCTCATCCTAAGACTTGAATACAAAGATCGACCCAGTACGGACTGCTTTTATCTTTTCTTTTCTTTTTATCCCTTTTATTTATTTTATAATTATAAAATTTACCGTCCTTGCATTTGAATGATTTATTTTCTTTTCTTTTTTTTTTGGGTTCCTCGTCATTTTTTAAGGCAGGCAGTTGTAATTTGACACAAATATAATACAAAATTAATAGATTAAAATTTTATATAATCAAGTTCGCGTCAGTTCGGGTCGTTAGAAAAATGTTTTACTTTTAAAAATAAAAATAAAAACCCTAAAAGGCTAAATTTCATATAAATTCATTTTAAAATTATTAAATTCATTTAAAATTTATATATATATATATATTGCTTTTAAATTCACATACCGGTCAAAATAAGTCGTGTTTGTGTTCAGGTTTACCCATTAACACAGGACAGAAGGAGAACAATAAAAAAGAATAGATAAAACCACGTTAATCGAAGTCTCACCGATCAACAATAAGGTTTTTGGTAGAGTCACCACCAAGAGAAGATGATGAGTCACACCTCAAAGAGATTCGAATTAGTGGCCTCCGTGTCATAAGGCATAATCCCCACATGATTGAGTTGCCTCTTGGAGACGGTCTTATTTGGATAACTACTACTAGAATAACATAAATGATAAATATTGATACTTCAATATTTTTTATTTTTTGTTTTTTTTTTAAGGAATATACTTTCTGTCCCTTCAATAATTGACACATCAACTACATTTATTTAAATGATAAGATAATAAAGATAAACACTCCTTTGGCTGGCCACTAGCCCATTGAGAAATTGGGCTTTGTGTGAGACTCTGCATTACCCATAAGTCGATCTAACATGTCAACACAAATTGACAGTCACATTCATTCTCAATCCATGAAATTCTTTCTATATCTTTCAACATTGTGGATAAAATAACAGTTCAACGTGTTATAAGTACGATTTTTTTTGAGTTAGAAGTCATTATGGTGTGAGTTTAAATGAAGCCATTAAATTTGGGATCAAGTGAAATGGAGTGAGTGTGTTTTATGATTTATATGAAATTTTATTTATTTAATGGTATATATGCTTACACATGCAGTGAATGCATGTGTTGTCACATTATTTAAAATTTTTAAATAATGCGACCCCATATATTCCATAAAATAGACCATATTTCTTATAATCTCCTTACAAACTAAGTAGTACATACTAGAGTTTTTTTACTATCATCTCAAAATCTTACTTTCTTATATTTACTTTTTCTTTTCTTTTTTTTAGTAATTTAAATCCTGATTACTCTATGAAACAATTACCATCTATGAATGACAATCGTGAATTGTGTAATATGTAAAATCTTAATTTATTTAAGCTTGCATATAGTAATTACTGCATTATTTAATCTTTCATATAGATTTAGATAGTAATTCAAAACGCTCATTACCTTATATGCAAATAGCGGATAATGACCGCATTTAATAACCGTAATAACTAAGTGAATGCAGATACAAATATGACTAATAACTAGATCCACATCAATATTTTGACCCTTAGTATGTAGTAGTCAATAAATATGAAAAAGAAAGGAGATGAAGAAAATGTCACTGTGGCCCTATGTTGTTCTCACGTTGAACACAAACAAAAGACACGAAGGTCCCCAAAGATTAAACTCTGGACAATACTTGCATTGGTTTGCACAAACTTGTGGTTTGTCAGTTTTCATGGGCCACAAACTTGTGGTTTGTAAATTTGCCTTAACTTTTTTTCCCCCTCAGGCCTCAAGGTACATGCATTTGATACATGGAATATGACTTCTTTTTTTTGTTTGTTTTTTTGGGGTTTTTCGTTCTTTTTGAGGACACAAAAGGGCCACAACCAAACTTGTTGAAGCTTGGAATGGGAAAGGCATTTCTCTAAGTTAAGAGTTTCGGCAATCAAAAAGAGCTAAAGTGGAATATGTTATGTATCAAAAAGTGAAAGAATTGGTTTGAAACAATGAGAAAAAGCAAAAGCACTCATCCTTTAATATATGATTATATGTGCCATAAAGCATGGCTTTTTTCTTTTCTTTGTTTTTTTTTTTTTTTTTTTTTTTAAAAGCACTTACCTCCTCCAACTATTGTGGGTTTCGCAATATGATTCTTCAATTATTACAAGTTGTAATGCGGGTGTTCGAGATTTCAGCTTCTTTCAAATCCATCATTCCGTTGGAATTTTTCGTTAATTCTTAATGGAATGAAAACAAAAATACCAAAATACCCTCATTTATAAAATTTAAAAAGGAAAAAAGTGAAGAAAAAAAAAACCATGGCACGTCTTGATTGACTCTGGTGACCCAAAGCCAAATTCGGGTCAGTCACTAGTGACTCACGTCGACACCATCGTTTTCAAAGCCGTAGGTCTGGCTTGTTGTTAGTTTTTTTCTTTTTAATTCTTTTTTTAAAAAAATATATATATACAAATAAATTTATATTCTTATATTTTTTACAAGAATATAAGAGACATTTTAACTTGAGTTAACCAAAAATCCTAACAATAGAGAGAATTAAAAAAGACTGAAACATCGAATAACCAAGTTACAAATTTTGATAGTTTAAGAGCCACATTTCAGAACCCATAATAATGTAAAGTTTTCCTTTTTTTTCCTTTTTTCTTTTTTCTTTTTTTTCATAAACCATGGGCCTTGTTGCCTAAGCACCGAGGCCGGCCTATTCATTATCCCCAATTCTGTTGGACTTAACAAAAATACAAAATATTTTGTTGGGCTAATATGCCTGTACTTGACTTGGGCTTATCCAAAAACAATGTCTCTAGTTCAGCTAAAATCTACTGTTTTTATTCCTGCAGCTTCTTTCTTGTACAACATGGTAACTAATTCAACTGGTCAATTTTTTTTTTTTTGTCATGGAATAAATATATTGTTAGATACCTAGGGTATGTGACAAGGGTATTATAGGAATTATATTAATGTCTTCTTTAATAGAATAGTTAGATTATGTTTAAATAAGGTAAGAGTTGTATTCTCTCTTTAAGAGAATAATAGAGTTTATTAATATGGTATTAGTCGTATTTAGAATTAGTAATATTTATTTAGGTTTGTAATATTTATTTATTTATTGTTTCCGTAATTCCAGTTTTGTAACCTTATAAATAGGGGTATTAAAGAATGAAATAAACAAGCAGAAAATTATTATAATTCAGCTCTTGTAGTTGATTATGAGTTTTTTAGGGTTTCTCGAATAATCCTAACTTTAGGAGGTCCAGAGTACCTCGAATACCCTACTATTCTACGCACTTCCTCATCCAAATCACCATCGTCCATTGACACAGCACCAGAAGGAAAATGCACGTAATTGTGGCCTTGGCGTCTCACCAAGCCAAGAGGCGGCTCATCTCAAACGCATGGAAGAAAAGGGTTATCTTATTGCATGCATACGATTACATGAAAGTATTCTTAAATAAAGTTACGTAGGAACCCTAAGACCCCTAACCCTAGTACATAAGTGGGCTGGGGCTTAGCCCATTATTAAAGCAACACAGGGTGGGCTGGTTATAAGTCCAGCTCGCTTATTAAACAGAAATTAACTACGTGGACCCCGTCAATTCCCTCCCGCTGGAAAAGCATTCAACTCCGATGAATGCTGAGCTTGATAAAACTCATAGAGATCAGGGTTCAAGCGTTGGACCTCCTCTGTCTGGAGCCAGCAACTGTCGGAGACGGGGCGATTCTTCCACTTGACAAGAAACTTCTGGTAGCTGCCCCTCCTGGTGGACACAAGCTGGTCATCAAGAATGGCCTCAATTTCATCACGACGCTTAGTAGTGGCAGGGGAAGGAAATGTTGGTGGCGCAGGTAGAGGCTCAGCCACATGACCAGGATATGGAATGAGGTCCTCCACATTAAAGATGGGACTGTAGGAGATGTTAGCTGGCAAATCAAGAAGATAGGCATTGGGTCCCAAACGCTTAACGATCTTGAACGGGCCAGCTCTGCGAGGGTGGAGTTTATGAACAGACCCTTTAGGAAAACGCTCGGGGTGAAGATGGATGAGGACCAAGTCACCCGGTTGGAACTCAACATGGCGTTTGTGACCGTCGACTCGGAGCTTATAAGAGTCATTATGGAGGGCAATCTGGCGTCGCACCTCAGCATGGATGGAATGGAGGTGTGCCATGAAATCTTCGGCACTTGCACTGGCTCGCATTGGGAGAGGCAGGGACAGGAGGTCGACTGGTGTCCGTGGTGTGGTCCCTGTGACAACTTCAAAGGGGGAGTGCCCAGTGCTGCGATTAACGGAGTTGTTATATGCAAACTCTGCCTGTAGAAGCAGAAGGTCCCACGTAGGTGTGTGGTCTTGAACCAGGCAGCGCAAGAGATTGCCCAAGCTCCTATTTACGGCTTATGTCTGCCCATCGGTTTGGGGATGGAACGCACTAGAGAACTTCAGTTGGGTGCGCTTGGCCTACAATGTTTTCCAAAAATAACTCACGAATTTCACATCTCTATCTGAAACAATCGACTTGGGTAAACCATGCAAACGGACCACTTCGGTGAAGAAGATGGATGCGACGCGGGATGCATCATAGGTGCGAGAACAGGGTAGGAAGTGGGCCATTTTTTAGAAACGATCCACTACCACAAAAATGGAGTTATGGCCTCGCACCGTTCGCAGCAACCCTAATACGAAATCCATGCTGATATCTTCCCACGAGCCCTCTAGAATTGGAAGGGGGCTGTATAACCCGGTGTTCTGCTTGGTTCCCTTGGCCAACTGGCACACACGGCAGGGCTGGATTATGGTGCTGACATCCCGCTTCAGCCCCGGCCAATGGAACCGATCCTCCACAAGGTGGATGGTCTTGTCCCTGCCGAAATGTCATGCTATGCCCCCAGAATGAAGTTCATTGATCACGAACTCCCGAATAGAGGTACGAGGTAGACACAGGCGGTTATCGTAGAAGAGATACCCCTCCACAAGGGTGAATTTGGCGGGTACAGTGGAGGCCCCAGTGGACAGTTGGCCAAATGTCTTACCAAAATCAGGGTCGTTTTGGTACTGCTGCTTGAGTTCCGCAAAAGCTGTGACTTCTACCGTAAGGGTAGCTAGCAAGTGATGCTTTTTGCTGAGAGCGTCGGCCACTCGGTTCTCTACGCCAGCCTTGTGTTTGAGCACAAACGAGAATTGTTGCAGGAAGTCCACCCAGCGTGCATGGCGCGCGTTAAGGGTTTTCTGGGAGTTAATATGGCGCAATGAGTCATGATCAGTGTATAGTACAAACTCCCTGTGAATGAGATAGTGCCGCCAGTGCTTAAGAGATTGAACAATGGCATAGAATTCCAAGTCATAAGTCAAGTATCGGCGCCGTGTATCATTGAGTTTCTCACTATAGAAGGCTATAGGGTGCCCCTGCTGGCTCAACACACCGCCTATGCCCACATGAGAGGCATCACAAGTAACCTCAAATGGCTGCTCAAAGTCGGGCAGGTGCAACACTCGGGCTTCCATGAGCTTCTTCTTGATGTCTTCAAATGCTTGCTGGGCGGCAGGAGTCCACAGGAAGGGACCGTTCTTAGTACACTCAGTGAGGGGTGCCATAATAGCACTAAAATTTTTGATAAATCGCCGGTAAAAAGAGGCGAGGCCATGGAAGCTACGGGTCTCATGGACATTGGATGGCACAGCCCAATCTGTTACTGCTTGAATCTTGGAGAGGTCAACTGAAATTCCCTGCGCAGACACTATGAATCCAAGGAAGATAACAGAGTGTTGAGCAAAAGAACATTTTTTCAAGTGAATAAAAAAATTATCAAACTGTAAGGTGAGAAGCACTTGTTTAAGGTGCTCCAAATGCTCGTTATAGTCTCGGCTGTAGATAAGTATGTCGTCGAAGTATACGACCACAAATTTGCCGATAAATGGTCTGAGGGTCTAGTTCATCACGCGCATGAAAGTACTTGGCGCGTTAGTGAGGCCAAAAGGCCACTCGAATAACCCATCTCGAGTTTTGAAGGCAGTCTTCCACTCGTCTCCGGGACGGATTCGGATTTGATGATAGTCGCTCCGAAGGTCTATCTTGGAGAAGAAACGCGACCCGTGTAGCTCATCCAACATGTCATCAAGTCTTGGGATAGGAAAACGGTATTTAACCGTGATCTTGTTAATGGCTCTATTGTCGATGCACATTCGCCAGCTACCGTCTTTCTTCGGGGTCAACAATGCTGGCACAGTACAAGGGCTGAGGCTCTCTCTGATGAACCCTTTGTCTAGAAGGTCTTGAACTTGTCGCTGTAATTCCAGGTGTTCTTCAGGGCTCATCCTATACGTGGGGAGGTTAGGCAGAGACGCGCCAGGCATCAAGTCGATGGCGTGCTGTATATCTCACTGTGGAGGCAGGGAATTCGGCAGCTCCTCAAGAGTGAGGTTTGAGAATTCTTGCAAGAGTTCTTGTACCTCCATTGGCCACGCGGCAGCCTTATCGGCTTGGGTGGGCTTGGAGACCAGGACAAACATGTGGCCCACTTCACGGCAAGCTTGGGAAAAACCTCTCATCGTCAAGATTCGGTTCTCCTCTCGTGGTTGTTCAAACTCCTGAATCCTTATGGGTTGTAGCACGATCTTCCTGCCATTAAACAGAAAAGCGTATGTATTCGTATAGCCGTCATATTTTACCCTTCTGTCATACAGCCAAGGGCGCCCCAGCAGTACATGGCAAGCCTTCATTGGAATCACATCGCACCAAATGGCATCCTGATAGTGTTGGCCCAGGGAAAAAGTGATCAGGCACCGTTGACGCACCAGAATGGATGTGTCATCCACCCAGCTCAACTTGTACGGTTTCGGGTGGTCTTCTACAGGCAGCAGCAGTTTGCGGATTACCTCTTGGGATACAACGTTCATCCCGCTCCCGTTGTCTATGATAAGATTTAGGGATTTTCCCTTGTGCTCCACCCGGGTATGGAAAATATTGCTCCTCAGCCAATCCTCTTGCTCTCGTTCCTCCGTTCGTTTCCTTGTTAGGACCCGTCTAATGACACACACAGGCAGGTGGGATCCTTCCAACACTTCCGCAGGAACTTCCTCATCACTGTCGTCTTCTTAGAATGGAAGCGCACTATTGTTTGGCTCCTCCTTTAGTGCAGCATCGCTACACACCAGCGTGAACTTCTGGTCCCGCGTCGGGCAGACGACGGCAAAGTGACCTCGCCCTCCACACTTGAAACACTCCTCCTTCCTCTTATCATACTTGTTGTTCATGACTGCCTTGCCCTTCCTGTCTTCCCTATCAGTTCCTCCACGTTCCGAATTGATTGTTGTACGCGGGGGAAAACGGTCGGTTCCTACAGGAGGATTTCTACCACCGATCACAAGGTTTCCTCGGGGGGTGTTTCCTCCCGGATATTGTACATTTCGTCGCACTGGGTTCCCGCGAGACTGTTGCTCCAGCCACAAGGCTAGCTGATAGGCTTCTTCAACACTGACGAGCTTGACGGTTAGGAGATCCTTGCGGATGTCTTCCCGAAGCCCTGCCTTATACCGCGCAATGGTCTGCCGCTCGGTCTTGGATACGTGGCTACGTATGCTGAGCTCATGAAATCTATTAGTGTATTCTTCCACGGTTGTAGCCCCCTGACGTAGGAAAAGGAGCTCTTCAAACAACATTTCCTCATAGTCAACCGGTAGGTATTTTTCTTGGAGCTTAAGCCGCATCTCTTCCCAGTCGGTGATGGCTGGTTGACGAAGTCGGTATAGCTGGTCCTCCACGCTCTGCCACCATACTCGGGCCTGACCCTTTAGTTTCATTTTCACAAACCGTACCTTTCGCTCTGAGGCCAAGCCAAACCACTCGAAGTAATCCTCTAAGGATGTAAGCCAATCCTGGAAAGCATATGGATCAAGTTTACCGTGAAAGTCAGGGATGTCCACACGGACACGCTTAGTGGCCTCATCGAAACGATAGTCAACGTTCTCCCCGTATCTCATATGTGGCAGTTGACGGGGTCCACGAGCAGGGGATTGATAAGGCGCCCTTTCATCATCAGTCGGTGGTGGTTCCTCCCCCTCCCCATCATTCTTCTGGGAGTTCGCCTCTGGATCCCCATCCTTGTTGTGGCTGCCGGACCCTTCTGGCTTGTCAAATGTGCGACCATACAGAACATCGATCCGTCTATTCATGGCAGTCATCTGCTGAATTAGTTCCTGGAGACGGTCCTCATGTGGGGCCACCTGGGAGTGACCAGAGCCATACGGTCGTCCACTACGGGTAAACATCTCTCCGGGATCGGTAGAACGTCGAATCTGCGGGTGCTGGGTTGCTGGGGAAACGGTGGTGTTTGGGGGTGTAATGGAAAAAAAAAAAAAAAAAAACAGGTGTTTATGGGGTTACTGGTACGTGAGGGTCGCCGATCGCTTAAGAAAACAATCAGAACTGGGCTCTGATACCACTTTGACGCAGCACCAGAAGGAAAATGCACGTAATTGTGGCCTTGGCGTCTGACCAAGCCAAGAAGCGGCTCATCTCAAACGCATGGAAGAAAAGGGCTATCTTATTGCATGCATACGATTACATGAAAGTATCCTTAAATAGAGTTACGTAGGAACCCTAGGACCCCTAACCCTAGTACATAAGTGGGCTGGGGCTTAGCCCATTACTGAAGCAACACAGGGTGGGCTGGTTATAAGTCCAGCTCGCTTATTAAACAGAAATTAACCACGTGGACCCCGTCATCCATCCCTCGTTACGGAGGACCGTAACATATATGGCCCTTTACACCATGGAGGCCTAAGGAAAGATATATTATTGTTTTGTATATATCAATATATCATTAGTATTTCTAGTAGCCGCACCAAATTTCACTTACCAAAATAATTAAAATTCATTTTTCTCTATTTTGGTGAGCCAATTTTTTAAAGCACCACCAACAGCCTCACCATTTTAACTATTTACCATAACTATTCCATCTAAATAATACTTTTTCAGATTTTTTTATTCTTTCTCTATTTAATTTTTTTGAATGTGTTTATATTATTTGTTAATAATTTTGTTTTGATAAAAATAAAAATAAAAGAGATAAAATCCTTAGATTTTTTATAACCGTTGCCCACAATCTCTCTATATCTCTCTTTTTCTTTCTTTTTCTAATCGTATCCTCCAGAAAAACAAAAATCTACGTTTTATGAAATTTTTTAATTTCATTTTTGTATTATTAATAAATAGTTCAAATATTATTAACAGTGATGGCATTTAGTTGGTATAATGCTTTGATCTTAAGGGTTAAAACTTTAATTAAATTGGTATCTAATATTTGTGGGAGTTGGGAGAAGAAAATGGGATAAAGAAAGGGAAAAAAGTGGTGATGTGTTGATTGGTGTAAGAAAGAAAGGAGAAAAAAATTATAAAAAAAAGAGAGTAGAGAAATGACAATTTTTTATAGTACTTATCAAAATTGGTGAGTACTGTTCGCTCACTAAAATTTTTTTGTTAAATTGGTGAGGTTGTTAGGAGAGATTTTTGTGCATTTTCACTAAATTACCTACCCTATGAGGCTACTAGGAATGCTTAACATATCATTCCAAAAGAAAAAATTTAACAAAAATTGAAATTTTAATTGTATTTACAAAAAATTTAATTTTTAATTTTTTCAATGTCCTCCCGAAGATTTTAATTTTGCAATATTCCTCAAATCTACCATTAGGATTGCAATGTCCTTCTTCCGCAACTTAAAATGACAAAAATAAATTGCATAACATAAAAAATTAGAAACTATATGATCAAATTTGATTATAGTATGCACCTACCATACTTGTATTATCTTCCCCTACCTCGATTCTCCTATAAATCAGAGTCTTTTGTATTAAGTATATCATCAAGAAATAAGAGCATATGTAGCCCTTTCGGGCTCTTCCTTAATAGTGAAAGTAAGTGTCTAACACCGAATTACCCGTAAATCTTTTATCTTTATTTTCTCTAATTTTCTTTACCATTATGAAAGAAATTCTTCAGACTTAGTGCCAACTCAATGATCTTGCTTCCATTGAAAAAATAACTATTTTTTTGTTATAATGATTAAATTATTACTTTTTACCTAGCTTTAAGAACTTTTAATTATTTTTTATTTCATAGTGAGCGATTAGTAATCTAGGTCAACTACATGGATTGATTTTGAATTTATCATTTTCTTAAAAAAAAAAAAAGTTTAATTTATATTTTTTATCATGAATAACACAATGTTTAAGAGGATCCAGGCAAACAAATCATCAATTAACACTTGGAATGGCTATGAGTTTATTAGAAAATTATTCCAAACACTCGTATTATTATTATTATTTTTAAAAAAATAATGTTATATACCATTTAAGGTGAAAATTTGAATGCGGATGTGATTATTAGCAATATTCGCATCTACATCCGTATAATGCGTTTATCACTTTTAGATATTCGTCTCTGCATCATACGATTACTATTTATATCTGCACGGTTATTACTATAAATCCATATTTAAGACTAAATAATGTGATTATTACTATATTTAAGCTTAAATAAATTAAATATTTCACTTGTTACACTATTCATGATTATCAGGATGCGTTTGAGATTGCGATTTCGTAGAGAAAAAATGCGATTTTAAACCAAATCGCAGAAAATGAATCGTTTGAAAACTACTTTTTTAAAAAATTGCGATTTGAAAACGCAAAAAAATGCTTATTCAAATTGCAGGCAATGTGGTGCTTTTTTGAAAACGCAGTATTTTAAAAGGCTAACCTGTGATTTTAAAAACCAAACTGCGATTTTGCCAAACGCTTAACTGTATTTTTAAAAATCACTTTTTTAAATATCACATTTTAAAATCGCTATTTTTAAATCGTATTTTTTGAAATCGCAAACACAAACGGACCCTTAGTCATAAATGATCATCGTCTTATAGAGTATTCGGGATTTGGATTACCCAAAAAAAAAAAAAAAAAAAAAAGGTACATGTCGTGAGATATGACTTTAAGATAATAATAAAAAAAAATCTAACATAACCTAAATGTCATAAATTTATCAGATTCAAAACGACATCATTTTAAAAAATTTAATTAAATATATTTTATATATAAAAAAATGCGAATGCAATTACTAGGAAGAACCTCTGTGAGAGAGAGAGAGGGAGAAGGAGGAGGAGGACTCTCTCGGCGATTGATCCTGGGCCGGTAGCGCTGAAGAGCAGTGAATTAGTAACGAGTACGGAATCATGGGAGAAATCGAAGCAGAGAGTGAGCCGATGGTCAGCAACACTGGAAGAAACGGAGGAGAGGAACCGCACATGACGAATAAGAAGAACGATCACAATCATACGGTGGAAATCGTTCTCCGAACCGTAGGCCCCGCTCGTCCCTCTCGCCTCCGCGTCTCCTCTTCCATCAAAGTACGCCCTTCCTTTTCTATGTATATGTTAGGGTTTGGTTTCATTTTTGTTGTATTTGCATGATTAAGAGAAATTATTGCTTTCGTCAAAATTGTTCAGGTGTGTGACTTGAGACAGCTGATTGCGGAGGATGGCAATCTACCGATTGAGAATTTGAGGCTTATTTTCCAAGGGAACGTGTTGCATGACAATAGCGGAAATGGGGAGGATGTCTACCTGAAACTCAATGATGGTGGTATGAGTCTTTTCCGTGTTTTCTTTTTGTTTTGTTTTATTGTGAAAATTGCGTTGACGTTTTTCTCTTAAAGCTGGATACATTTAACAAGGCAGGAAAATTTGCATATCTCATCACATTGTATTTGTATAGGCAACACGTTTGATGCTTAGATGGAATGAAAAAAGTGAATGTGCAAGTCTGCCCGAATAGTCACAATTGGGGCTTCCTGAAATCATTTATATAATCTAGTTCGAATACGCAGCGATGTGCATTTTCGTTACACATGCATGACTGATCACAATTGGGGCTTTCCGAAATCTTGTATATAATCTAGTTCAACTTAATTAATGCACACCAATGTGAATTTTCGTTACATTTGGGCGATTGGTCACAGTTGGGGCTTCCTGAAATCATTTATATAATCAAGTTCGACTTAGTACAACTACACACCACTGTGAATTTTCCTTACATATTCGCGACTAGTCACAATTGGGGTCTTCCTGAAACCATTTATATAATCCAGTTCAACTTAGTACATGCCAATGTGAATTTTCATTATATATCCATGCAACTTCTTCATGATCCAATTCAGGATAATGCAATTACAATGTGTTGGATACTAATCGAGAAATTGGTTGGTTTTCATAGAGTAACCTACAATTTTAAATTTTAAATTTTGAGCCTCTGTCACATGCATATCTTTTATGAAAATGAAACCTATTAAGTTTTACTTAGCATTTAAGGTATGAAATTTGTGCTGCCGCCATTCAGTTTTCATTAGTGGCAGAAATGCAACCACTTCTCTCAAAAAGATAACATAAAGCTGCTGAGCCATTATCATCCATTCTAGTCACAGAATTATAAGTTTTGGTGGATGAAAATTGATAATATTTGTTCGCTTGTAAAACAAATATTTTAAGATTTAGGGTTTCCAAGTCCTAGGTCCACTTCATTGGTAATTCCTATTGAGCTTTATTCATCATTGTGACATGACTTGTAGGTTGTAAGTAGGAGTGAAGTCATATGTTATCAATGATAGTTGAGAATCATTCTTACTTAGGTTCTGTGAAGTTCTCTGTTTTAGGCTCATTTTGTGATCAGCTTTTAAAATGTGTCAACTTCTTTTTTCCTTCATTTTCTAGATTCCCTGATTGTTGCTGTTAAACCTAAGCCACCAGTTAAACATCTTCGCAATGAATTTGATGATGACGACGATGATGAAGACCTGGTACAACTAAATAATTTTTACCTTTAAACTGAACTTAGTTATATCATTTTTATGTACAATGTTTCTGAGTTTTTATCCTCTTCTCGTCTTTTTGCATTTACAGAAGTTTCAGCTCCCACAATCCTCGAGCCGGTGGAAAAGAAAGCTTTACTCTTTTCTACATGATAAGTTGAAGCTTCCTGGTAATCATCTAGTTGAATTATAGCTACCCTTCAAAATAAAATATTTGCTGATAGAGTTTTTTCTTTTATCTTTCATGATAGATATCCTTTTGATGGCAATTTTCTCTCTCAGTCTAAAGGCATGGGCTGTTATTGTCTTGTGGTTTATCTTGGCACCTGTTGCCCATAAATTCAATCTTGGACGTCTATTTGTAAGTTTGCTTCTTTCATTTGGTTCCGGTTGTTTGTAAATGCCTAGTCTGTCTAATTTGTTTCGTATATAACCATCTTTTTACTTTTTCTTACATTTTGTGAAGTTTAACTTGAGTAGAGAAAGCTTATCTTGAGTTCATTTAGGGAAAAGAAGAAGAGAATAAACAAATAAGGTCATTTTCTTATGTGGAAATCTTTTTATTTTTTAGTTATTTAATAAAAGTTAGGGGAACCTTCACTTAACCATTCTGAACTTTTATCGTTTATGCAATCACCCCCCAAACTTCAAAAACTCTCAATTTAGTGTATTCAATAAATTATATCAGGTTGCTCTCGAAATTGAGGAGGAGGTTGCAGAGGTTGTGGGGAATAAAAATTTCATGGTATCTGTCATGGCTTCAGAGTCTAGAGCTGGTGGAATGAAGTTTGAATTCTCATTTGGGTTCTCAGCTAATTGCTTGTGCAGCTGAAAGTTGTAGCCAGAAGACTCTGGTTTCTCTGCTATTGTTATCTCTGTTGCGCCCGCATTTGGGTCTGCTTGTTCTGCTGTTGGATGCCATGGCGGTAGCTCAGCTAGCTTGTTGATGGTGGACTTGGCCTTGATGAGCCAATCCAGAGCTTTGCTAGGCCGGTCATAGCCTAACCAGTCTTGAACATCATAGAATTGAATGGAGGTGTGGACTGAGAGCCGGACCCGGCGGACCCGAGGACCTTTTGTGGTGGGACAAAGTTTTCCTCCAACCCAATCTTTGCCATATGTCCACTTTGCATATGAGAAACACATGTTTTTTAAAGAAATATTTAAAAAACATGGGATTCTCACATGCAAAATGGACACATGACATTTTTATAGATTGGGTTGGAGGAAGTTCCTCCAACTTGGAAGAAATATTTGTCCTTTGCGGTTGGGGAGAGTTTTTTTTTTTTTTTTTATTAATTTTTTTTTTTAAAAAATGGATATTTTGAAAATTTCTAAGGCATTCATTAAGATTTAACAGAAAATCCTAATTGAGGGGTGACATTGCAAAGTTTGTTTGTTTTTTTTTTTTTTTTTTTTTTTTTTTCCCTGGGGGGAGAGGGGGGAGGGGGGTTAATTGCAAAAGCGATGATTTTTTTTTTTTTTTAAAGTAATAAACTAGTCTTATTAAAAGCGTAAGGCGTTCTTAAGTACACCGGAAATATACAAGAGAAAACACCTAACTAGAAAGCGAAAAACAAACAAGAAAATCACCGAAACTAAGCGACAACTGAGACAGAAAAGCCATTGTCCAAAGATACAAATATGAAAAATAATAAAAATAATAAAAATAAAAATAAAAATCCTCCAAGGGTGTTAAGTGGAGTTTTCCCTAAAAGTTATTTAAAGCACTAGGGTCACAACCCTAGCACATTCCATGGAAATCGATTTTTGGCAGAGAATGCATGTTTCTTTTCTTTATTTTATTTAGCAAAGGTTATATCTAGTACAGTGAACTTTTGCCCTGGAAGATCTCTGAAAGAAACTCTTTATATTTGATTTGTTTTCAACCTAACATGTGTGTTTGTGCACATGGCTTTTGCTGTATAGCTAAATTCACGCCATCTCATCCATAGTATGTGATATGACGTCTACATAATTTAGTCTAAAGAGATTACCACATTGGCCTCAACGGTGTTTTTAGAATGAAAGAAAAATGTAGCTAGGCACATGTCAGCAATCAAGGGCAGATGATACTGAGAACACTGATGACCTATACTAGGGCATTGGTGTGTAACTCTCAAATCAGTAGTATGACAGATTCTTATTTTATTTTATTTTTTCTCTTTTTCCAATATGCATTCAGATAATTGGAACAGGCTTTGTTATCATCATCTTGAATCTTGGACAGAGGCAACCGGGTGACTTAAGGTATACACTTCATATGAAAAATTGTGTGCTCTCTATTTGATAAAATTTGTGGTAATAGTGAAATTTAAACTATAAAATAATGTTAGTACAATTTTTTTTTTTTTTGAATAACATTCACCACAACTTAATAAGTAGTTCCTCATGGTGTTTGTTCTAAAACATTGTCCAGTTTTTGGAGTCTTTGGCCCATTTGTAGGTCCGCAAGGTGTTTTTTGATGTCCACTGTGTGTTTTTGTGCACACGAATAAATTTGTGTTTGTGTACACGAATTAAATTCTTTTTATCATCCTTTTACCTTTATGAATATTAAAAACTTTTCCAAGCACAAAAGTGAGCATCTTGTTGAACATCACCATCACTCATTTAATAATTCAAGAATTTCTCGTTGGTCCTATAGTCATTAAATATTTCAAAATTATCTTATTTTTCGTTGGTTTGTTGCAGTGCATATTCTATATTTAATGAAGAATTCAGAGAGCTTCCCGGGACACTTAATGCAGATCGTCTTGATAGAGACATACGAACAGGTCAATTTTGAGCCTTTCACACATCACATATGATCATCCAAATGTATTAAGGTCATGTTGTAGTATTGTGAATCAATGAAACTGCACAGAAGTTTGTACTTTAAGCTGACAAATTTGCAAATTTGAATATATTGTAAAAGCGAAAATTTCTTTTTGTTTTTTGTTTTTTGTCTTTCTCCTCATCAACTATTAGCAGCAGTACTGAGATTCTTTTGTATAGATTTGTCCAAGGATGCCTTTTAAAGATTCGGGTAATTGAACATGAATTTCGGGCATTCTGTTCCTACAGCTAAAATTGAGTTATAGGGACAAACATGTTTTGGCTCGTTCAAACCTCTCAGAATAATGTCTTCTAAAGCTTGAAGACATCCAAATGCCTACCTAGGATTCAAAGCTTGACCAGAATCTTCCCTTTTTCATTGTTAGTCTATAGTTGAAGTCATCCGAATGTGTTGACTAGGATTCAAAGCTTGACTGGAATCTTCCATTTTTTGATTGTTAAGTCTGTTTGTGGTAGTACAGAAACTTGTAGTGCACATTGTGTATGACATCAGGAAATCCCTTGACGATGACTATAAGTGATAATCACCCAAAAAAAATGGTGGAAACTTGCTTAAGTGGACAATGTAATTAATTACCTAAAGCTTTTTGCCCTTGCATGATGCGAGGAGGCCTTGAGAGATGCTTGCACAAACTTGACACTTTCTCTGAGCTCTCTTTCTGTTTTTCCCCCTTTGCATTTAATCTAAATTGCATATACACTATTCTTCCATCTATTTTCTCTCAAACTATAGAGTAGTGCTACATATCACCATTGTGTCTCTATTTTATCCGCCCAAAATTGATGTGGCTTTTAAAATCACCATTGGATCAAAATTTAATAGTAGTATATCATAAATTCAATGGTAATTTTAAGAACCACATCAATTTTGGGGGGACAAAAGGGGGATACAAGCGTGATATGTAACATGCTCCAAACTATATTCTTTTTCTAGGTACTCTTGTAAACGCCGTAAGAACATTCACGATGGCTTATACATTTTGGATTTTTATGTAAAATGCTAACCCGACCTCTTTCTCTTTCTCTTTGTGTCTGTCTTTCATCAAATAGCAACTATATGTTTGGAAAATGAAATAAAAGAAATAATAATAATAATATCTAAATGATATAGAGAATGAATAGACAATTGATGTAGAGTGCATTTGAAAAAGTCATTAGCTAACAGAGAAAAAATAGTTTTTGGTTAACTATTTTAGATAAAAATGTAGAGAATTCATTGTGAATGCTTTAAGCATAAAAGAAGACAATGAAACTGTTTTGTATCTTTCTTTCTGGGAAATTGGGATTTAGGCTTCATTTATTTGACGTAAAATGTTTTTCCTATTTTTCGGTGTTCGGTACAACTGACAATCGTGGTCAAACCAAAAATATAGTTGGTTGACTGGGAAAACCTTTTTTAATTCTCGTAAAATAGCTTAAGCTTTTAAGATAAGTAGTAGTTTAACATTGTATCAAATCCAAAAGTCATGAGTCCGAATCTTCTCTCAGCCATTTACCTCCCATTTCAATTAAATATTTCACATGTTGGGCCTTACTTATTAAAACAGAGTTTGAGCCTATACATGATGGGGAATGTTAAAGTATTCATTGAATAATTAAATTTACCTATTTTTATCAGCTTAAGCTTTACTTATATAAAAAATAAAAACTCATAAAATATTTTTCTTTTGTTAAATTCGTTAACTATTTTCTGAGTTTGAGCTTTTCATTTTCGCACATTTTTTCTCATAGTTCATTCTTTTTTGTCGTTGTCATAGTTCATTGAAAGTCATTGCTGGCCACCATCATCGGAGGTCGCTGTTATTGATTTTTCGTACAAGCCAAACACCGAAAATTGTTTCTAATTGAAATTATTTTCCTGAAAAGTTAATGCCTTGCAAATATATTTTAACAGAAAAATTTTACTTCGACACAAATAGAGCCATATCGAAAGGAAGACATGAAAAGAGGCAAGATATGGGGAAAGCCATTTCATTAATATCAGCATTTAAAAGCTTCAAATTCAGCAAAAAGCCCTTCAAATCTTTCACAAGTATCTTACCTGTAAACCAAATATGAAGCCCATAAAGTTGCCATTTGTGAATAATATAGTGCATGTTTACGGACTTTTCCCTTGCATGGTTTGGGGGAAAGATGTAAGGAAAAGACAAATATTTCACTTTCTTTGGCAATCCTCCAACTGAGTCTTGCTTATGTGTTCCATTGATATGAAGGTTAGACTCCTTTTGATCTTGCAAACACAGACATAAAGGGAACCACAAAAGTTTTGCCGGCAAACAATTTTGAGCCTCTCTTCTAGTTCTAGAATCCCAGTTGGGAAAAGGAAAATTGCTACCATAAATCCAAGCTTGGTTGTCCCTGCCCATTGATTTCATCACATGACAGAGGGCAATGGGAAGCGGTAAGTCAGGTATCTTTCCATCTGATAAAGACAAGTGCTTTCTGATCAGAAATTGTATTTGTTAGGTCTCATGGTCGGTTACCTATTCAACAGGGCAGCATGTTCTTGGGTTCTTTTCATAGATGTATAGTCTAGGCCAGGGTTCTGTTCAACAGTGCAGCAAGGTCTTGGGTTCTATTCATAGATGTATAGTCTAGGAATTGACGGTTTGTATTTGCGTGTCGGATTTAGGTCATATCGAGACATTAGTACAAGACTACATAAGTCAATTTTAATCCGACCTACTTTATTAAATGGGTGCAACCCTCCAACTCTAATCCGCTAATTTTATATTGGGTTCGTATCGAATTCGTGATTCGTTTAAAAAATTATCAACCCATCCCGGTAATCTAGCCTTCTTTGTGATTGTGGCGGAGAGTAATCATCTGCAAAGTGGGCCTTGCAATGCAGAGCAGGTTTGGAAACTAGGAGTGAAAGAGACCCATGCAATGCAAGGTGCCAAGTTATATGCCTTGAGACCAAACCTGCTTTACTGCCTCCCTCTATCTCTCTGTCACCCAAAACTCAACATTCAAAATCACAGTGTAATTTGGAAGGTCATTAGGTGACGACACTTCTTTGTTTTTTGTTTTGTTTTTCCTTTTTGGAAGGTGGAGGTAGACAGGGGACTTTTGGTTTTGACAATATGACCAAAGATACTTTGAATTAGAACCCCAAAAACAGACAGGCAAGAAAGAACTTAGAAATTTCCTTTTCATTTCCTATTTTTGGTTGAGGAGGTTTGAATAGGATAACGATCCACGGCAATTATTGGTCGAATCGCTAATAGTTCAGACAAGTAATGTAATGTAAGAAACCTGATCATATAAAATCCACTTATCTAGATAGGTGGCCGGACAGATCAAAATTTATTTGAGCAGACTGATCTCATATGAAGTCTCTCACGTTACTTGCTTGAATTGTTAGCAATTAAGACAAATAATTGACGTGGATCTATCTCCCAATCCATTTGAATCACATTTTCAACATTTTCAACAGAAACTATTTGTGAGGTTGTGAAAAATCTACAAATAATTCAAATCCATTTAAATCAGCACTTTCTAAGTCCAACTGGTGAATGACGACAATGGAGCAAAATCAAATCCTACTTTTGATTACTGCACATGTACAGGCACAAATTTACTTTACTTTTTCTCGACACTCCCATTATTTGAAGGATAGTATAAAGCCTCCCCCACTATGTATATTTTAGAGGTTAAAAGGCCGGGCCGGAGGATTTTTACAGGAGAAGCAGTGTTCGGGAATCGGGATACTACAATTTGTACTATAAGTTCCGTGATAGTTCATGTGAGATGTATCATATAAACTGTCACGTAACATTTTTCATGATACTTATTACATTTAAAAATTGACTTGACATTTATTAATTACGCCCGCCACTAAAATATAGGCCGACATTAAGTGACACTTACCCAAACATTTTCCTAACAAAATATTCTGATAACTTGGGGGAAGTATTTAATGGGTGGCATGCGTGTTCTGTCTCTTACAAATCACAATCACACATTTATAAGGTCCATGACTTGAGGACACATCTTATTTGAGACATAATTATCCTAGCTAACATATATAGGTCATCAACCTAAAGTGAAATTCAACTCCCATACCTTTTTTATTATTATTATTTTTAAATAAATAAATAATATATATATATATATATATATATATATATATATATATATATATATATATATATATATATATATATATATATAAAAGAGTGTTTGAATAGCGTGTAACCTAGTTCATGTAATTGAATGTCTCCTTTTCTTACTAAATTAAGAGAGAGATTGGAATGGATATAGGAGGACTATATTACATACTAATGGGCTATAATACCTAGTTGCTAAAGGAGCTTAAAGAGACCAACAGGTGGATGCACCTCCATCTCCATGTGATACACTACATAGTCACAGACAATCTCCTCTCTGGCTTAGGGTTTTAGGCTCTCTTACACACACGCCCATATATATATATATATGCACATTTTTACTCTATTTTTATCCAACGTACCCCTTTTTACTAGCTTTCATCTCCTCTTCATTAGGCTCTTACTAATCTGGACATTGGAGTGTTTCCGGTCTCTAGACTGATGAGTCTTTTACTGGTCCCTCCCTTACGTCGTAGGCGTAGCTCCTTCTTGAAAATGACTCGAGTCATTGTAGGTGTTATTGCAAGTTGCATCAACATATATATATATATATATATATATATATATATATCTCATTAACGTAAACTCCAAGGCTGACTCAGAAGAAAAGGAAAAATATATATAAAATTTACAAGTGACAAAACCAAATATTATTTGAAAAATCTTATCCTTTTGATCAAAGGGAGCTTTGAGATTACGTTTTCCACCTTCACCACTAATCTCCTGCCAAAAAAAAAAAAAAAAAAAAAAAAAAAAAAAAAAGGAAGAAAAAAGAAAGATTAATGGTGGTAGTTGCACTGCCAATCCTTGACGGCACGTAACATGAGCAAGTCAACCATGTGTGGCAGCACCTATATTGCACTTCTTCTTTCTCCATTTTGCACTACACCCCATGTTTATTGTTTACCTAATCACTCTCACACTTAAATTTGCATCTTGCATTATTATTATTATTATATATTTGCCATTTAATTAATGGGTAAAATTACGATTTAGCCTTTGAAATCTTACATTTTTTGTTTTAATAGTAATTTTTTAAAACGCATTCTCAAACGATAGACTTTTTATGATTTTGTTTAAAATCGCACTTTTAGCCTGTAAAATCGCAGAGTCAAACAGACTCTTATAAGTGTTAGGCTCTCTTCCAGTAATGATTAAAAAAATTCTTTCGACTCGGTCTATTAAACTAACACCTATTTTTAAAGCATGCGATTCTCATATGCTTTGTCGTTAATCCTAATTAAAAATACTTGTCAATTCAATATTATGTCATTCTTCCATGCATGAAAGATGGATTAATTAGCAACTACATTTAGTTAATTGTATGGAGTAGATCAAATGATTTTTTTAATCTTCTTTTCTAATGTTGTTGAAAACAACTTAGAACCCTCAAATTAAATAGGCCTTTTTTTATTTATTGCCGGCATGCCTTGCAAGAAAAAAAATAAATAAATCACCCCACGGGTAAGACTAAGAGCAGCACTTGATGATGCAGACAAGGCCAAAAATCATGTGAAAAAACAAATGCATGAAAGAACCAAATATAATTAAGGTGGTGTCTCCCCCAAGTGAGAGCCAAAGTATATTATATAAGTGTCTCACCCACTAATTATAAAAATTAAATTAGGATTAAAGACAACTAGATCATCACGTAAGACCGATATCACATGCTCTGGTTTTTTTTTTTTTAAATGAACGTTACGTATTTTGTTAATCTTATTAAAAATATACACTAAAATGATCCCAATGCTATAAGAATATAAATAAGTTTAATATGGCATTATTGTTTGTCATTCCAAGTAATTAAACAATGGCCTTTTGGAATTGGTCTAATGGCATAAATTAAAACTCTCAATTGACAATTGGAGAGAGAAAAGTCAAGAATTCAACACTCATTTAATATGCTAATTACAATACTTGATAACATGGACTCCAAGTTGCCAATTAACAAGAATAATATCGTTTTAAAGTACAAGAATTTGGAATTTTAAACAAATACCCTTTGACCCAATCTCCTCTAATCCGAGGAACTAATGCATGCATGTCAAACAAATGAAATATAATTTAAGGGATTATGAAATGTGATACAAGCAAACATGATAAGAGATTACGCCCCTCCCTCCAAGTTTCCATGTAATTTCGCCCTACACGACCGCGAATGAGAAAAATTCATGTCGATGATGCGTGAGAGTGCGTGCGGTGACTACATATCCACGGATTTGCGACTAAAATATATACTTTAAGAATTATTTGTCAAAATTAGATTCAATGGCGGCGCGTGAAGAAATGAAAGCAACTTCAAACGCCAAATGGAGGGGTTTGGTGAAAAATATATATATTTTTTTTAAAAAAAAAAAAAAGATATACTTTAGATCGGCCGTCAAGGTCTAGAATCTAATTTTTATATTTATAATCAAGAAATTTTGAATTTTTGTACCAAAGTAATAAAATAAAAAAGGAGACATGAGTTTGTCAAGTTAAGACATGAAATGAATTGGTTTTCCTCTCTGTCTCTTTCTCTATTTATTTATTTATTTATTTTAATTTAAAGTATTTGTTGATTTTCTTTATGCGTGTTGACTCCAAGATGGACAAAAGTGACACTCAAAATGACAACGGGTATCTCACTAGCTTCCATAACCTTTAAAAGATACCGCCAATATATTATGACCACAAGTGGACATTTGTCCTATAAAATTAAATCCTGTTAGCCTACCCGACTATGACATCTATTGCTGATTCCTTTTCAAATTTCTAGCTCTTTCATTTTATCTTTAATTATTTTCAAACTATAACTTTTGTCAAAGTTATAAGCTCAAGTCTCTTTCTTATTATAGAAACTACCACCCTCTACGTATCTTAATGTACCAATAAATTAGGGTGGGTATCGGTTCGGCGTCCTCTACTAGTGTTGGTAAGGGTGTTTTTGGCAACCGAACCGCCGAAATCGGTTAATTTACCGACTTTATTTCGACAACTTTGAATTTCGATATTTTCGATTAAATTGGTTAATAGACGGCCGGTTAGGTTGGGATTTCTCTTTCTACTGTTTACTTACTTGTAGCTGATTCGTTTTTCATCCTTATTATACTAGATTTTAGGTTCATTACAGGGAAGGATTTGTTGGAGATCGGAAGTTTTATCTTCTCTCTTTCCTTTTGCTTGAAAGATGAATCCCAAAAGGTTCAAGTAAAGATATTTGCAAGTTATTCAAACTCATGTGAGTGGGAGAGTGATCAATAAAATTAAACAACTGCAAGAAGACTGTCAAGATAGTTATCGGCGGCATGAGGCTAAGAGAGAGAGAGAGTTACCGGAGACTCAAAGGAGAGGGGGCGGCTGCTACTAGAGGAGAGAGTCTAAATGAGGAATGAGTTAGGGTTGGGGGAAAAAAGAGAGAGATGTATATATCTTGCTCAAAACGATATTGTTTCAATTGTAATGAAACGACGTTGTTTTCATTTTTTTTTTTAAAAAAAAAAAAAAAACACAAAATGACGTATTCATTTCAAATGAAATGACGTCATTTCTATTCAAAGTAAAACGACGCCGTCTCTTTAGTGTCGGTTCGGTTCGATCGATTATCTATCGGTTCAATTAACCGAAAAATCAAAAATGAAAAAAAAATAAAAAATCTATACCGCTTAACCAAACTGAACCGACTTCAGTATAATTTTTTTTATGCCGTTTAACTGACCATCAAAAGTTGGTAGAAGTGGTAGGCTGTTGATGGCGGTTCAATACCAATCGGTAGGCGGTAATTAGATATTTTGACCACTCATAGAATAAATCTATACCACACAGACGAATAAAATGGATCATCTCCTCTCAATTTCAAGTAAAATGAAGAGGACTATACTACTAACGGGCTTATAAGGCTCAACTAGTAAGAAGCTTAGAGAGCTCTCAAAACTAAACCCGACGGCCCAATGCGGTGGCCTTGGGCCCGAGTATATCCTTGCTCAGGTGCAACACTCTATAGTTGATTTTTCATCTTATTGCCAGCTCACTCAACTGCTTGTTCACGCCATGCAACCATCCCCAAGATTCTCGATAGGGGATCTTCATGTCAATAATAAACTACTAGTTTGAGTCCCTAAGACCCTAGAGAGTAATGGCAAGAGCGACATATCTATAAAATGAGGGATTGCCTCCTTACCAGGTATGCATACACATGCACAAAATTATGCCTACCTCTTTTTATCTAGCATTCCTCCCTCAAAATTATGCCTACCTCTTGTTTTGCAAGAGCTCTGTTCGCTGATCCTATTGTTTGCAAATCTGCTTCAACAAAAATGAAGAGAAATTATTTCACAATCTAAATTTTGTATTTCATCTAACGATATACATAATGCCACGACACTTAAACATTTTAAATTACATAATAACGTATTCATAATTAGATTTATGAAATTCATATGAAACATGAAATGATTCATAAAAAGATCATATTTCATATAAGGTATCATTTTTTTTAAAAAGATTATAAATTGTTAAAATGTCGCATTTATTAAGACGTCACTTAAAACTTGAGGGATGATACTCTCAAGTTGATAAAAATATTATTTCTTAAATCACATAAGAATTAGATTATACGTTTACACTTAACATATTTCAAAGAAATTATATTTACCCTATTCTAATGGTTAAAAAATTTGCAATTTCTTTCTAATGTTTCAATTTTTACAATGTCTCCTATTTATCATTGAGATTACAATGTCTCCCTTTTTGCAATCCAAAATGACATAAATACTATTTATAGAAAGTTAGAAAGAATTCAAAAAAATAAAACAAAAAAAAAAAATCATAGAAATAAAAAATAAAGACAAAAAATTCAAGAAAATCCTCTCTATTTTAAAATTTTCATTTACTTCTATTTTTTTTTTCAACATCATTTTGGCCATTTTGAGCGTGAAAGGCGGACATTGCAATGCCAATAATAAATTGAGGGCAATGAAAAAATTGAAAAATTGAACGGACATTTCAAATTTATTGGTAATTAGAGGAGAATAAATGTAATTTTCCCTATATTTAATATTTACTAATTTAAGAATAACTATCCTATATATATATATATATATATATATATATCACTTAAAAAAAAAAAAAAAAACTACAAAATTATACTGTTTGACATTACCACCACGCTTAAAACCTGGACCAGTCAAAGATTTTAAAAACATAAAAAATTATGAAAATAAATTAAAAGTACCGTAAAACAAAAAAGAAGTCCGACACAGATGACATCATTTTAAAGTTCCACTTACAAAGAGTGGACCCAAAATATCAGGGCTTTGTCATCGGTCGTTGACCAACTGATTGAAATGGCCCCCACACCCATACACACCTAAGCAATCCTTTTTACTTTTTCTTTTCTTTTCTTTTTTTCTTCTTTTCTTTTCTTCTTCAGCAAGTAGTACTTCATTTTTAGATGGTTGACAAATTGGAGTTTTGGTTTAGTTTAGTTTAATGACGAGCTAATAAATTAATTTTTCGAATTAATATTTACTGTCTGACACAGGATTCATAAATTAAGAATTTTAAACAAAAAAAAAATCTACAAAATAATCATACTCTTTTATCACATGATTGCAAAAAATAATCATGTGATTATGTGATCTATTAGAATCTTTACCACGTGGGTTATGAGAAAAAAAAAAGGATTATAACAAATAAAAAAAAGTGTGGAAATAAATGTTTTTTAATGAAATATCAAATTATAAGCGTATGTTTACCCATGTTTTTTTTTCATTTTTTTTTTTTTTAAAAAAATAAAATCACGAATACAAAATTTTAGGAGAGAGAAGCTCTCATTTTCTAGCGAGAGAGTCCTTTTCTGGGTTGATTTTCGCCGGGGAGGGTCCCTCCCCCGGTGGTGGTGCTTCCTAGCCCTTCTAGGGATATGGAATGTTTTTTTGTTCCTCCATGGTCTGTACCAGTAGAGGTAGATTTCTCATAGCTATTAGGGTTGTGAAACTTTTGTTCCCCCTGGTAAATCTGGTGGTGGCTGTTATTCTCCAAATCTTTACATGGCTTTGGAGCTTTTGTGTTAGTTTTTTTTGTTGGTTTTTCTTCTTCTCATTCTCTGACAGGAGGTTCATCTTGAGACATCCAGTGGGGAGTTGTCGTTATCGTTCATGTCGTTGATGGAGCGTTTTGGCCAAACTTCATCTTTTCCTCTATTTTTTGACGCTAGATAAGGGAAGAGTTCAAATAACAAGTGGAGTCATAAAAGAGTCGAGATAAAGTTTTTCTGTAAATTGAGGGGGAAGAATTTTTGTTAATCCAATCAATTAAACTAATATGTGTTCAAAATGTATATGATTTTTTACATATATTTTTAATTATCAAGTGCATTTTTAATAAGAACAAGATCCTCTCTATTTGTCTCTTTTAATAAATCATATGATTTTCATGTGTATTTTTAAAATAGTAATGCTACATATTACGCTCAAGTAATACTGTACATCACCCTCCATCACTCTAAAGTTCATATGGTGTGATCCCGCATAACATTTTGTGCATAAAAATTAATTTTTTGGTTGAGGGATCACGCCACATAGGCATTGGGGGATAGAGGGCGACGAATAGAATTACACTATTATGGCTCATAATAGCTATATTTAGTTATCACAAACCATTTTATCCCCCCAAAGGTACTTTAAAATATAGCATCTTCATTCATTTTGCTATAGTAAAAACTTGTATAGAGCACATTTTAGTCCCCTTTTTTTTATTATTATTCTTTTCTCTCACTTCTCTCCCCCCTCTCTCTCCTCATTCTCTATCACTCTTCTCCAACTTTCACAATAAAAAAAAATATTGAAAAATAAAATTTAAAGAAAGTAGAGTGTGATAGATAATCTCTTGAAATTTGTATTGAAAAACTAGTAGCCAAAATAACAATAAAAAAAAAAGTATTTTGAGTAGCTAAAATAACAATTATTATTGAAAATACTCTAACACTCTCATCTCATTAGCTAATGTAACAATATCCATCAGCCTTTGAATCAGCTTTTTAAAATCAAAATATTTAGAGTCTGATAAATGATATTATGACATCGATCCAACAAAATAAAAATGTAATAACAACATTACTTTTTTTAAAATGTGTATGGGATTCATATATAATACAAATTAATAGGAGGCTTTTTAATATTCCTAATGAAGAAATCTAAAATAGAATAATAAATTAAAAAAAAAAAAAAAACACAAATAATTACAGGTAGTTTGATTTTCCGCATAATCCAACACTTAAAAGTAGATTTTAGATCCTCAATTTGTATTTTTGTGGGCGCAAATACAACCTAAACCGTGTACTTTAAAAAGTCACGCTGCAGTAATTTCTAATTTACTATATATTTTATATTTATAAATATCTTTTTTCTGGAGGTGAGAATGTGGGCGTTCACACGAGTCGCGTTGCATTACGTGCTCCTTGTCGTTTAGCTCCCAGAATTCGCACAACCAACAAACTCTTTGACTTCCAGACAAGAGAGAGAGAGAGAGAGAGAGAGAGCGTTTCCCGCCTTTACATGCAAAATTCTCAAAATTAAATTTCTATTTTTTATTTTTTATTCGTGAATAATTAAAGTAGAATATTTTTTTTTGACTATCCCAAAACAAATCGTTAATTATTAAATTATTAAAAAAATTATTTTTTATTTTTTAAAATTTTGTAAAGTTAGGACTACGACAAACGAAGAGGGAAGTGGAATTCGAGGCCTTTGACTAATCAGATATGGTCAGGCAGAGAGGAAAGGGCTTGATCCAGGCCGTTGAATGTTAGGTGTAAAGTCTGATCCAGCGGCTCTTGTCCGGATGACGTGGCCCTGCCATGTAGCATGAAAGATGCCCGACCAGGATCCCTTAGGGGCAGCGATGTGGATGTATGATTTTGCTTTTGGGTTTGGGCCTGTCAAAGTCAAACCTCTTTGTTTTGTCTTGGGATTCATGGCCCGTTATTGGTTTTGTTCAATGACTAAAATGCCCAACACCTTTTATTTTTGCTGCTTCTTTTCATTATTTTCCTCTTTATTCTAATTTTAAGTATAGTTAAAAATTACATTTTTATTTCATAATTATTTCGCAATGTTTTTTTTTTTTTTTAATAATACAATAACATTTTCATATCTCAATCAGAGAAATAGAGCAAATTGCTCTAACAAAACAATATTACAAATACATTTAAGAATTTCTTACATCCAAACATGATCTATGAATTGTTTAACGACGGCTTGAACTAAGTCATGCGTTGCAATATTAGCGATTCTACTAATATGGTGAATTTGCCAACTAGAGAGAGAATTTAACATGATATGAGTGTCAACGTACTCTTGAATCAGTAATTGTTAAAAAATAAAAAATAAAAAAAAATCAAAGGTCGGTTGCAACTGATACGTCAGTATTGTAAAAAAAAAAAAAAGTGAAATAAAATGAAGTATATAACATTACTCCTCGAATATTGTAATTTATCCATGTGTTAACACAAATAATCTAGTGGTTAGTTGTGCATATATGGCTTACAAGAAAAAAGAAAAAAGAAAATCCTCCAAATTAAGTTGGAGAAAATTTCTACAATCTAATCAATTAAAATAACATGTGTTCAAAATGTATTAGATAGTAACTATAACATAAATTGACAAATAGGTTAAGTCATCTTTTATGATTTGATTGTATATGCGAACATATGATAGTATATAATGATCGTCTTTTCTCTATACTGAGAAACTCATTATATATTATATAAATGAATGAATATATTATTTTCTATTGGCTTAAAGACTACGAATGATAAACAATCGACAAGTTTTAATTTTTAATTTTTTTAATGATATTGAGTAATAAAAAAGCTAGGTAGCCCTAACAACGAGCACTTAGGGCCAACAAAATGTCAAAGTTAATCTTCAAGCGTACACAAGCTAAAATAACCCTAGAAAGCACAAAAGGCGAATAGATGCATGCAACAAATGAAAGTGGTATAAGGAATTCATTTGCTATGCATGTTAGTGTAACACAAAATATATCAAAATCATTCTAACAATGATTTATAACTAAAGTTTAAATTATATGGAATTAGAACAAGGTATATAAAATTGTATTAACACTCCTCTCGCGCGTAAGTCTGTTCAAAGAAAGAATTAATGTAGAACTGGCATGAACAAAAAGAGTAGAAATGACCAAATGTAAACTTTCCAAGATTGGAATTGAAGTCAAGAAATTAAAGAAAAAGAAAATACTTGAACTAGGAACCTCTTTATTAAACTAAGGTTATAATACCATCTTTGAAATTAAACCAATAATGTGAGAAGTTTAAGCCGTTAGAAATGGATTAATAATAATAATAAAAATAAAACTTGCACCCACTCTAATTTGCAAGCCCATTGAATAACTAAATGTGGGGCTAGCACATGCTAAACAAGAAACATTACATGTCATCACATTGCAAGCTTTGTTGAATAATTATTGAAACATGCCTTTTCATGTGTGTCATAATAGTAATTACAAAATAGGAGTTACTAAGATTTGAACCGAAAACTTATTTGTTGAACCGAGGCTTTAATATGTAGTTAAAAACTATCCTAAAAAGCTTAATCTAAGAGGAGGAGAGCACCAAAAGAATAAACTTACAACTGGTCTACAACTCTTTGACAATTTCTTAACACATGTCAGTATGTGATTGCTTGACGCGACTCCAACCTCATGCTGACATATGGTTGTTTGGGTTTATTGTATTTTCATCTCAAAGAAGATAAACTTGAATTTAGATCAAGGGAAGTCAATTAATTGAAGGGCTTATTTAGGTAGCAAGAAAAAAGAAAAGAAGAAGAAGAAGAAGAAGTTGACTAGAAGATAGATGAAGTTTAATTGAATGCATGAGCATAAAATGCCTTCCTTATTGGTTTGTAATAAGTGAGCTTGAAAAGGCTTAATTATTCCATAGTAAACAAAAGCTTGAGAAAGACCAAACCGACAGAGTCTATTAATTAATACTTTCAATACAACACGGGGCTGGCTTCAAATAGATAGATATGGTCGAATTTAATGCAAGAACAGTATATATAGTCAGCAGCCCTTTGAATTTGAAGAAACATTCTAAGGGCAAAATGGTAATTGGGTTGCATGATTGGCAAGGCCTCCCCTAGTTGGGCCTTGGGCTCGGCCCCCAAGCAAAAAGTCTCCCACACCCACAAACAAGGAGAAGGACAAAAGAACCCCTACAAGACAACCCTCTAAATCCTCCCTCCTCGGTTTTCCTCATTGACCCATTTCGCTTTCTTTAAAGCAAATCCCACAGGGCATGCATGGGTAGGTCTCAGTTATTTCAAATCCCCCCAGCACCAAAGTCGTCAAATTAGCCTGCCCTGGACCCCACACACCCCCCCGCCTGGCATCCTACGTGTTCCTGTCCTTCCTAAAAGGCCAGGTGTAACCGTCGACCAAGAGCCAACAACCGCACACAACCGAAAACAAAAACAATAAAACAAAAAAAATAAAAATAAAATTGTATTTCTAGAGAGAGAGAGAGAGAGAGAGGGAGACGGACACACATACACTTTCTCTCTCTATAAAACCAGGCCAGTGAGTCTTTTCAAATATAATATAATAAGACCAGCAGTTTTCTTTTTCTTTGCTTCGGACTCTGCCGGAAAATAGAGTTGGGTGATTTTCTCGGGAGCCAAACGGGGGGAGAACTTCAAATGTGATGGGAAGCGGGGTGTCGAGCCTGTTGTCGTGCTTCAGGCCGAGCAACCAGGCGGAGCGGAACCAGGCGGATGTGGTCTTCGCGGCCTCGGAGCCGTTGGACGAAACCCTAGGCCACTCCTTCTGCTACGTTCGATCCTCTGCCAGGTTTCTCTCTCCGACTCACTCCGATCGCTTTGTCTCGCCCTCCAGCTCGCTCCGCTTCTCTCCCTCGCACGACCCGCCCGGGTCCAGGGCCCGACCCGGATTGGTGGAGGCCACCGGCTTCAAGGCCATTTCTGGAGCCTCTGTCAGCGCGAATAGCTCCACTCCCAGAACTGTCCTCCAGTTGGACAACATTTACGACGATGCCACTGAGGCTGTGAGCGCTGGCCCTGCTGGCGGAGGAGTGAGGGGGAGTATTGTGAATGGCTTCGAGAGCACGTCGTCG
This sequence comes from Alnus glutinosa, assembly GCF_958979055.1. Taxonomy (NCBI): domain Eukaryota; kingdom Viridiplantae; phylum Streptophyta; class Magnoliopsida; order Fagales; family Betulaceae; genus Alnus; species Alnus glutinosa. The sequence goes on along the minus strand of NC_084898.1, from coordinate 23,343,820 downwards.
TTTTGCGCGCTGCCTCTGCAGCCGGTGCCACGTGGCGGTTGTGACCCGTCGGGACCGATGGAGCGGGGCGGGTTCTTCCTCTCTGGTCCAATCGAGCGCGGGGCGCTCTCGGGCCCACTCGACGCCGGGGCGGCAGATCCCGGCGGCGGGCCGGTGCCGTTCTCTGCGCCGCTTGGTGGCCCGTACGTGAAGAGGAGGAAGAAGAGGGGCATTTCGGGGATTCGGAAAGCGTTCTACCGGAACTTTTCGGAGAAGAAGCGGCCCTGGGTGGTGCCGGTGCTCAATTTCGTGGGGCGCAAGGAAGGAGGCCCGCCGGTGGCCGGGGAGGACTGCTCGGAGGAGCCCAGAAACGAGAGCGAGCACGTTCAGTGGGCGCTCGGGAAGGCCGGCGAGGATCGTGTGCACGTAGTCGTTTCGGAGGAGCAGGGGTGGCTCTTCGTCGGGATTTATGACGGGTTCAATGGCCCTGATGCGCCGGAGTTCTTGATGGGTAATCTCTATCGCGCCGTGTACAATGAGCTCCAGGGCTTGTTTTGGGAAATTGAGGAACAATCAGAGGAAGCTAGTAATATAAATAGTAATAGTAATAATAACAACAATAGTGGTAGCGGTAATGTTAACGATATTAGTAGTAACGAGAACGCATTAAACGTAGCTTTAGAAAGTGACCCATCTGTGGAAAACTCTGGTGGAAATGGGAATGATTTGAATTTGGAATCGGACCCAGTTCCTGGCGATAGAGGATCGGCGAAGAGAGTGACTTTTCAATCGGAGGGGGAGGGGGGGACGGAGGTCAGGAGGCGGAGGCTTTGGGAATTTCTAGCGGAGGATGACCCAGAAGACGGGTTGGATCTTTCTGGGTCGGATAGGTTTGCGTTTTCCGTGGATGATGCGCTTAGCGTGAGCAATGCGGGCTCGGCGGTGAGTAGACGGTGGCTGTTATTGTCGAAATTGAAGCAGGGGTTGTCAAAGCACAAGGAGGGTCATGGTCGGAAGTTGTTCCCGTGGAGGTTTTGGTTGGAGGAGAAAGAGAAGGTTGAGGTTGAGAATAGAGTGGAGGAGAGGTCATTGAGGAGTGGGAGGAAGCGGAAGGAGGGGCCAGTGGGTCATGAAATGGTTTTGGGGGCATTGTCTCGGGCTCTTGAATTGACGGAGCTCTCATATTTGGATCTGACAGATAAGGTTCTTGATGCGAATCCGGAGCTTGCGTTGATGGGTTCATGTTTGTTGGTTGTGTTGATGAGGGACGAGGATGTGTATGTGATGAATGTGGGTGATAGCAGGGCTATTGTTGCGCAGTATGAACAGCAAGAGGCTGGTTCAAGCATAACGAAGTTGAAAGACCAGGGGGACAATGGGTCAAGCAAGGAGGGTATAATTGAGGAGTCCTCAGCTGTTGGTGAAAAGGCAATTAAGGTGCCGTGCGGGGCTCCTGCTCAAGAAATGAGATTGGCGGCTTTGCAGCTGTCTACTGATCACAGCACGAGCATCGAAGATGTAAGTTTTGAATTCTGGAAAATTTCAAGTCTGTTTTGTTTCTAATTGCATGTGCTGGAGATTTTAGTAGTATTTTTTTTTGCTGTCAATACTAAGATTTGATCAGTTACTGTCGAAATTCTCCGTGAACATGCTGTTTGCTTTGCTTCTATTCTATGGAATCGTGTGGCTACATAACTTGCTCTGTTTTCACATTGGTGTGTAAGCTCGGAGTCCCTGTGACCTGCAGGCTTATTAGATATATATGGACTCTTGTTGTGCCTTGAACAGGGGTTGTACTTGGAAAAATACAGATTTCAGAATTCATGTAACAAACTCTTCAAGTGTCGTAATAGACAATCAGTTATATGACGAGATACTCATGGCAATTTGTTATAAGAAGTTTTTAAGACCTTCCCTCCAAGCACAGGTCACATGCATTTGTCCCATTCTTTTGCTGACTCTGTGTATTGCGGGACCACTATCCATATCCCTTTAGCAATTCTTGGTTTTTGTTGGGGTTGAAACTTGTGATGTCTTCTGGTTATTAATGGGTTGTTGAACAGGACAAAGAGTATTGAAGAGATTAATCTCTCTATTGTTGGTGCCATTTCAGATCTTTGGCAATGTTAATTTTGTGATGGGAGATACTTATCAAAAAAAGAAAAGAAAAAAAGAATTGTGATGGGAGATGGAAATAACTCTTTAGATGTTCCTTGAATTAACCTTTGCTACTGAAGAATTGTGCATCAGTACTCAATTGGTCCCAAAAGGACTTGACCCTTTTTATTTTATCATATTATAGTCTCTCGATTTTTTAGTTGTTTCCCCTTAAGATTTTTAGCATCATGCTTCATGCATCCTGATCTTAGGCCATATCTGCTCTATGACAAGTTGTGTAACCAGATTCTGACAGGCTGAGGGACATTCCGTCAGGCAGACTTATAGTCAGTACTATCATCTTTAACTATGGCCAAATAATTATTCTTTTTTATTGTGCTTTATCTCGCCTTACTAATGTGCATAGTAGGTATTTAAAGTTTTTGTGTTGTGTTGCCTCTGTTTGTGGACCTGCAAGAGAGAAGAAAGTAAGGAAAACCTGATACTCTGGCCAGCTTGTGCAAAATATTTTGTGCAGTATGGTTGAAGCGGATTCGTTGGTGATTTGTCATCATAGATTGTTCTTCTTGGATGGTGGTCTCCATTTTAATTGCCACATAGAACCTCTGTTGCCTAGAACGTCAATATGTTGAAGTGAAGAGAGTGTCTGAATCTTGTTTTTGTTATTCATGTCTATGGTTCTTAAAACTTCCAATGCCATCGTAAAGTGCTACAAAATCCCACTCTTTGTGATCTGCAATGGAGTATCTGATCTAGAATTTGTTTTTGACTTTTGTAAAGAAATTGTGAGAAATAGGATATTAAAGCTTTAATAGAACAGGGGCGTGCATTAGAAAATGATGTTTTATGAGTCTTCTTTCACTGGCTACACTGGAAGATCTGAGGAAGCTTCCTTTTCCTTGTCCCTTCTTTACTTGTCTTTGTCATTTGTCTTTATGCATGTTGTCACTAATCCATTTGTTCTTTACAAGTAAACAAGGAAGATATGCAGAAGCTTCCTCGTAAGTTACTTTTTTCGTACTTAATCGTCTTGGATGTCAGATGATTATTTTGTGGAAATGGATTTGATGCGTTTAAATATGCAAATCGTTCTTGGTCTATGGCTCAATTGATGTACATATTTTGGTGGTTTCTTAAGATCTACTGAACTTGTACTTCTTTAGATCTTTCTTTTCTTCCTGAGGTTGTGTATGGACTCGAGACTTTACACTGGGAGCAGTCTTGGATGGGTTTTGTTACGTATTAAAAATAAATAAAAAATTATTTATTAAAACTATGTTTTCTCCAAAGTCAGAATAATAGTGACCTTTTCTCCATTTGTTTGCCCTACCTATCCTTTTGGGCTGTAGTTATTTCTTTTGAGGGTGTGATCAAGCCGGATTGCATAGCTTAAAATTGGCCATTTACTTCATTGGTGTGGCTTCAAGCTGGAGACCCCTTTGTCATGGAGTTAAGTTTCTATTTCATTGAACTTTTGTTGCCTCTTAACTTAAGGGTTGAATTAGAGGTAGTTTTGCACATTAGGTGCCTCCCTGTGCTGCAACTAATTCTACATAGCTGAATTGTGAAATTGCGTCACCTTTTCAAGTTCATGCTACATCAAGCTGAATCCTTTTTTCAGTGCATATCCCTTCTAAGCAGATAAGTTTTTTAGTAACAATGATTCGTCTCGTGTGGACAATTAATCTTTCCCCTAGTAGGTTTTATTCATGTGGTAGCTTATGTCCTGTTGTTCTCAACATAACTTTAGTATTACTGTAGGTGTAAAACATGCAAGCCTTTAATGCTGTACTTCTACCCATTCTAATTCTTACACTTTTTTTTTTTTTTTCATGAAACATAATTTACTGAAAGAAAAAAGGCAAAGTCCACGTACATGTTGTGTATGACGTATGTTTATGTGGTAAATTTTGTAGAATCTCTCTCTTTTACTCAATACTGCTTGGTACAGACCTAATGCATGACCTTTTTGCCATGGCATTGTTTTCAACTACTGAGTCAGCCCCATGCTTATTGCAGATTCCCAGACTATTACACATTTATTCCATGCGGCAATGGAAGTTCATTACTTTGTAATGCTTTGTCAACTTTTAGCGGTTTGGTGCCGTTTAAATCGAGAAACTTGATAATTATTTCACTCCCATGTGTTTGCTTTTGTTCTCTTGTTGATGAATGTTTGGGCGTTTTGCTTTTCATGCTTGTTTTAATTTCCCGTAGTTATAGGTTTTTGTTAGTAATTATGATTGGTATTACTCTTCTTAAGTTTTATAGTCATGACAGTGATGCATTGTTGCTCAGATTTGCTAATCATTTCAGTCTTCATGGTGCAGGAAATCCTAAGAATCAAGAATGAGCACCCAGATGACAAACAATGCATTGTCAATGATAGAGTAAAAGGTCGTCTTAAGGTTACCAGAGCATTTGGAGCGGGATTTCTGAAACAGGTTCTCTGATTTATTATTATTATTGGTAATTTACCTTAAAAAATTTCCCTTCTAAAATGATTCTGCCGGGAAATGTTTTTTATAGCACTGTTGTCTGCATCACAGAAACGTCAAACAGTTCGTAACTAGTACTTACTTTGATGTGTTTTAATAATGATGACTGCATACTCATCCTTTTTTAAGGTAATTGTGGCATCTAGACGAGACTCAGTCTTCTAGAAAAGAAGAGAAATGTACATATAGTTGTCAAATAACATATCATATTGTGTCTTTAAACTATTTGCATTTTGTGTTGTGTATCTTTGCAGAATAAATCCTTTTGTTTCTATATATATGAACTTTTTGCGTCAAAAACAATAACTTGTTCATGTATATGTTTGAAGACCCGGACAGGGTTTGAGCTATTTAACTATATATGATTCCATTGTATCACCAGTACAAAAAAATAGTTACAGAAAATCATGGATTTTGATATGTTTTACAATCCTTGAGACCCCTTAGTGTAATTAATAATCTTTAACACATGTATTCTGATCCAAACTCAGAATGTTCCAAGTTTGTGCTTCCACCACATTAGAATATCTATGTATATGTTCTTCTTCTTGTCATGGAGGCAGGGTTGGGTCGGGATTTGGGGAGTTGATATTTGTGCTTGATGTTTTTCACATCTGCTGATATGTTGTGTGAATCAAAATTGTTTGTTAGTGGAGTGATCCATCTTTAGTCAGCTCCTTTACTCTCATCAGATCCATCTTTAGCAAGCTCATCCACCACTATGTTTCTTGATTAACGAGTCTTTAACTGCTTCAAGTTGTACAAGGTCAGAATTGATCACATTCATATGTAATGTGTGCATTCTACGCAAAATTTCTCAATTAAATTAAAGTGGAAATTATTTTGCTGGTGGTATAAGCATACTAACTTGCACATGCAGCCAAAAGAATTACACTTGCCAGTTATGTCTACTGGATGAAGCTTTCCATGTATGGTTGTTTTTGGATGTATCATGTTATAGGAATCTAGACTTGCAAAATAATGCGTTGCCATGCTGGTGCAGCCTAAATTGAATGATGCACTGTTGGAAATGTTTCGGAACGAGTACATTGGTACTGCACCTTACATATCCTGCTTGCCTTCTCTTCGTCACCATAGACTTTGTCCTGGGGATCAGTTCTTAGTGCTCTCATCTGATGGTCTGTATCAGTATCTTAGTAATCAGGAAGTGGTTTTGCATGTGGAGAGTTTCATGGAGAAGTTCCCCGATGGAGATCCTGCACAACATTTGATAGAGGAGCTTCTTAACCGTGCAGCCAAAAAAGCTGGTATGTCTATTTTGTACCATTTAGAATCTTGTCGTTCTTTATGCAGACACGGTTATACAGATCATATGATGGTTTATGAAATGATGCAAGAATTAGTAGAAAAATTGTATGATGTCAACGTAAGACCCTACAACTCAGCTCAATTCTACTAAACCTAAACCCAACTTAAGATTCTAGTAGCTGAAATACTTAATCAGAGTGGACGTGTTGCATGGAAAGTAAATAAACTGATCACCGAATGCTGACCTTGCGTATAAACTGTGTAAAGTTGCACTTTTGCATATAGTTTTTAAGCCTTTTCACTCTTTAGTGCTTTCAACCTGGAATATAAGAATGTGTGTCATGGTTATAGCTAGCCATCATATATTGTGCCTGAAATCCTTGGATCCAATTGATAAATAAATACCTAGTTATGTAGATTCTCTCTTCTTTCACATGAGCGGGAGCTATCAGACTTCCCAACTAAGATTAATTGCCAAATCTCTCATCTTTCGTTTTGCTCGTCCTTAACCAACTATTTCCAGATTTTAAACTTACATGTTTTTCTTTGCAGGAATGGATTTCCATGAATTATTGGACATCCCGCAAGGAGACCGCAGAAAGTACCATGATGATGTTACTGTTATGGTTATTTCACTTGAAGGAAGAATATGGAAGTCATCAGGAAAGTACCTCTGAAACCTTCATACACAAGAGATCTACTCTATACAAGAAATAGCAGTCTCAATTTTCAACTCGAGCTACCTGCAAGCGGTCTCAGAAGATTCACAAATGGCCCATTTTTATTGGGTCTCATTAGTTTTTTTTAATCGTTGCACAGTATAAGAATACAGCTAATAGTGGGAATCCTGGATGATAATGGCAAAGGGCTATTCTTAGATATTCATCAAGGTCTTAAGTAGGTACCAAGAAAATTTGGTTTAAGGAGGAAAACGGGGAATCTGTAGATGGGATTGTAGGGAAATGCTCTGTAGGGAAAAAAAATAGAGATTCTTTTTGTTTTCTTTTCTTGTTTTTTTTTTTTTTTTTGGTCTTTTTACCTTTTAGAGAAATTTTGCATAGGTGGAGGTTTTCCCCATTAATTTGTGCTTTTCTTTTTTCTTCCTTGCCATAGCCAAGAAAATGTGGTTGTAAATCGGTGGGTTACAAATTTAGTTACTGAACTTGAGCACTCCCTTGTCAAAAATGAGCAGCTATAGTTTTGAGGTGGATTTTCAGCAATGCAGGTTACTGAGTTGGGAATTTGTTGAAATCCTTGTGTGGCTTATGCTTATGAAATCAGCCATAGAATGGAGAAATCACTTTTGTCACAAAGGGAGCTTATCTCATGGGTGCAATTTCTTCCAAAAAAACCCAAAAGTGTGCATTTATTTTGATGGCAATGTAAAAATCAAGAAAAAGAATGTGTTTAAGTGGTAGTGTGTGTATCATTACTCAAGCCCAGATATGTTGCCCTCCTCCCCTCACTTCCGCGCCGATGCACCTTTTCATTGTGCGCCTCACGCACCACCCCCTGAATGGCAAATCTATAGCTGTTAAACTATGAATCTACTACTCTTCATCCACCTCCACTGTCTCATTTCTACCTATAAAGAGTAAAGACTGCAAAAAATTAAATCCTCTGCATGCCAATCACTGGACACCTCTTTTTCTGGATATAGGAGTGGAGTTCCTTCTCAATAGTTCTCGTTCAATTGATTTCAGTAAAATCTCTCCATCGAGACAACCAAGATTCCTTGTTGCCACAGTAATGCCACTACAAGTGCCCTATGAAGCAGCTCAACCTTTGGAAAAACGACGATTATTGAGGGTATTTCAGAGCAACTAAAGCCAATGAAACTATCCTCCTATCTGTTTTGAGATCAAGATAAGTTCAATGTTACATTCAGAACTCTAAAGCAACACAGTGAAAGCTGTTTTTTCTTTTGAATGAATAATAAAAGCTAAGTTAAAAAATTTGAATTACAACTATTAACGTATTAAGCAATGACGAAAGCTATTGCCTCTGTAATTTCAGTTGGTTCATCATCTACGCTGTAACAGCAGGAGATGGAATCCGTGACTGCACCCACGACACTAAATCTTCTCGAGTTGCCACAAAGCAACCAACTTTCTCTTCACCCTGTCTGAATGGCGCATCAAGTTTCTTCACATGAGAAGCGAAGGAATTGGCCAGTCCTTGCGAGAATTTGTGAGTTCCTGTACCCGTTTGAGCTGAAAATAATTCCGGTAATGCCTCCTTGCGCTGAACAATCTTGGACAAAGTCCCCATCCACTCTTCCAGCGCAGTCTGAGCTGCACCGACAGACAGGGATCGAACATCCAGGCACCACTCATCAACAGTCTTGTTGTGTAAACCTGGGTACAACCCATATAGGGTTCCCAAGTAGAGCAATTCATGAGCTCTCTCATTAAGCTTTCTACTTCTACAGATATCAATGAAGCAATTACAGAAGGGTCTCCTGGATTCGACTGCGGTTTCACTGAGAATACCCCTAAACTCTTCCTTGACAGTTTCAAAACTAGTCTTCTCTTCTGTTACCAATTCCACAAGGGCAAACAACTTTGGGTTAGCTCGCTGCAGACAGGCAAGAACCTTGTCAATGTCCTCATTTACCTCGCATAAGGACACAACAGAAAGCAGGCATCCGCAAAGCCTATCGTCAGGCTTAACCCCTCTTTCAACCGAAACACCAAAAACTCTAACCAAATCATCAACCCTCTTAGCCTTACCCAAGCACTGAATCAAACAAGTGCAGCCCATTACATTGAGCTCAACACCCAACTCAGACATTTCTTCAAACACCTTCATTGCCTTATCAACTTTCCCTCCACTCCCATATATATTAAGCATTGCCGTGTAGCTCCAACTATCCGGCCTGCGATTCTCCAAACTTTTCATGTCCTCAAACATCCTCTCAGCCTCTTCCTCCAATGCAAGGTCTGCACACATATTCAGCAATGTGTTATACAAAATCAAATCCATCGGCCACCTGTTCGACCTAATTTGCTCCCACAATTCCAAAGCGTCTCGAGCCCACCTTGCCTTGCCATAAACCTTAACAAGTGCAGTTAAGGTTTTCTCGTTCGGGGTTAACCCGGATTGGACCATTTCCTCAAATAAATTCCTAGCTAAACCAGGCTTTCCAGCCTTACCCATTGCCTCTAACAATGTATTGTACACAACCAAATTAGGCTGCACACCAAGAGACCTCATCTCCTGCAACACATACATAATACCATCATAGTCTCCAGATTCACCAAACATCTTCCCCAAAACAGAAAAGGCAACGTGGTCAGGTTTCCACCCACTAGCCCTCCCTCTCTCATACAGATTTAACACTTCCTCAACCCTGCCCAATTTGGCATACACATCTAGAATAGCAGAGTAAGTCACCTCATCAGGCATCAAACCAGTCCTGTACATCCTATCAAACCACTCCACAGCCTTATCGTAATGATGGCACTTTTTGGCACAAGTAATAATGGTGGAGTATGTGATATTATCAAGCGCAATCTCATTGCTAATCATCTCATGGGCAAGGTCTTCCATGAGCTGAAGCTGCCTTCCAAACCTCAAAGACTTCATTGTGACATTGTAGAATATAGTTTCCAGGGGAAACAAATTCTGGGTCTTGATCCAATTGAAGAACCAATGGGTTTTCTGCCATGGCTTCAAGTTGTTGAGTATCAAAAGTGCGTTTTCTCTGGTGGGTGGGTGTGGGATTTCCTCAAGAGCAGCCAAGAAAGCAGCTTCAGAGTTGTCACAGTCGTTGAGCCTGTGGGCGAAGAGCCTGAGCTCTTTGATTTGAGGATTGTACGAGTAAGAAGAGCGTCTCTGCCTCTGAAGGGAGAGCACGGAGCGTCTGGGCTTACTGGGGTTAACCCAGGTGGACTTTGGCTTGGACAAGAGCTGGGTTTGGTCCTTGGACGGTTTAGAGAGGGTGGTTGTGGATAGAGGCTTGAGTTGCTCAGATAAAGATGGGTTTTTCTGGTTTTGTTCTGTCAAATTTGGAGACACCTTTGGGGGAGATTTGGAAGAGCTGCACAAAATGGTAAATCTCCTTACTCTGTGTTGTCTGTGTGGAGAGTTGAAGATAATGGGTCTCTTAGTGTCTGAGAGATGCCCTGTAAAATGGACATCTAGAGCCGTAGACAAAGCAGTAGCCATGGCACAGAGAGAGAGAGAGAGAGAGAGAGAGTTGGTTTAAGACTTCCAGTATAGATGTTTTTCAGGATATTTTTGTAAACCTTATCTGAAAATGACCCTAAAAACTGAGAATGTTCAGAAGAAAAAAGAAAAAAAGATTAAATTGATAGAAAAAAAATTGGGTTATAGATCCACCCCGAAGGATGGGTAGCCTTAACCGGATGTGTGGATTACAGGAAAGCCCGAAGGCTGTTCCCGTCCCTGTCAGGGGAGATGCCAACCATCTCTCCTTTCTACGAACACAACGAAGGGTTAGCCATATGGTGTTTATAAAGTGCTTATTATTTCTATAAATTTTCGATGTGGGACGTTGAGTGCTGGAGCTGTACACCTTTTGAGGGGCTTGACTTGGGCTTAAGCCCAGCATGGACTATTTCGGTTTTATTGGGCCAGCCAAAATGTTGTCAGTTTGATTGGAGATTGGATTGGGGGCATGCAGTAACTCCCCTAAATTATCTCTTGCTTAATGGAAGCTTAGTTGGGTATTTTCCTGGGAAGAAGGATTTTAGGCAAAAAGATCCACTTGCCTCTTCTTTCTCTGCTCATTCGTGTTTCACTGATGATTCTCTCTCTCTCTCTCTCTCTCTCTCCCCTTTTTTTTTTTTTTTTTTTTTTTTTTCATATACACGGTAACCATCATTCTCTCTCACCCATTTTTCTCTTTTTCTTTACTACGGGGTCTCTAATGACGGAAAAAATGACGTGCAACAGTAGGTGAAGGAGTAGTAATATTTCTTGCACACTTTGTCGAGAAATATTTTCTCTTTCAAAGTCCGTTGTCTCCCTCTCATTCTTTGTATTTGCGTGTATGTGTGTGGGTAGTTTAGTGAGTGTGAACAAATTTGAGAGAGACCTTGAAGAGACCTAAGTCTCTTGTTTTGAGTCAGTCTTGGTTTTTCTCAGAAAATGAAGAGCTTGAAGAGAGAGAGAGAGAGAGAGAGAGAGAGAGCGACCCCTGGAGAGATTCGAAAATTGAGAGATTTAAAAGATGATTTCTCCACGTTTCTTATTTCTCAAAAAAAAAAAAAAAAAAAAAAACCCAATACAGATAGATCTAAAAGAAGGAAAGAGAACAAACAAACGGGTGTGTCGAGGTTCAACTATTCCCTCTCTCTTCTCCTTTTCTCCAGAAACTCCTCTCCTCAACAGTGTCGTCGTTTGCCGGGGAAGGGAGGTTTCAAGCCTCCCTCCTCCCGGTTTTTGTTTCCTCTCTTAGCCTTTTAGGGCTAGAGAGGTTTTTGTTCCTCCCTGGGTTGTTCCAGTGGAAGCTAGAGTCTCCCAGCCACTAGGGTTATGAAGTTTTGAGTCCCCCTGGACTTTGTTCTGGTGGTGGTTTTAGTCCTCCTAGTTTTTTTAGACTATGGAGGTTTGTGTGGTTTTTTTAGTTTTTGGCAGGAAAACACTCAAGAGAGGTTCCGGAGGGGGAGAGTCAGCCGCCTGTGTCCCTGGCGGAAAGGCTTAGCCGTGCTTCAGTTTTTATCAATCTTTGAGGCCAGATTTGTGCTTCTCCGCCGCCCTCTAGTCGACACGCGCCCCCTGCCTTGCTTGCCTCTGTCCTCTGGTTCAGTCGCTGCTTGATATGGCCGGAAAGCTCATCGGTGATCGGCGCGTGGACTTCACGCACCAGGGTGTTCTTCACACCTTGGGCCGCGCGTGATGGCCACACTCCATCTCTTTTGCCGTGACTGGTGGTGCCTAGGGGTTTCTGGTGTTCGGCTGCTGTACACGACGTCTCCAGTGGTGTTTTCTTCCGACGTCAGCTTCTATTTTAGGTGTTTTCTTTGTATTTGATAGTTTGTTCTGTGTTAGATTTAGCCTGGTCATTGCTTTTTAGCACAGATTGTTTGTGACCAACTCCATAGTGCAAGTAGAGGTTCACATGTTAATGCAGAGACACCTTTCTGTTGGCTAGGTTTATTTATAGCAATTGTCGGTATGATTTGAGTTATGAGATAACTGTAATGGGGTACTTGTATTATTCTGAGTCCCTGTAATGGTCTGAGTCTAGTTTGACTCAGTTTGGATGTAACTTTGTTACCCTTTGGGTGTATTAATAAAATGATTACATTTTCCCTTCAAAAAAAAAAAAAAGAAGGAAAGAGAGAAGCAGACAAATTTAGGAAGATGAACCATTAGTCTTAGTTTTTCTCAGAAAATGAAAAGCTTGGAGAGAGAGAAACAACATAGCTTTTTAAAAAAAAAAAAAAAAAAAAAGTTGTCAACAAGGACACAGACGTGAACAATAAATATCATGTCAGTCTACCCCAACGCGCCTCTCTAAGTTTTTTAATTTTTTAATGTCACGTCAGATTCCACATCAGTGGGTAAGGCTTCCTTTGTAAAATTTTAAGTACCTATATCATTTCTCTAATAAGAAAGATCACAAAGGAAGGGTCTTTTTTAGTTTAATCTGTGTTATATGACAAGATAAAAGGGACAATATTGTGCCCGGGATAGGTATGAAGTTCCCCATTAGACTACACATTAACGAATTCTATCAACTTCTTTAATTGTAGATTTTTTTTCTTTTTTTTGGGCTTACTCTAAGCAGTGTTTAATTACTTTTTATACTTTAAGGAGCTATGTATCTAAACCCCAAACCATAAGGACCAATTTTGCATACATCCCTTGTTTTAAAGATGCTATTATGGTCCATACTGCTTGATGTTCCCTTTAGACTTTGGAGATTTGGTTTGCAAATTGGGGCTCATCTACTAGTTTTTATTATTTTGAACAATTTTGTTTCTTTTCATTCAAATTGAATCCAATCCTATGGTTGCAGAAAGAATAAATGAATTAGTATCTGCAGCATTTAACGCCAAGTTAGAACTTGGGTTAAGGATTAATTCTAAACTAGATACTGAATAAGGCATAAATTTAAAATATGGAAACCCAAAAGATGTCAATTGAACTGTAATAAACCAAAGGGAGATATACATGCATTTTACCCTTTAAAAAGAAGAGGAAAAAAAAAACAGAGTATCAACAAATGGAGTTTAAACTTTGCTATAATTCTATTTTCTCTCCATGCACTCTTTCTTCTATCTTCCCATTGCTTAGGAACCAAATGGAGCATTAGGCTGTCAAAATTTTCTAGAATTTCAACCTATTCTCTTAAACAATGCATCAAAGTATAATTATAAATTTTCAGCTGCCTTAGATGTACACAACACACTATGAGGACCCTTTAAGTTTGGGAGCCAATACTTCTCTAATTCGACTCTCTACTTCCTTTTTGATGGAAGAATAAGGGAGCCGTTCTATCACCTCGGCTCCAAAGGAGAAGAGAAGAGCCTTTCTAGCTGTCTCCAAGTCGATGCCGCGTGCCAGGAAGTAGAAGAGCTGGCTTTCTTCTAGGTCACTTATTGCAGCTCCATGGGAGCACTTGACATCATCTGCAATTATTTGGAGATTCGGTTTTACGTTCACCGTTGCACGAGGTTCCAGGAGCAAGCTCCTTGTAAGTTGCCCTGCATCTGTCTGTTGTGCAAATCTGCATGATACAGCAAGAACTAAATAGAAGTAAAGCATGTGCAGTTCTATTTATCTTTTTTGTCTTCTTTTCTAAACTCCAGAAATTAATGTATATCTATCAGCAAGCAACTGGTCACTGGATACAACAGCATTAGCTGCATAAATGAATTGAATAAGAAAGCTACTAAAGACAGTAACATAATTAGCCATCATTTATTGTAAACTTCAATTCAAAGAAGGCCCATCAAATTTTAGGGTTTAATCAACAACGTGGGCAACAGTCATCAACAAATAATTTTTAGGAAAAATATCAAACAAATAATAATCAACTACCTCCATTAATTTTCAATTTTATCATATAGCTATCTGAACTGTTATCAAATAGATCCTTCCATCCATTTTTTCCAATAGAATGCTTGTGAAATTCGAATTATGCCCAAAAATAAAAAAGCACATAAGAAAAAAATCATGTAACCCAATTGGGCTTTTAACTCTTTCTGCCCAACAAAGAAAAAACCCACGCTCTGTTTCTGCAAACGTAAGCCACCATTGATGTAGCCCTGTTTTATCGAACATGAAGCTGAAGCAAAAAGCTAAGAGCCAAACTAGCTGATTCCTTAGCATAATCCATGGTCGGAAACCAACCTAAATAGTGGTGGCCCCATATCACTAGACCCAAATGCACATCCCCGAGTGTCTCTGGAAGAGCTTCTGGACTGAGTAAGCCAGAGAACCAAATTGCTGAAGCGAGAGAAAAGCAGAAAAAAAATAAAATAAAAAATAAAATCTCACTTTGCAGAGCCCAGTGGCCTCTGAAGAAAATAAGGGAGATGAGGAAGAAAAGAGAAGTGGGTCACAGAGGGGGTGGGCCACCCCCTCCTCCCCCCCTTTTTGTTGCTTTTATTTTGGCAATTATTTTTTTTGAGGGTAAAAGTTGAATATCATTAAGATACGACAAGAAAAAAGGACAGAAATATCTATTTGATGACAAGCCAAAGCACAATGAACTATTTGACAAAACTAAAAATTCAACGAGCTATTTGGTAACAGCGCTAAGCAGAGGGAGCTAATATTTTTCCTAAGAGAAAATTATTGTATTACTCCCTGAGTTTTGGACCATTTTCAAATCACTACTTGAGTTTCTATTTTTATCTTTTAGCTCATTGAATTTGATCCTGTTATCAAATCAATTCATCCGTCCCATTCCGTTATTTTCTCCGATGGAATCTACATAAAATTACAATTAAACCATTTTCAAAAAGAAAGAAACACACAAAAAAAGAAAAAGAAAAAATAGAGGGTGGCTCGCGAGGGTAGGCGCAAGCCACCCTTTTGATTTATTTATTTATGTTTTTGGTGCATACTGGAAACACTACTATGAATAGTATATGGGGTGATGTTAAACAAAACCAAGATGCACTCATGATAATTGTAAGTAATAAAATAAAACAGATTACCTGTTGACTTTTACATTCCCATCAAAAACAGCTTGTCCTAGAGAATGAGCCACAACACACTTGTGAAGTTGTCGAGAATAACCTCGAGGATGGTCCAAGATTAGAGTGCTATGTAGATCTTGTACTTGATCACCGACAGACAAATGCAATGTTGATAACTCTGTTACTGTGTCTGGGCCCAATTGCTGAATATGGACATTGTGCCGGCTCAATTTTCCACCAATGCTTACCTCTACAAGCTCATAAGTACTAGCTGATTCCTGCAAACAATCAATCAACTTAGAATTTTTGACCCGCCGTTGCTGGATTAATTCCATAACATAAATGTTAAATAGTAATGTACACAATAGGTTTGAGTTGGCATTAACAGTAGTCTATCAACAAAGGTTATGAACTCAATGCTCAAATCACATCCTACAAAGAACTTCATGAACGTGAGATTAACTAACATTTAGTGCCAGAAGCAAATCAAGGATGAATAACATTACAGTGAATAGAGCTTATTATGAAATTTATCTAGCATGAATAAGATCAAATAATAACACAAGTTACTAAAATACCATTATGCTCGTGAAACAAAATTATCATGCCGATTCTCAATGAATGCTTGAGGTAATGGTAAAATATTGATCACTCTAAACATACAAATGCAAAAGCATAAATTAGATATAGAAGAAAATGAGAACATCCATAAAAACATGAACAGCAGGCAACACGAGTTCTGAAGTACAGCTCCCCCCTCCCCTCCCAAAGGAAAGGAGTCTACAATACGAACAGCATGGTTAGGGTGCATTCTAGATTTAAGTGACCTCACATCCTATTTGGAGAATATATCCCAAGTTATAAGCTAACTGTCAGCCCTGTCATAATCTAGGAATCAACCCAAAAGTAGCTTTTAATACTTATATCAACATGAAGTACTAATTATACACAAAATCAGCTCCAGGGTTGCTTTCACAAATATTGTCTGCACTGAAGGTGAGATAACGGAGGAAATAAAGTGGCCAAAAGCTTTGCTTAAAGCAGAGCTAAATATATGCTCTTGTTACCGTAGCTTTCCTTAGTAATTTCTACAACAAAGGTAGAGTTTTAAGAATTTAAATGTTTTGCAATCAGGTTAGGTTAAATAACCCATGTAGTGATGAATAGATAAGACAGAAAATAGAGAATTCAAAACAAATTTAATTCAAGAAAAAGACAAGATCAAAGAAGATAAAACTAAATTCTACTTAAAAATTAAATAAAAAAAACTTTTATCACAAAAGTCCCAGTTTTCTCATTGTTGCATTTGCCTCTCTTAAAAGCCCAAAACAGGAGCAAGGTTAAGAGTAGTTTTTGCCCCCAAGAGCTTCAATGGTTTGGGATTTCTAATATGCCACCAAACCATACACGTTTCTTCTTCTTTGGCTCCAGTAGAGGTCTTTTTGGGGGGAGGGGAGCCTGGTATAGAATCCATATTATGCGACCCAAATCCCTCCAGCAATCAAAAAGAAAAAAATAATATACCTTTTTGCTACTTAGTGCCAAAACATAAGACTCGCCAAATATGATACTAATTATAGCCCATATATTCCATAGCAAAAGTAATTCTAACTTCATAGAAATGTATAACACCTGCTCAGCCAGTTTTTAGTAAAAAAGTACTCCAGGCAGCCTTAGAAGAAAGCTCAACTTGTTGCCTTACCAAACCAACATTGTTGAATGTTGAAAAAGAATCAGCAGAAAATTTATAAATTTCAGGCTAAACAACTAGCATGTTAGCTGCAAGCAACCATCTATCTATTTCCTCCCAAACAAGGAGTTCAGAAGCTAAGATAAGGAGGCCCATGAAGCCTCAAAAGGAGAAAGTGCCACCTTAAGCAAAATCAGTCATTCCGAAGAAAAAGCTCAAGAGAGAAAAGAAGTTGGAGGGCAACTAAGTTTACAAGTTATAGGTTG
Source organism: Alnus glutinosa (assembly GCF_958979055.1). NCBI lineage: Eukaryota > Viridiplantae > Streptophyta > Magnoliopsida > Fagales > Betulaceae > Alnus > Alnus glutinosa. The sequence goes on along the minus strand of NC_084898.1, from coordinate 23,326,878 downwards.
AAAAAAACAGATAAACAATCAGAAGAGACAATCTTTCTAGTTGTCAAAAAAGAAGAAGAGAGAATCTTTCTTTGACAAGTGACAATCCACTTTTTGGGCCACTCATACTGATTCAGCCATGGAAGATAATTTTTTGTTACTTCGTAACTTAATAAAGTCCAAGGTTTATTTTGTGGCTCATGTGCAACATTAAATTGAAGATCAAGCCATTAGGAATCCAGGGTTAAAACACTTTCTGATTTCAGTTATTACATAAAAAATTATTGTTATTTTTGTATGAGGGGGCAGATCTATAATTTTCTGAAACTTTTACAAATTGAGGGTATTTTGGTAATTGAGTCGAGTCTAGAACTTTCTAGAAATTTAAGTGTAGTTTTCTTTGAGCACAAGTTAATCTCTATTTGGGTTTATTTTTTATAAGTAATAAATTTTATAAAAAAATGCCTAAGCGTCCCTGTTTACACAAGAACAAACAAAATTGCCCACAAGAAGAAATCCAAATAAACCCAAAACCCACATGGAACATACATGCTACAGCACGTGAGCCTTGCCTTTCCCTCGCCGAGAAGATACGCTTGCATTGCCGTAGTTAATAGAGCTATTTAGATTTAACATCTCCCTCCTACCTTTATTAATATCTATTTGGGTTTACGAGGTCTTTAGTTTACTAGTCAAATTAGGGATCCTAATGCTACTAATAATGTACTCAAAGAGTAGAGACTTCATTAATGGAATATTGAGTAATTAGAGTTTTGAGGAAAGAGTGCGTAGAGTGTTCTTCTCTTTCTCTTTCGCTTCTTTGGCACACTGTTACGGTTCAAACCACTGTTCACACAGCCCTTGAACAGAAAACAACTCTTTTTTTTCTTTTTCTTTTTTTGTTCTTACAACCCCAAATAGATCCATTCTCCTATATCCTTCAGAAACCTTCAAAAACCTACAAAAAAATTTCATAACCTTTAGCCACCAAATAATCCTTTAAATCAACCCAAAACCCCCCAATCAACCATTGGCGGTGAATTCAGACAATCAGCTTTCACAAAGAAGCAGCTCTCTATTACCATTGTTCCCTATCTTTTCAAACACCAATTCACTCTACAAATGCTAAAACTTTTTCCCCACCATACGAAAAAAAAAAAAAAAAAAAAAAAAAAAAAAAAAAGAAAAGAAGAAGAAAAAGAAAAAGAAAAAAAAGGACACAAGATCATAAATTTTCCTATCTTAATGCAAGACATGAACAAACAGACTGATTCGCTAATCACTCCGACGTCACGTGCATATTAAACTTCTACCCAGAGGTGGTTCAACTAGTGCTTAGACTGTAATAGGTCCTTTGGCATGCCAAATAAACCATCCGAGGGGACATGACGTAAAGAGAATTGAAGTATATCTGTGTGAGTGTAAGATACGCAAGCAAAAATATTCTCTCTGTTTTAGGGCCTAAACAAATCAGAATGCAAACCCACATAGTCATCCAAGAATAATTCAAATTCCACAGGATGTTCCAATTTAAATGGAGTTAATATTAATGACCATGCTCACTTCTATTTATTATTATTATAGTTTCTTTTCAGAGACCAAGATGTCTCAAGGTTATTCTCAATTCAGAGATTTCGTTTCCCAAAACCAGATTATAATTTAAATAAGTGTCTTAGTTTCAACTATTTATAAAAATAATTTATTGTCAATCTAATAAGCTTTCAGTTTTAAGTCGTCAACAATCTTATGTGAGCACTTCTCAAGCACTAGTTAGCAACTAGTCATTTTAAAGACCACATTTGATCATATATAGCAGAAGTCCTAAAATGCATACATATGTGCATGTAGAAATGATCCATTTACTGCCCCATGTTCAATGACATAAGAAATGTACTGCCCCAATTGTTTCCATGAATATGATCGTAATTCACATTTCCTACGATCTTCTCCTAACTGCAAACATATCAAACAAGCTGTACAGACTATACTTAACAACCAATAATAACAATTCAACCACGAAAAGAAAGAAACAAAAGTCAGCAAGAACAAGAATTCACCTGCTGGACTGAAGTCCACTTTATATGAGCAGCATTTAAAGACTGATTCTGAATATATGAATGCCTAACCTTCCCGCCTTGTTCAACCACCACTTCCAAAACTGAATTCGTCCAATAACTCTTCTTCTCATCCTTACCTTGGAACTCCTCAACTATAGCAATCTCTCCTCCCCTCTCCACCAACACAAACACCCTCGGATTCGATATGGGCAATTCATTTGACCCATCGTCACTGCCCTCAATAGAAATGTACCTCAAACAAACAGGATTCTCTACCTTACACCCCGCTGGAACATACACCACCGTCAAATCCGGCGCGCCTATCCCATTAATAGACCAAAACAAGTCACCTCCAGTCGAATTACACACAGATTCACACACCCTTTTGATAATTCTCTCTTCAGACAGCTCCAACAAGCTCCCAACAAAAACCCCACTTGGCAATTCGGACAAATTCGCCGAATTTACGACATACCCATCAGCAATAACAAGATTGGGGAACTGGGTGTTCGAAGAAATGCCTGAGAGAGCTGAGGAGTGAGGAGGTTTAGGGATTGGGCTAATTTGGGAGCGTCTGATGAAGGAGGTGTCTGTGAAGCGAAATGACTCATCTTTGCGGGAGGGCCATGGGGTTGAGAGGAGAGTCTCGGAGGAAGTGTCTCTAAGCTTTTGGAGAGGCAATGGTGGTGAAGAAGAAGAAGAAGAGGGCAGAGAGTCTTCAAGGATTTCTGCTAGTTGGAGGACAAAGGGGTCTGAGAAGGTTGGGGCTGGTTGGAGTGAGACTCTCGTTCTCGTTCTGGCTTTGGGAGCTCTGATGGGTGTCTGGACTACTGGGATTGGGGGCCTTTGGATGTGGGGTGTGAAGGCTAAAGCAGCCATGGATGGAGGTGGTTGGGAGTTTTGGAGTTATCTGTAATCGTATAAGACCTGCCTGACCAGACGCATCACAGACAAAATGCTTTGCGAACCCATCAACTGGAACAAGTGAACAGGCATGGACAGCTCTTTTGGTTCGCGCAAAAGGTCCGAGTCAACCCGAATTTGAACTGTAATCGAAACGGGTGAGATCGGTTTAAGGCATGACCCGATGATCTTTTCCTATCTATTGGAACAAAATAACCCTGTTTGGTTCGCGGAAATACACCTTATTATGATGTTTGGTAGGAATTTATGCTTTGTAATAGTTATTTTCAATTGAATACTTATTTTCTTACGAAGAAGAATACATATTTTTCTAAAAAATGAAAGGAATCGTTATTCCAATAGAAATAGACTATATTTTCGAAGAAAAAAAAACTATTATTTTTTATTTTCCTTCAAATTTTTTTCAAAGAAAAAAGAAAAAACAAAACTCCAACCCTTCCTTTACAGTGGCTGGCCGACCACCCACTGTGCCACCTCGGGAGACCACTCCAGGGGTGGTTGCGGCCACCCACTAGTTTTTTTTTCTTCAATAACTTAAGTTTTTTTTTTTTAAAAAAAAAAATACATAAATAATGTGGGTTTTTTTTAGTAATTTTGATTTGATTCCAATTAAAGTATATGAGTTGTTACTAAACTAAATATTAGGAATAACCATTTAATTCCACTCTCTTTCATTCCTGCTAATAACCATTTTGTTTCCGAATGGAATATTCATTCCGCAAACCAAACGAGGCCTAATAGTTTGTTCCACAACTCATGACATTTGAACTTATAAACCATCAAAATATTTGGAATTGCCCCTCTATAAAATCTGGCCATCATTTTAAATGGAAAACGTTACTTGTGCCACTCATGCATGCATCGGTCGTTTTTCTACCAAAAATACCTTCAATTTGAGGAAATAAATTATGGCATTGCCCATAACAAAGGGATGACTCCTAACATAGAGGTGGCTTTTAGGATGAGGGTAGCGTAATAAGGGTGGGTTTTGGGATAGGGTAACATTGGTCGTGAGTCGTGACCCTCTATAATACAAGGGGTGGCAACAACAACCTTCCTATAGGGTGGAGGTATATATCCCTTTGTTCCAAAGTACGGGTAGTCACGAAACTAATTCCTTTTATTTAAAATTCCCTCAAACTTCAATTTGGCTTACCTTGATATGAAAGGATCCATACCCCGCTTTAGAGGAAGTCACAATGGCTACCCCATTTGTTACGAAGGTCGCGGTCATTGCAATCCCTATCTAAGGGGTTGACCATGCATGTTCACCCCCACCCAAGAAGTCACCCCTATGTAAATGGTAGTTTTATAATTTTGTCATTTAAATTATATGTGTTTTTGGTAGAAGAAACACCTCATGCACAAGTGATTGGCATGTGTGAAGTTTTCTATCCAAAATAAAAGCTAGATTTTACACATGGTATAACTTAAAAACATTTATAGGTCCAAGTTACTATAATTTGGAGGTTAAGTACAATTGAGGTTGTAATTTAAGAGGGTAAAGTATAATTAACCATTTTTTGTATTTTGTTTTTAAAATTTATTTTTTTTGTTAAAGTAAATCCTATCTCTCAATCCCATACTTCTCAAAGAATGGCCTCCGAGGTTTCTTTGACGGAAATTGACTTCTCAAAAGCCATTTTATAGGTCCAAAACCACGAGCTCCCACAGGAAAACATGTATAAATCCAATGCTGAAAAAATCACATAAGGGATTGGGAAGCTCTTGGATATAGATTCCGGTGGTTCCAACGCCATTATGTGTAAACGAGCCTTGCGGGTGAGAGTAGAATTTGAGGTTGTAGACCCACTGGTCATAGGGTTTCTTTCTCAGCATACCAAACAACTCTTCTATGTGGATCTACAGAGGTATGAATAGCTTTCAACTTTTGTTTTAAATGTAGGAGGCTCGGCCATGCGGCTAATGTTTGTCCCTTTGAACCCAGATATACCCCATTTAGACATCAAGGGATTCAAGCCATACGTAAGAGCAAACCCTCGAAACAGCAATGATTTTCCTTCCCCATCTAGGGTGTTAGGTTTTTAGTGCTGGCCTATTCGGTGATCAAAACTTTGATGGATGTAATATGGAGTTGAAGTTGTAAGTTTTACATTGGTGTTAGCAAATGCGTCAACTAGATGTCCTAACACGATTGGTCAGAAGCACTCTAAAGAGCCTCGCCAATAACAACGCTAACAAGCCGTCCTAGAGTGTGTGGTCTAAAGGAGCCACCAAGATCATCATCAACTAAGGTGTCAGCAACAGGTTCTGATCCAGCTCAAATATAAAGACTGACAAGTTACAACGTGTGATTAGCATAAGACGTTAGAAACATGTCCTGATCCAATGGGTTCCAATAGACTCACCGAGAAGTTTGTCAACTAAGTCGTCAGCTAGGTGTCCTGACGCCTTTGTTAATTTGTTGCTCACATACTAAAAACCCTAGGCGAGTCCTAACAGGATAGCTAACATGTCATGATGCCGCTCGATGAGCTACATACGTTTGAAAGATTTTTCACACGCAGAGTTAAGGTTTTTTATCCTTTCTTTATAAAATGATGCTTTTGCATGATTGAGAAGTAAGCCTAAGCCATCATAGCACTTCATATTGAGAAGCTTAGCTTCATTTTATGGTGAGCCAAAAGAATCTTTTGATGAGAGCTACCGTTGCATAATTCTCTTGAAGTGATCATTCAAACCACAAGTTCATCTTCTTCAACCGTTTGAAGTCTACTAATAGGTCGATAAGGAGACAGAGAAGGAATATTGCTTAGTGAGGAGCTGGAGCTGTTGCGACGAGAAACAAGTTGGGATTCTTGTGTAACACTTCGCCCAAACACATGAAATATTTTACAAATCACTGATTTGAGCCAATAAGGATGGCATGATTTTGAAGCAAGTAGTACTTTAATGTAGGGTTAAATATACTTTAACCCCTTCAATTAATAACAATTTTTGATAAAAGTCCCACGAGCTGATAGGTGTGACACTTAGATATATCAAATTACCATTTTGAAGATTGTGCTCCTAGGCTTGGAAAGTTTCCACCTTCGAGGTATAATGCAATCTAACCCTAACTTGTGTCTATTCCTCATGTTTAAACTGTGTTTATTGTGTTAAATCGAATGTTAGTTTTATACCCTAAATAGTGGTATAAAGTTAAGTCTTTTAAGTAGATTAGCTTGATTTTTGTATGAAAGATTTAGACTTTTAAGACTAACTACCTTTTGCAACCTTAAAGAAGTGTTAAAATACATACCTTTCAACACCTTAAAGCATTTCCTTGGTTGTGTAACAAGGAAGATATGATTATGGAAAGAAAGTTAGGACCTTGATTTTTTAAGTGGTGTTTGTGACCTTCCTTATTTTAAAATGTTTGTGCATGATGTATGGAGCTCTTTTGGAATGTAGTAATCTCTAGGAGTCTCGGGTAAGAGATAAGTTAGGTTCTGGTAGGTTGAAGTGGGGAAAAATACATTATGGGGCATAACGATCGAACTATCCTTGAGGGTCGATCAATCTTTCTATGCAATAGGAGCATGATTAGTGTTTTAAGCGCATGATTAGGGTTTTATGTGTAGGATTAGGGTCACGCTTAGTGTCTTGACTAATATTAGAGTATAACTTATAGAAATGAGAAGTTGATATTTTGAAATATTCAAGGTTGGATCTGAGTGTTCAAGGTAAGTAATCACCCATAGGAAGGCTAAAACTTTTTGTCGTCAAACATGATTATTCTGTCAAAAACTGTGTATTTTGATCCTCATGAATTTTATAAGATTAAGTTGTGAGCCTAACACCTTGTAAATGGTATTCTACAATTGCATTTATATTAGCTACTTATTTATGAATAAAAATCCAATTTTATTCCTTTGGTGTTACACCTTGGGCATTTATAGACTATGGTTTTTAAGAAAAACATGAGCTTGGTCCATGGTTTTTCAATCCTACATGGCCAAGGGTGATTGGAGGGTGTTGTGATCCACTCATTGGCTGCCAAAATGCTTTCAGAAGACTCTCCATGTAACACTCTGATCTTATATTAGGAAGATGAGTAGTCTACATAGAGAGTAAGTGGTATATAAGAGATAGTCATGAGCATTGTCCCACATTTCTTAGTTACTAGGTGAAACTAAGCTTTATAAATTTTTTTAGGGAATTTCCAAATTGACTAGTCATTTTGGGATGATTGTGCAGATGTGACTAGTACTTTCTTTGAATCATTTCTTCATCCTTCCCAAATCTCTGCCCTTGGGCCTTGATTGGCCTTTTATCACATTTTATGCATTCTTTTGGCCCAAAACGTCCTTATTGGTCCCAAACCGATTCAATAATTTTTGGTATGTCTAAAAGGGGTTTTGCATATTCACTTCGACGAAAAATCTCATTCCAACAATATTTGGGCCAAGATAAAACCAATTGGGCAACAAACTAGCTCACTAGGCCTACAAACCAATTAAGGATAAATTGTTTTTAATGGTTATCGCCAGTTTCAAGGGTCCAACAATTATCTTACACCCAAAATACATTCTAATACTTCAGGAATAAATTTCAAAATTTAATGAATCCATTTGACAATTTTTCTCTAATTTATTTATTCAATTTGGCTTTAAGTGAAAATTTACTTTTACTAGTAAAAAATTTCATTTTAATGAAATTTAACTTTATTCTGAGCTTTAATGAAATTTCACATTAAAAAAATTACTATTATGAACTTTGTGGACTCAAAATATATTTTTTGGTGTTTTTAAACATTTACTAGGCAGTTTCCCATAAATTCCACAAATGAATTATTATTATTATTTTAAAAGTAAAATTATTGCATGGATGAATAATCCAAGCTTTCAAATGACATTAACCCTTAAAACTTTAATTTTCTATTTTATAGGAGAATATGTATAATATTTCTAATAAACCCTACAGTTATTCTAAATTAAACTCTGGAGGGCTCCTAAAATTAAAATAAAATTCTTAGAGTTTAAATTAATATTCTTAAGCTTAAGGCGGGGTATTACACCTTAAAAAATGTTTATGTGTTTTAAATTGCTTCAATTCAAGCTGTAATGGTGAAATAATAATTTAAATGTTTAGTTTCTAGTCACTAATATTATTAGTGAATGTATGAAATGCTTAGAAGAATGCAATCACTATGTATGGTCCATCGCCCAAAGATTTGCCAAGTTGGGTGCACTTATAGTTAATCAGGTGGCTTAAATAGACTCAACTCACAGTCACAGGTTGAGAATATATTTATTTACTTGTGATTGTTATTTTGTTTGAAAAACTAACCTAGTCTTTATGGTTCGGGGGTGCTACACTGACAATACTAAAATCTTCAAACACAAAATAGGATTAACAAATCCCATATAAAATTCAGCCCACAAATTACATAATCTTGGATTCGCCATTTTCCAATCCACTTTTTTTTTTTTTGATAAGTAAGAATTCATTAAAAAGCGCAGAGGGGCGCAACCCTAGTACACAAGAAGTATACAAAGGAACCCCTAAAAAGAGGATTGAAACGAACAAGAAAGTAAATAATCAGCGTATGGCATACTACCCAAGTTATGCGCCGACACTCAAAGATATAACATATTAAGCACCTTTCTACAAAGAGCCCCAACCTGTATCTCCGCATCCTCAAAAAGTCTAGAATTTCTCTTACGCCACAAGCCCCACAAGACACATAGAGGAACCTACTTCCATATACGGTGAACAGGATCACGACCCAGCAAAGTGCCCTTAGCTCTCAATAACTTGAAAATTCAAATACATAATAGATCAAATAATGTAGTAAAGCATCCATGATTAATATTATTAAAAAAAAAAAAAATTTGAAATAAGAGATAATTGAAAACTTCTATGTAACAAGTTTGGGTCTCATACATTGCTAGAAATGCAGCTCAATAGATAAATTGGAAGCTTGTTATACTTGTGGTACCACTAGGCATTTTTATTGTTAAAATTTTTTTATACAAGGCTATTCACTAAAATGAGAACATTATTCCTTCAATTCAAATGAAATCACTCTATTTGGTTATTTGTTTGGTTATCCATACATATTTGTCAAAATTCACTAAAATTTTGACGACTCTTTTACATTAAGTGAAAAAGAAAAAAGAAAAAAGATATATCGACAATTATTGGCTATGATGGTAATAAAAATATTTTTGACATTGCTTTAAGTATTGAAATATCTAATGAAGTGGTCTATAAATTAGAAAAGTTAAATAAATCAACATCTAGTACAAGTTGAGATTTGAAAAATAGCTCCCAAATTATTTTCTCATTGAATTAGCCAATTAAAAAATTAATAATAAACCTTATTTTTATGCCTTAGAAATTAATAATATAACAGCTAAAGAGATTACATCTAAGAAGATTGATAAGCTTTTACTACACATGGATATGTTTTTCATGCATATATACATCATATGTGTGTATGCGCGCACGCTCATTCTTTCAACTAAGAGAGAGATAGGAAAAGATTAGTTAGGAACTCTTTACCAAATCTAAAACTGGAGCTCCTGGATTGTGTGGGCTGTTCTTATCAGGATAGTTCTTGACATGCGTTTCATAACGGTGTTTAAAACAAATTGTATTTTCTACAAGGATCTTATGATTTTTTATTTTTTATTTTTTTTAAAAAAAAGGCGACCAATCTCCCCTTTTTCAGGACCAATCCCGACATGACAAGGCAGTTTTTTGAGTGCCCAAAACCGAAAAACTCGATTTTCAATCCCTATAAACCCTAGAAGAAGTTTGCACGATTTCTCCACCTCTAAAAGTGTAAGATAAAAAGGACCGAGAGAAAAAGAAAGAAGAGCTCAATCATAAGATTTCATGCAACCCCCAAGGAATTAAGAAACTTAATTGTTTTCTTCAAGCATTTTTGTTAGGTTTTAAAAATTGGACTATATTCCGTCTCTTTTCATCTCCTAACCTAAAGTGTTGGGTGTGAAAAATATGTTCTCTCTTGGGGATATTTGTTCTTGCCGTCAGAATGCCGTCTTCACGTACGTATAGGCATATTTGTTATTGGCCTCCGAAGCACGTCGGAACGAGGACATGATGTGGAGCCAAAATCGAAACATATACTTCAGCAGAAAAGTGAACCTAAAAAGTAGGAAAATAAGAGAAAAAAAAGTCACGTATATTGTGAAACACGAGGTAAGCTACTCAGTGTTTGACCACATGATTAGATAATTGCATCCTACGTCAAACAAGCACACAATTAAGAATATTCATCGATTCCAAACAATATTAATAATTAGTATTTTAATTACTGCATGTTTTCTAAACTCCAATCGTCAAGATTTTCCTCATTTGGATCGCCAAATCTTATCCCGACAACGAGACCGCCGCTAGCTATATATCCCACGAAGACTCTACAGAACAGACCACCCAGATGATCGAACGATGCTGGTGTGTCACAACCGAAGATGTCGGGACATGTCTGGAACAAGAACTCCTGCATGTTTTCCATGGTTCAATGGTCAGTGCTATCTTTAACAAAACAACGATGATTAGAGGAGACATTAGTGGTAATTGTGAGAGATTATGGTAAGGTGGGAAGGTTGGCCGTCGGTACAAACAAAATCACTACTCTTTTATTTATTTTTTAAATCTTTTCGGCTTTTGGCAAACAGTGTTTGGAGGCTGCCTTTTCCAAGCTTTTCCAAATTATTACTAGGCTGCGATTTGGTAAATGCAGCCAAATGACTCGAAACTCACTCACTCACTCGGAAGGACTATGATTAATGGTGGATGCAGCCAAATGAATCTGACCTTTTCCTTTATGTATCACTCAAATCTCACCCCACTGATGTTGGAAAAAGCAACTTGTCACGTCCCTCTCTCCCATGGGCAATAGGCTCTCCTAATCATAATTCCATCTATTAATTACGTTTTAAAATTGTAAATCGTAAATCCAAACAGATTTTAAACAAAGTCTAAATGATTTTTAGATTCATTTCAAAATTAAATTAACTTGGCCGGTTGGTGGGTTGGCTGGTTTTGGGTGGATCGGATTAACGGATAGAATATAATAATTGAATTATAGCCATCAATTACTTGGTTGAATTTAGTGTACTCATTCCACAACTTTTGTTTCTTTTTATGTATTTGCTAGGCAACATTAATGGAGCACAAACAATTGTGAACATGCATATTTTGACTTGTTTCTCTTTCCAATATTTGTTTCTGCGTGCGAGGAGAGCCGTTGATTAGAGGGAGGAGTTGTTGCACAATATTGCTATTGGCTTCAGCCGTCAGGGGACAAAGGGAGCCGAAAGCAGTAGACAAAAGATAAGGTGGTCTTCCTATTTTCCAATTCCCCATAAAACGACCCCTCCTTCCTCCTTCCTCCTTCCTTCTTCCTTCAATTATCATTCACTCACAATTACACGATTAACATCTTTTTTGCCTTTTTACTTCATTCACATTTAAATTTCAGCAGTACCAACTCATAAAATAGGCTTCAAAAACCCTTTCTTTTCTTTTCTTTTTCTTCTTTTTTGTCTTCTTGTTAAGTTAACTCATAAAAAGCTCCTTTTCACTATGAAATCGACCACTTCTACCATTTTATTTTATTTTTTATTTTATTTTTTTACGCTTTGCGATCCAACTGTGGACTATTGGTCAGAAAATTATTGAATAATGGCAAATCACAAGGTGTTAAATAGTCCTCCATTCAGTTTTAGGCATAATGATGGTCATTTAATTCCGGCATTGATAGGAAGCCCGTGACCCTTGTCTCATTACGAGATAGGTTGGGGTTAATCTAAATAGATCTTGTTTTAAAATCTTGGCTGGTAAGAAAGAAAAAACAGTGGAAAAGTTGTTCCAAAACATCCTGAGTTTTAGCCTTGTGAATTGATAAGGACTTCAGTTTATAATTTGGACTATTAAAGATTTGAGTTTTGGCCAAGTGAAAAATATGCTCTTTCGTTATATTTTACATCCAATTTTAGCGGTAGAAGTGTCACCGCCACACATTCTTTCTTCAAAACAAAACACAAAAAAAAGAAAAAAAGAAAAAAAAGAAAGGAATAGAAAAAGAAAACCTAAACATTCCACCAACCCTCTAAGAGTGGACTTCCACCCTTCCACCCCCACAAGGGAAAGCGGGTTTTATGTTCGACCCCTAACTAACTTTTATGGAGGTGGATCTCCACCACTACTCCTCTATGGGGGTGGAGAATCACCCTCGCAAGGGAGGGGCGATGGGGGTGCCTCCACTCCACCCTACCTTTGTGGGGCTGGATCCACCACCATGTACCCTCCTTTGTGAGGTTAGTTCTCCACCCTCGCAGGGTGGAGCGGGAGTGATGCTCCACTCCTAACCAATTTTATGGAGATGGATCTTCACCACTACTCTTCTGTGGGGGTGGAGAATCATCCTCGTAAATCTAAATTAATTGGTTTTTATTTATAGAACTATAAAATTTTTCTTCATAGCTTTAAAGTTTGTAATTGACCGTTGTTCGGTTTTGTTCTCTTTCGAGTTTGAAATTGAATCTAATCAATCGACCGGAATGAGCTTATTATTCTATTTTTGTTTGATATGTTTTTCGCCTTCGCAAAGCACATTAACAAACAAAATCTCGCTAATAGCTTGATTTGTTTACGTATATGAGCCGAGCCGCCAATGCTTTTCATTTTTACCTACCAGGGAGCTTTTTGTTTTTTGAAAACAAGTTGACAATTCCTTTTTTATTTTCTTGGCTTTTAAAATTAGAAAAGTAGTTCCTAACCGCACTCACATTAATCCCCATCCCAATTCATAAAGTCTCTAATTAAATTCCACCTTTTTATTTTGCTAATGTAGAAGCAAAGGTGTCCACATTACGTTAATTGGTCCCACTAAATTGGGATTAAGAAGAACACCTCATATTACATGCATGTAGCATGTGAATTGAAAAATACAAAAATAAAAAAATAAAAAAACAAAATGGTTCCACTAAGGTGCGTTTGGTCATTCCACAGAGCTCAAAAACTCAGTAAGCACTTTTGGGCTCTTTCTTTTTGAAGGGAGGGTTCTAGTTGATGACACCGTCACTTTCGATAAAATAAAGAAAAAGTGTTTTTGTCCGACTCAAGATGATGTGGAAGGAGGTTAGACTGGAGGCCAATGACTAGGAAAGCCAAAATTCCCCAATCAATGCCGCGTTTGACCAACTCGGCAGGCAGCTGAGCCTGAAAATCATTATTTACAAAGAAGCATCATTATTTATTTACTTTAATCCAATGAAAATGATGACGTGTCACAAGTTCCATTAAGATTTGACTATAAATAGAAGTGATTTTGAGAACTTGACATATACATAACACAATCAATGAATTTAAGAACAATGTTTACTAACATCATTATTATTTAATAGGAAATCTACTATAATATAAATCTCTTTTGTTTAAATTACCACTCGTATACATTTTACACGTTACCGTCACAAACTACTAACTATCACACTCAACTCGCTTCAACTATCAATAGTTGGTAAAAAAATACCTCTTTCATTCACCAAAGTTCTTAAAGAGTAATTTTTTATCAAGTCTTGGCATAAAAAAGGCTATTTTCTACCCTCCAATACTAACATGGCATGTTGGTTTAGCACACCAAAACACTATAGGTTGAAAACACCCTATCATAAGAAATCTTGTCATTTCATTGAACCGTCCACCCCCTGACCAATCCAACCCAGAAAGCCCCAGAATATTCTGCCTACCCCTAGATCTCTTTCCTCCACTATAACTCCATTTCTGAACTAAGTAGGCAATAAAAGGAAGAAGAAGATGTTGATTTCCTCAAGCGAGCATGGGCAAAATGGTACAAACAGTACAATGGAGCTGGGGCCTCGCTCTGATCGGAACGGCGTCGGTTGTGGTAGCGACGGCTCTGATCTTGGCGAAGCTCAATGACCTAACCTTCCATTTGATATCAATCAACCTCACATCCATCAAGCTCAACATCCCAATCCTCAACACCGAGCTCATCCTCACCGTCCATGTCTCCAACCCCAACATTGTGCCCATCCATTACTCCTCCACCATCACGTCCATCTTCTACGTGGGGTCCTTGCTCGGCTCCGCCTACGTGGAAGTCGGCTCACAGCTGGAGCCACGTCAGAAGACGGATCAGCTGGTAGGAGCACGGCGGATGAAAGTGCTCCACCGCGTCCAGGCCCACGTCGGAGGAGTAGCGTTCGGTGGCGTTGGGGTTGGCTTGGCAATGGCGGCGTGTTCTGACACGGGCGGTGGCAGCGTGGTCCAGCCTGGGCGGTGCCGACAGCGTCCGGGCTGGCTATGGTGGTTCATTCGTAATTGTTTTTTCTCAACTTGTCTCAGAGGGAAATGAGGGCAAAATGATTCGGTGTTTCAGCAACACTTAAGTTTTTTGTTTTAAGATAACGTGTCAATTTGTTATTGGTAGGCAAACAAGCCTTGTTTTATGCCATGATCTGACAGAAGTTGCTCTCGTTCTTAAAAGGGACATAAAAATGTACACATGACATGCATGTGCTCCTTCTTTTTTTTTTTTGGTGAAATCAAGAAAATGCCCTAAAATAAAAATGCAAAATATAAAAAATAAAGGGGTTCTTCGACAACCACCCCTTAGGGGTAGATGAGCCACCAAAAAAATATTAAAAACTTTTCTTTTCTTTTTCATTAAAAAAAATAAATAAATTAGGGAGTATTTGTCGAAGCATTCGTAGAGGGTGGATCGGCTATGCCGAGCCACTCCAAACGTGTTTGAGAAACATTATATAAATGAGCGGTAAATGAAAAGGTTAAGTGTACTTAACCTTATCTTTGTAATTAGACGGTGGAATAATAGAGAATAGACATTCAATCTCAATCATTGAAATGTTGAAGGGCAGGATTCACATCAAAGGAGAATCATTTAGGGGAGCCTTGGAATTTTTCAGTCAAAAAGAAGTTGTAATGCAACCAATAGACAAACGGGTTAGCTTAAGTCTGGTTTCTGGTTGAACTGGACTCAAACCAACTGCTAGACAAACAAGTTTACCGGATGGATTAAAGATGAAATTGGTCATTAAACAAGAGACTCATGAGCATTGTGTTTCTGACTTCGGCTTCTAATCATTGAAATTATATTTTTATTTTACAATATTAATGGGATAATCTTAGCTAATCTTTTGATTTTTTTTATTTATTTTTTAATAATAACTGATTCGATAGTTAATTAAAATTATTTTGAAATAAAAATGTAGTTTGTAGTTTCATGTGTGGGAATTTGAGGAAGCCAACACATCAAAGCCATCGAAGTAACGGTCATCAATTGATTTGGCGGGAAGTAACTGTTAGGTGTGAACTGAGTTCGTGTTACGTGGGCCACTCCCTTGGAATTTTGGGTACGCTTGAGACAAGCAATCTCAAACTTTCGGTGTGTATTTTTGGACTGTTGGTTCCCCCTCACACCCTATATAAAGCGCAACCCAATTGCCACTCCTTTTTACTCTACTCTTCTTCCTCCTCTTCCTCCCTCCTCCTCCTCTTCTTCTTCTTTGTTTCTTGCTACTCACTGATCTTCTGTAGATTTTAGTCCGAAACCATTCAAGACACTTATCTGTAAGTTATTTTGAATGCTTTTAGCTTCTGGGTTTTTCAATAGGTTCCAATTTTGGAAGTTCTATCCAGTTTTTGTGAACGTTCTTGTTCATTTTTGGTTTCAGAACTTTGAATTGAGGGTTTAATTTTGGAATTTTAGCGGTTTCAGCTTCTGGGTGTTGCTTGAAGTTCAAGCTTCTGTTCATTTCAACTTTGTTCTGTGACTAAAATTTCAGGGGGATTTTTTTTGGGGGGTGATACTTCCGTCATAAAAAATCTTGAATCTTGTAGACAATGATTCCGTTGCACAACGGATGCATTCTGTGGAAGTTGTACTCGGCTGTTGACAAAAAATCAATTGTTGTTAAAAGCTTTTACTTTTGGATCTTCCAGATCTTTAATAGGTACAGTGTAGGCACTTGACTGCAAGTTTTGGAATTTTTGTGCCTAAATTTTCTAGCTTTGCTATCAGTTCTGTTTCTTCCGGCTGTTTTTAGAGAATTAGTTAGATCTCCTAGGAGCTTAATTATGGGAGGGGCATCACTGCCACCGGGATTTCGGTTCCACCCAACCGATGTGGAATTGGTGGGGTATTACCTGAAAAGAAAAGTGGATGGGCTGGAAATTGAGCTCGAAGTTATTCCCGTTGTGGATTTGTACAAATTCGATCCATGGGAGTTGCCAGGTATTCTTCAAATCAATCTTTTTGAATTCTTGTTACAAAATAATATTCGATAAAGTTTGTCAGCATCTTGATCTCTACTCAAAAACTTGCAGCCTTAATGTGTGAGTTTGTAAGTATCGGAAAGTGAAATATCAGAACAATCTGTATTGGTTTGAATTAAAATTTATTCTTGTTTTGGAGATTGTTGAAATGTCATGATCGTTACAAAATCAGCCTGTACAGAACATCGGTGCTCTAGAAATTTGGCAGAGTAGCGAGTGTTGGTGGCTTTAGTCGTTAATTTATTGAATTAAAGTTCATGCAAGTGTGAACAGAGAGAATACTTTAGTGTTGGAAAGTAATTTTTTGTTTGTTTTGTTTATTTGATTTCTTCTATCATTGTTCTTTATGGCTAATACCTATCATAAAATTTCTTTTTTCCCATGGGGCCTTCAAACTTTTATCTTCTAAAAGCAGGTTCAATTGTTGTTCCTTTATTCCCAAAGAATGTTGTGAAAAGGAAACATTACATCAAAAGTTTTTCCCTCTAATTGGTTTCATCATTATTTTTCATTTTAAGTTTATTGTTGGGGAATTTTTGGAGAAATCTGATCTCGAAGCTGTGTATTGCAGAGAAATCATTCCTTCCTAAACGAGATATGGAATGGTTCTTCTTCTGTCCCCGGGATCGAAAGTACCCAAATGGCTCACGAACAAATAGAGCCACCAAAGCTGGCTACTGGAAAGCCACTGGAAAAGATAGGAAGGTTGTCTGTCAGGCTGGTGTTACTGGGTATCGGAAGACCCTAGTTTTCTATCGTGGACGGGCTCCTTTAGGAGATCGAACAGACTGGGTAATGCATGAGTACCGCCTTTGTGATGATCTTTCAGATGGATCACCGAGTTTTCAGGTAAATTCAAGAGTCTCATATAATGGGTTAGCTTTACATTTTCCTCAAAAGTTTGTTTGGGAAACTCTAGTGCTTGGTTGCCTTGTATAGTTTGGGAGAATGAATTGTTTTTGGTTATTATCTCTCTAGGGAGCTTTTGCTTTGTGCCGTGTTGTTAAGAAGAATGAGCATGCACAGAAGATGAATGATCATGAAGAGCCAAAAGCTAAGATGGTTGGGAGCAGTTCAAGCAATGGGGATTTCAGGTTCGCGAGCACCTCAAACGAGCCCGCGAGCATCGCAAATGACATTCCATCTCAAGCAAGTTACCTGTACAATGAGAGTCAGTATTGTAGCCCTATCACTTCTCCATATGAAGTTACTCCAGTGGCAGAGTATGAGCCTGCTTTGATGGAGACAAATCCTACAAGCTTCTGGGTCTCACCTGAGCTAATTCTTGATTCTTCAAAGGTATTGAATTTGAGGAATAAAGGAACTTCCGTGAGCTACTTTTAGATTTTTGAGAGTTCTTGAAACATATCACCTTGGTTGCTGCAGGACTACCCACAAGTACAGGAAGCTGCATCCGAATACTTTCCACAGTATCAGTTTCCAAGCTCGACAACTCCTTGGCCACCATATGAACATACAGAAATCCCACCGAGTTCATCATATTCAAATTTTGCTGGGGAAATTGGCTGCATGTCACCTTACTCTGGCCATGCAAACTACATGGGCCTTTTTGGAAATGAGAATGTGCCATATGAAGGTTATGACCAGACCAGTTCACTAAGATATCCACATCCCTACTGAAAAGGAAAGAAAGATCACAGTAGCTCTTTTTTAATGCAGGATTGCAATCTTGGGACCAAGCTCCAATTTGCAGGCAAGCAAGTGGAGATGGGAGTTTGGGGGAACTTGGTGGTCTATGGTTGCAGGAGGACAACTTGGTGATTGTGATCTAGGCGTCTACCTCCTTGCATTTGTATCATCTAGAAAAGGCCTCCAAGACAACGCCTTTTAACGTTGATTCTTGGAATGATAAATAATGAGTATAACCCCTTATATATTATGTAGAAAGGGGTTGCTGAAGAAGTCTTTCTTATGCTGTTGTATTGGAGTTGGTTTAGTGGCCAAGTCTGTTTTCAGTTTCTTGTTTATGTTGTGATCTTGTACTCCCGGTGATAATCACTATTATCGATTGCACCAAAATTCGGTTTACTTGCAGTTATCTACATGGTTCTATAAATTTGTCTTATTCTCTGGTATATATTCTAAGTGTTTGAAAACTTTATTTTCCTTTGCCTAGTTCAAAATTGGGGCCTGCCAAACAGAAACATGAGCATCTCTATGGAAGCATCTTTATGTTTGAATTTCATGTAATGTTACTGGAATAGCTACTCATCTATATGCAAGGCATGCATAACGTTGAATCGAAAATCTCTCTAGTATGTTTCTTAGGGTTCATTTGTTGAGATATTTCTACATCGGACAGCTTCGACACAGTTTTCTCCAACCTAATCTATAAAAATTGCCATGTATCATTTGAGCATGTGATAAGCATATGCTTTTTTAATTGATGTTTGCTCTATTTAACTCTGTAAAATTGCAAGATAAAGATGCTTAATTTTGTATTCTACAAGGCAAAGACAAAACAAGTGGAAAAAGTGTTCGGACATGTGAACTGGAGAGAGTTCTTATGTTTCAAATTTTAGCTGCTAAAGCTGCTTTCTTTAATTACTGTATTTGTCAAGTTGCTTGAAGATTTTGAAATGCAATGTTCTCTTTATGTTTAAGGCTAAAGATAAAGTTTACTTTTATAGCCACATTGATAAGCCATTCCATTTCGAAGTTGCTTTTAGTGAACTTTTTGTTGGTTAGTCATTGCCTTGGTGGCAATTGAGTTATTGGTGGATTCTAAAAGACTTCCATACTGAGTGGAAGTTGCTCCAAGATAAACAACTTATAGACATCCTTTTATTTTAATGAGACATTCATTTGAAACTTTCATGTCTTCTAGCATCTCAGAAACATGGAAAGGGGGGGTGGCTCCTTGTGATAAAACAGCATGATCTTGTCTGATATTCTAAAGCTATAGCAAAAGGATTGCATTATTGTTATACAAAAACAGGTTATTCCTTATCTACAAAGAACAGAAAGGTAAAGTGGGCTTATCAAAACAAATCTAGAAAAAAGTTTTGCCTTTGACAGTATAACCAGTTCGAAGCTAGGATATGCAGTAATCAAGTAAAGACAGTTTGAAAGGAAAAAGATTTGGGGTGGTGGTGAGAGATAGCCTGAAATGTTGTTGGCTACCACACTTAGCGTGAAAAAAGGTGCTTGGCTGCAAGAGAACAACAATAGAGACTCTGCAATCGTCATTGGAGATAAGAAAAACAATAGTTGCTATCTAGGATAGGGTTGATGACTCTGCAATGAATAGACAGTTGTATGCAAAATTGGTGGCTTCAATTCTGATATTTTTGCTCAAATATGTAGTAGTCTGATATTGAGGCTGAAAGACAGAAAAAAGAAGAAGAAAATTTAGTCTGTTTCAAATTGTTAGTGTAGTTGTTCATGTTTTGTGTTTTTGTTCTGTTTATGAGGATGAAGCTACTGCTTGCTAGTAATTGATTACTCAGAGAACCCCCAAGCAATTATACATTTGAAGAAGTTATGCAGCAGTTTCTTAAACCCCACCTTTATCCCTTGGTTGGGAACTAGAAAAGAAAATCAAAATTTTCAATATCATTGTTTAATCTATTTTGATATATTCTATCTTGAAGCCCTTCCAGACAAAACCCAGGTCACAATTTTCTTGAGAAAGTGCCACTCAGTGGCAAGAATCACCAATGATTCTTAACAAGTAATGAACAGTACTCAAATTTGGAGGGCAAATGTGAAGCAGTAGGGCCTCAATGAAGCCATAAAAAGCTAGCAAGTGCTTGATAAAAATATATTTCTCTTGGCCGAAGTTTGTATATTGTTCTCCTGGCCCTTCTTCACTTTGGGAAGAATCTTGATAAAGGGACTACACTCACGTGACTTTAAGAACACTTTCCTAAAAGCCCTACAATCCACAAATTCTTTTCATGCAACACTACCTATTTCTCTAACATATATTCTCCCGCCCCCTACTGCTTTGCCCTTGACACCTACTTGTTGGCTTAAAAAGTTAAGAATTCGCAAGGTGTCGCTTTTCCCCCCTATGCAAACAAAGAAATTTGGTAGTTAAGGAAATTCTTTTATCCATTATGCGCCACTAGTTCTATTTGACAATGAAACGAGGGAAAACAAGTGCTTTTCATGGAAATTATTGGATGCATATATCTTTACTGAAGTAGTAATTTCGACAATCTTTCACATTATTTGAGATGAATGAGGGGTGCCTAAAATGATTTTTGATCACCAAATATATTACCTGCTACACTGAAAACATTTACAACTTACTTGTAGTTAATCACTTTAGTATAAGCTTGCAATTTGAGGACTGCAAAAAACTTCCACTTCTTCAAGGGTAGCCTTATTCACAACTCCAAACAAAGACTCTTTCCCATCTTCCCTTTTTGCATATGACAATCCTAATCTAGATTTAGCTTGCCTCAGATCTCCAATTCCTGAATTGGTGTCTGGCCCTGCAAACCCGCCCATAACCGGTGCTAGAGGAGGCCCGATGAGCAGCCCGTCAGCCCCAAATTGGGGCCCGCCCCTAGCATAATCGAAAAGTGCTGCACCACTTCCCCCTACCTTGGGTAGAATGATGGGCTCAATTTTCTCACTGTCTGTCCAATAGAATAGGAATGCATCAAAAGTATCATAATAATCATCAGTGCTTCTGTAACCTTCAGGGTTAAATGCACCAAACTTGAAGGACTTGTTTGTGTAGCCTATTATCACGCATGGCCCCTTGAAGTCACAGCAATTGTGGAAGTTGGTTGCGCTAAATCCATCAATGGTGGCCTTGTAGCAGCATTTCAGTTCCCTTCCTGCTCATAATCATTCAAAACTTGAGACAGACAATGATTGCAGCTACCTTATTGTTATTACACTTCACATTAACATTCTTTTGCCAACTTTTTTAGCTGCTATATCCATCCATTGCTTGATTGCCAGAAAGGATATATATATTCATCCAATATTGCAACAACTAAAAGCTATAAAGAAATCATTTCAATTACTAACATCATCTACATTTCCATTTTACATGATAACATATATAAGCAAAGCAAGGCACAACCGAAGACCATGTGATTTTATCATTTTCTTTTCTCATGCCACCATCATGCATCTTAAAGAAAATGCATGTGCATTAGAGAGAGAGAGAGAGAGAGAGAGTACCCCTTAAGAATGTTTTGCCAACAAGAGAAAGTGAGAAAGGAAGATCAATGTCATGGTACTTGGTCTGTTGCCTGTCATCAGATTTTTTCTTGCCTATGTTCCAACCAAATAAGCAACATGGGCTTCTGTTCCACCCATATGAAACGGTGTTTGAGATGCACCAAGCCATACCTACCACTCTTTCACCTGCGTCCTCACAAAAATCATCAAAACCATAACTTATCTTTTAAACCTTCTCTACCCATTGAATGCCATATGTCACTTTGCTACTGGTTTGATCAAAGCAGTACCCTCAGCCCAAAGGTCCCATCATGTGGTCTATGCTGTGGAGTGGTCCATGCTAATCCAGATTTGGCAATAATGAAAATCTTGATCCTTAAATAGGACCCATAGATGAGTACAACATGGCGTATAATATGTGAAAATTTACGTAGTAAAATTTGGTAGATAAATTTAATTATTCAGTAATTGACGTGGTATTTGCCACGTGATTTTTAATGTCAATTTGCAAGAGATTTTTTGTAAAATTGTAGCATCCAGAATAATACTCCTATGCAATAAATTGTTTTGCAAATGACAATTGTTGAGCTTATCATTGATTTTGTTCAAGATTTACTTCGTTGTATCTTCTATAAAGATTGTTGGGTCTGTAGAATCGATGCCCGATTTATCAACCGACCCGAAAATAGCTACATGAAACTACACCGGATCCAGTGACAGAATTCATGACCCTGCCTCCAAAAAACAAAAATATTAAAAAACGTTATTTTATCTTTAAATTTGTTACTTGTTAGTAAAAATTATTTAGTTTTTTTTTTCTTTCTTATTTTGGCTCTTGAATTTTTTTATGTTTTTTTATATTGTTTGGCCCCCTTCTAGAATTAAACTTCTAGTTTTCATCCTTGACCAGATCCCCTCCTTTGGCACGTCAGTAACCGTCCCCATGATTTTCAACATGAGCCAATTGCATGATAGAAGTCATGGGATGTAGAGAATATTTGAAACAAGAAAGTCTCCAATGAAAGCGTAACACGTGTCAAATAATTATGACAAAATTTGTTATAAAGAGTGGCAAACATCAGGTAAACGGGGACTTTCGTCTCCTTCATTTGCATATTAGATTTGCTTTCCCTAAAATTATTTCCTTCTATTCATATTGACTTAAGCATCGAAGCTATTTTCTGTCGGCCTACTTTGACTTACTCTTTTGCTAAATTCTATTCTCCTCGCAAGTACTTTCGATCGTTATCTCGACACGCGGTCCAATGAGTGATTTATTTTAGTCAATCCCACTTTTATTGATCCCACGCCCAATAATTCTAGAGCTGTTTTCCTATAAAGAAGACAAAAAGGGTATGGCTCGACAGTGGTTGCTTATGTCATGTAGCCTAAATATGAAATCCCCCATTAAGTTTTCACTGTTTAAGAGTGTCTGAGTGTATAAGTTACTGACTTTTTTTAATTTAGGGGGTGGACCCTCCAATTGTTTTTGTTTTTCCATCTTTTTTCTTTTGTCTTTTTTCTTTCTTTTTTAATTTATTGGAGTATTTTTGTCTTATTGAAACATTTTTCGGGGTTATTTTTATCTTTTTACCGGCATTAGAGGACATTGTCAAAATTTAAAGTTTGAAAAAAAAAAAAAAATGAGAGAACTTTACTTATAACTCCTTATCTTTAATCACTTTTTAAAAAAGATACAAAAACTTTAAAAAGTATCAATTTAAGGTATTCATCTTTCAATTTTTTTTTTAATTTCAACCCTCTGTTAGAATTTTTCATTAAATCCTATCAAAATTTCTAAAATAACCTATTTTTTTTTTTTTTAGGAAAAACAAAATCCTAGGATTTAGGTGTTGGCAAGAATTTAATGAAATTTGCAAAAATATTCATGCCTTAAATCTTTAAAAAAATATATAATTTTTTTTTATAAAAAATAAACATAGGGGTATTTGAGAATTTTGATAGGATTTAACAGAAAATTCTAACGGATGGCTGAAATTGAAAAAAAAAATTGAAAGATGGATACCTTAAATTGACACTTTTTAAAGTTTGAGTATTTTTAATTCAAAAGTGATGAAAAACTAAGAATTATAAGTTAAGTTTTCTTAAAAAAAATATTATTAATTGAGCGATAATTTGAGGGATGCATGAAATTTTTCCGTCTGAAAATTTTGATGACTTCATGGGTACCTGTCTGACGAAGATTGAACCTTTTTTGTTCAACCGAAGTTAAGAAGTTCCAGAGCACGATATGATTTTTTTTTTTTTTTTTTTGTGTTTATTTTACATAATTCCAAATTGATGAACTTGCAAACCATCAAATTCAAAATAGCCAAAATCATGTTCGTTGAATTGGCTGGGATTATAGTTTGGCATTATTTTTCTAGGATCAGAATTTCTTAGAATTTCCTAAGGTATTTTATCGACCATATTTCTTCGAATCTCAATTATTGTTTTCAAATTAAATAACTGAGATTTTGTTATATCTACCATTTATCATTTTTTCAATAACTCAATCTACACATTAAAATACCCTAAAAATTATAGGAAATGATCATGATCCATTCTTCAATTTCTACTGTTTTTTTTTTTTTTTTTTGCTAATATGGCATTGTCAATAGTTTGGAGCATGGATTATTAATTTAAACAGGGAAATAAAATACTCTTAAATTTTATCATATTACAATTTACATCTTAAGGATCTCAATCCAATCAAATAATTGATTATGAAACGATTATATATAGTTAACCCCAAGGGAGTGGCATAGTGGTTGAAGCTTGGAGCTTCTAGGGATATCATCCATTGAAGTCTCGAGTTCAAGACTCAGCTAAGTGCTACCTCCCCCTTAGGACCAGTCACTTGGGCATAGCCTGCGATTTAAGGCTCTATCCTTGAAGTTGCGTCGGGTATGGGGTCGGAGGTTATTCTAGGAATCTTGGTAGAGCCTTTACGTTCGGTAATACTACCACTGTGTGTGAGCTGGCCCGATGTACTATCTAGCTATAGGTGAACTGAGATACCCATATATATATATATATATATATATATATATATATATATATATATATATATATATATATATATATATATATATATATATATATATATATATATATATATAGTTCCTAACTGGGAAAGTGCAAAGTATTAAGGTTTATAAATTGATTACATAATTTGATGGCTTTGGATTTACAAAATTACAAGTTCATAGCCATCCAGATCCTCAACCTGATTAATGAACAGAAAGCACTTGGATTGGGTCGATGTTATTTAGTACAACTAGCGTCTTTCCACAACAACAGGGTCCATAGCTCAGTGGTAGAGCATTTGACTGCAGATCAAGAGGTCACCGGTTCGAACCCGGTTGGGCCCTTTCCTCTTCCAATATTTTTTCATCGCCTTTTATTAGTCGTGTGTATATCTTCCAGATGACTTGCTTCGAGTTGAACTAGCCTATAATACCGAGCCATTTTTAGAAGCCCACAATGTTGATGTAAAGTTTATTCACTTCAATACTAATTTACAAATTCATGAAAGCAAAAAAATGGCCAAAAGAAAGTGTTTATATATATATATATATATATATATATATATGGGAAAAATATATATTAGCCCCCCAAACTACCACCCTTTCTCCGGATGGCACCCCGAACTACCAATACTTGCACTCCGACCCCCCAAATTACCACTTTCTGATTTTTTGGCCTAATCCGTCTATTTATACCGTTAATTCTAACAGAAATTGGCCAAAAACTCGAAAATACCCCTCCCTTAACCGTGAGAATTTCAAAGTGTAGGAGGGGTATTTTCGGAATTCTGTTTAGAATTGACGGTATAAATGAACGGATTGGGCCAAAAAATCAGAAAGTGATAGTTTTGAGAGCCAGAATCTAAGCATCGGTAGTTTGGAGGGTCATCCAGAAAAATGGTGGTAGTCTGAGGGGCTAATATATATTTTCCCCTATAAATATATATAGTTCAATATCTAGCTATCCCAGAAAGACCCCTAAATTAAAACCTTTTTTTTTTTTCCTAGTAATTAATCTGCTGCATGGGATGGCAAATTGTTTTGAGCAACATTCATTTGTGGTGGTCTCTCACAAGTCACAGCAATCTGTTCACCATGTTTGTCGTACTCTTTGAAGCATGCTATCCTCCCCAATTCCTCGACTTCCTCGATAACATGATCCAGTTTTGCCACCAACTCTACAAGCAAAGAAGCAAAAGCAGCAAAAGGAAGCGCCTCCGAGAACTCAAGGCTAGTGGTGATTGCGATCTTGCTCAGCTGTGGCCTCAACACCTTCCGCTCGCGCTCCTTTGAGGACTGCTGCTCAGCAGTAGCCCTTCTGGCTTTCCATTCGAGCAGGGCAGAGCTGTCGGTTTTCACGCTCGACAAGGAGACCCCATGAGACTCTTTTTGGTGCTTCTGGGCGTGTGCGGCGGCTATGGCGAGCATGTTGGTGGCTTGGTTATTGTTGGAGCCGAGGAAGAGCCTTGGCTGGGAATTTATGGCTTTGTTCAGGTCTTTTAAGGCTTCGTGGAGATGATCGGAGAGTATCTCCGGAGAGCAGTGGCAGCGTTTTCTTATGCTGTCGCCAAGTTCGAGGAGTACTTTTGATACTTCCCCGGCGAGTCTGATGCAAGGGTCTTTGAATAGGGCTCGCACAGATGGAGGAGTCTAGGCAAAGAAGAAGAAGAAAAAAAAACATAAATACATCAAACAAGAAACCACAATGATTAATAAGGAGACACAAACGACTTAAAACAGAAAAAGAAAGTCACTTTCCTTAACATTAATGCTCCATTTGTTTCGACGTAAAATATTTTAATCGAAATTATTTTTCTAGCGTTTATCTCTTACGAAAACAATATCAACGATGAAAAACTACCGGTGACGAGATTTCATCACTGACCGGTAAGATTCTGGCCACTTTCACTGGATCCTAGCAATAGTTTGCGCTATATTGAGATGTTATAAAATATTGAGATCGTGTCCGGCTACTATTGTCGCTTTCCTTGAGATATTAAGACATTATTTGCTCTATATATAGAAAATACGCCTCTAAAAAATAACAGATTTTAGAAAATTTTCTGATGTTTGATTACGTTTTGCAAAAAAATGAAATCAAACTAGAACACGTCTTCCTACCGTGGGAGTTAAGGCATAGACCCAAGTGCATACACCCAAGCATCGGTTTAAAGCGATGGCATGGTGGATGTTGGTTGGCATTAATAAATGTCTTCATTTTCATCTCACTTTTTCATATGAGAATCTTATTTTTTTTTTGGGAAACTCTTAAATGCCTTCTATTTTAAAAAGTTCCCAGAACAAAAACATATATATATATATATATATATATATATATATATATATATATATATATATATATATATATGTGCATACTTATATTAATTTTGAAACCGCTCTAGCCACAATATGTGGCTTGTAGAGCTGGATCATAAGAAAAATCATTTGTATATATTACCTGAATTTCAGTCTGCAAACATCCATGTAGAGCTACAACAGTGTAGCCAAAATGGCGAAGAACAGCTCCCAGTTTCACATATTGCTGCCATGGCAACTTGTAACAGTATCTTGAGTGCCTTGGCTCCCAACTTGCATGTAAAGCCTACTTAAATCACAATACAATCATTCCAAGAACATGGTAGCTGGAGCTAGTTCCGTACTATTATGAATACAATAAAGGAAACTGAAAACTTACCAGAGTCTCATCAATGGATTTCGAGTCCAAAACAGCCTTATAACCTTCGTAAATGGGATCTTCTGAAGATTTGTTTCTGATTACTTCTAAGTCAGCAGCATTAAAGTATTCATCGACACAAGCTGCTCAATTTACACCACATATTACTAGTATTCATTGACATAATCAAGCAAAAGAACATTGTGACATGATTAACTTACTAATATTCATTGCTTACATTCATCTTCAGAGGTTCTGTAATTTAAACAAATTTTACTAGGATCTATATATGGTATTATTCTTAACAATTTGCATCTATATATACCTTGTATAGATTTTGCTAGACCTTCAAGCTTGGAAACATTGGAATGATGGAGGTCTTCCCCCGACCAATTTGGAAATATCAACAAACTCATCAGCAGGCACACACCACAGCCAATGGCAATGGTGTAGAAGCGGTCATGTGCGATCTTCAAGACATTGTCAACACGGTAGCTCGACACAGTTATCAGATTAAACGTCAAGAGAAATATCACAACACCATAGTCATAGTTCTTCTTTATGTAGGGAATGAACCTCATGTATGTAGCTACAGCTCCTGCAAAATTGAAAACGAAAAATATATAGCATAAATTTAGCTGGTTTTTTCTGTAATGCAAAATTTAGCCTCAGAAAAAATGTGGGAAAGCAAAACTGTAATCAAAAGTTTGCTGAAGCTATGCACTAAACCGGAAAGGTTTTGATGAAGACTCTTCACACTCATTACTTAAATCAACACAATAAACATTAATTGTGATATTAAGGGTCGTTCTCTATGGGTTGAGAAAATGTTGGGACAATTAATGAGTATACTTTTTATTGAAATTCAGATGTCACATGAAAATTGAAGAACTTGAGCTTTGGAGAACACAAAACTTCAATTCAAAATATAAATGGACTCTGTAAAGTACAGCCCTTTACATCAAACAAGACAGAAAAGAAGAGTTTAACAAACTCGGTTAATCAAAATAAAATAATAGAGATTAATGTACTAATCAAAGGCTCTTTTCATATAAGACCCCTTTGGAATAGCAAATGTCATTAAAAGTTGTGTGTTTTTAATTATCTACTAACAGAAGGAAAGAAAATAATTACCAACAAGAAAAACTGCAGCTCCAATGAAAATTGATCGGAAGACCCAGCCAGATTCTTTTGCAATGTACTCGATGAAGAAAGCCATTGATCCCGCCAGTAGTGTCCCAAATCCTCTGTTCAGTCCCTTGCATAAAGTTGCCCCTGTAATCCAATAATGTATGAATATGGAACTAATACACGGGTTTATCATCAAATTTAGTGATGATCATGAAATATAATATTAGCAGGCAGGCAGGCAGACAGGCACACAAATACAATTATGGAAAAGAGACAAAACCTGCTGTAAACTCTAGCACAACAACCACAGTCATGACAGCCCAAATGGCATTCTGTCGGAGTCCGATCCCATTGAACAATGGTTCCATGAGATATAACAAGGAAACCAGCGTCAGAGACAGGCCAACTTTCAAAGAGTGGATCACCCTTCTCGGGTCGTCATGTCCAACCTTCCACATCGTTTGCCACACCAAACCAGGACATCCTTTCATTTTCTGGGAAAAGATTTGGAGATGTTTCTCCCAGTTCCCCTCCGTTTTGTTGGAACCATGATCCATTCTGTCGTCCATCGTCAGTCACTCCCATGCAATGGACGACAGCAAACAAGAAAACTACGATCAGTAATGGCAATGGCCACTATTATTGTGTCCTAATACGAAAAGTTCCAGATGATTCCCGAAAAGTGTTATGTTTCTCTTTTCAGGAATAAGAACATGCAGCCATAATATGGAAAAAATTAAAAAATGGGGAAAAGAACTGGGTCTTTTGGCTTTGACTGTTGGGGAGTTCCGTTGTTTAATGAGAAACCCACATTTCTCTAAGATGTTCGTGTCACTTTATAGAGAGAGAGAGAGAGAGAGAAGGAACTGGTGAAGCTATTCCTACATTTCACATGCATTCCATTTAGGGAAGAGAGATACTGGAGGGGGTTGCTTTCACAAGTGCTAAGAGTCAAACAAGGTAGACATGAGTCATTTGGTAATGTAATTAATTAGAGGCTTCTGTGATGTAGCAATACGTGGCAAGGAATCTTTGGTTTAGGAGAAACTCCTTGATTCATGGGGGGTTTTTAGGCATCCAACTCAACTAGTCAAAAAGGGTTGTGGAATCCCTCAATGAGTTTTTATTTTTATTTTTAATAGATAATAGATACTTGAAAATGAACAAACAAAGAGAAATAAAGCTAAAGCTTAATGTTAAAGTATTAAAATTACAAATTAAACAGAAACTAAAGGAGGGATCCTTGCTGCTAACAATGGGAATCGAAGGGATGGGAGAGGATTGATGGGAATGCTAGTAGTTTTGGGTTTTTTGAAGCGCTAAGATAACTATTTGAGAATCTTCTTCAAGAGTAAACTGTTTGAGATTGAGAAAAATGGCCAATGATGTAGCTAGTCTAACAGCTAAGGCTTCACCCATGTTTGGCGAACACAAGGGGCTAATTTGGGAAGTTAATCTAATGATATGCCCATTTTAATTACGACATAGAGCTGCTTGGGCTGATAAAGAGTTTCTAATGAATTTAAGAATGATAAAGAGTCTCTAATGAATTTAAGAATGGTTCAATGAGGCCGAAACATAAGCGAGAAGGTGACAATATATAATACCGCTCAAAAATGGGAAGCTCCTATATATTGTAGGATTTGTGAAGGTTAATGGTGCCATATGAAAGAATTCAAAGGTAAACTTACAACTTTTAACACGTGTCAACATGTGATTGAAGGGTGTTTAAAAAAATTACTGGTGACGTGACTCTAACCACATGTTGTGATAAGGGTCAGATTAGGGTAAGACGTGGAGTTAGATGTTAGAACTTTAAGTATTATCACTTTAGACTTCATCTGCTTGTATTTCTATCTACCACCCATTTCATCATAAGGTACCCATCATATTGACACATGTCAAAAGTTATAAAATAGTTATAGGTGGCCTAGCATTTACCTCCTCAATACTTATCAATTTTTTATTTTATTTTTGGATGAATTAAACTTTTATAAACCAAACTCATCAACGTACAATCACTCTAGTAAACACTGGATATACTCCCAAACAGCTAAGAACAACACAGCAACAAGCAGCAAAAACCACACTCCCAAAACAAGGAAGGAGATTAGAACTCAAACACACTCCCTACAACAGGAGGAAAACAACTCAAACAGCCAAGAAATACACAAAGCTCCTACATCTTCCAAAGCTTTGAAAGTCTACCAGAAATAAGAGTACTTTTGAACTTCCTTCTGTACATAACCCGAGCCCTAACTTCCCATTTAATTTGAGCTACAAGAACCTCTTTCGTCCGAGGGTATTTCCATCGCACAAATCATTTCTCTACCGCTAAAGATGATACATTGTACCAGCCAAACAGAGCTTACAAAGAATAACCTGTAAACTTTTCCTTTTCATCATGCAAATCCAATCTACAATATAATACCAATCATACTTACCAAATTTTATCATATCTAAAATTGAGTCTAAGGTGTCACATCATAAGCCAATTTTATAACATGATGTATGGCATGGAAATGACCTAGAAAAAATAATTATTTTAGTCGGACCTAATCTTTGTTTTGACAGCCTGTGATCTTCAAATTAACTTTGGATTGGATACAAATAACCACCATGGGCCCATTCTCTTCAAATGCGGCTGGCCACGTGGCAATCTACTCCACAAGGAACACAACTCAATCACTCCTAGAATCTTCTCTACGTAGAAACTATACACCTTCATCAATCCCAAACGGTCATTCATGTGATCAGAATCGTGCCCCACAAGAAAAGGATTTAGGATTCCCCACAATTTTAAAGAAATTGTAAGTTCTCAAAATATAGAATTTAGGCCGTTTCTTTATATTGAAACGCTTAAAAAATGCCAATTATTAAAATTGTGGCATGTTTTCGAGATAGTCAAAATGAATTTTCCTTCGAAAAAAAGCTTATTATTTACTTTAGCAAAGACGTTAAAACCAAAAGACAATTTTTTGCTCAAAGCCTTTTACAACATAGAGAGTAAGAATCTAATAAAAATATACTAAATTCTCAACACTATAACATGCCATCTTTTTAATAAGCAGTATTTTTCAAGGGTTTCAATCTAAACAAACAGCTTAAATTCCGTAATTTGAAGAATTACGATTTCTAAAAAATCGTGATCCACAAGAAAATAACTACCATATTGGTCCCATAAAAAAAACAAAAGGCCTCATTTTCCAAGGACAATGGACCGTCAAATCTTGAACTTCGAAAGATCATTTTGTACAGAACAAGATCATTTCAAATTATTTGCCTAAATTTGACTGGATAAGTAATTGGGTAGCTCAATTTTAATTTTGCCAGGTGGGTCTCACAAGTGGGGTTTCTCACAATTACCTGCCCAAACTCTCTCGACTTCAAACAAATAATTTGAGAGGATCTTAATCGATTTTGTACCATGGGCCTAGATTAAAATTCTCATAGATTAATTAACTTACTATATATCCAAGTCACCCATGGGAATTCGATCGGGGGGCAAACAGATCAGTACTACCAATCTGATCAAGCCGATCGAGTGTTCTTATATATATGAATGCTGACATTCTATGTGGTTAATTGGCTCAACGGAAAATGCACCGCCGGTTGACCTAACTCAGGTGGCATTTAGGGTGCACCAAAAGGTGCTGATAGATCTAGTCATGCATGCTCACGGGTTGCATGCAGCTCGCTAGTTGCCCCAATATTTTCAACTTTCCAGAAATGGAAGGAAGCCTTGTTGTTAACCTAACATATCATGAAATATATGAACCCACTTTTCCTGTACCACGTTCTTCTCAAACAGCTGGGGGGTTGATTTTTATGGTGCAACCTCCCGTGCCTGTTCAACTTCTTTTGTATGAGACTCCGGCCTTTTTCCAAGGGGCAAATTAAGAGCTTTTTTCCTTTTTTGACTTTTTTTTTTTTTTTTTTTCCTGTTCTTGAGATAGTAAGTTTGTGATTTTTCTCCTCTTATTCGTGTCTTGTTCTATACCAATCAATCATTGAATTGTTTTCCTTAATAATCCTTAAAACCAACCCGATATTTTTAAGGTTAAAAAAAAAAAAAAAAGTATGTTATTTCTCAAATTCACCTTAGATTCAAAAGAAGTTAAGGTGGGTGAAGATTGTTAGAATATATTACGAGATTTGATTTTTATTTTTTTTTATAGGATTTGATTTTAGTATTAATTGTAATTGATTTGGTCTTTCATATCGTTTTGTATTCTTTCTACCTCTTTATAAATAGGGATACTCTGTATTGTAATATTATCATGTGAATAAGAGCGAAATGTAGTCTTTAGAACTTTAATCTTTGGACGTGAGTCACAGACCTAAATATATAAATTTTTGTGTCTATTTTCTTTCTTTATTCCGTTTTAAATTTCTTTATATTATCTTTTCTTTCAAGGATGAGCATGGATTGTAAATAAGATGTTAGAAATCCTTTAATTCAATTCCCATTCCGGACCCAAAGCTTCATTTATAAGATTAATCCTTGAATTTCAGTTTTGTAACCTTCACAAAAGATAATCCTAATTTTATATTGCTTCCTGGCTTTTCATACAGGAAGCAGTCTTAACAGTCGGAAATTTTAGCAAAAAAATAATAATAAAATCACGAACTACACGGATAGAAGCCCCAACAATTTTGTTTTCCATTTTACTAGCAATTCAAACAGCAAATGTGAAAGAATTCTTCCAATATAGCCCACCTGCTCGAACAAGCCTTAGGCTGCCCGCCCTTTGCTCGAACATGTTAGCCTCACAGGACTCTCTCACATTTATTGTCCAAATTGATAACAACTCAAATAGCAAATTACTGAATATCCGAATCCGAACAACATAACACGAAGTTGTTCAAAATTTGAAGTTGTAAAATTGACTGTCCATTTAAGTTGGGGTACATTTGTAAACATGTCAGTCAAAAACATGATTGAAGAAAAAAAAAAACAAACAAATCAAACACAAACCCCTTTCTGTAATGCTCTTACAATTATTCTCCATGAGTCCCTTCAATGCCCAACTCACACTAAAAGTAACTATGAACTCGCACCATAAACACGGATTCTTTGTTCAATTGGAACCCTGCAGCATGGACAAGTAGCTTTACCCTTTTTCCCATAGTTATCACTGCAATTAGCACACAGAACTTGGTGAGAACACGGCAAGAAAACAACAGAGACGTCATCTTTCCTACAAAGTAAGCATTCCCTATCACAATTGGCTTCATTCTCTGAGGAATCTTCCAGACCATATAATTCATGAAGCAGCTTAGCAATTGTTTCTTCTCGTGGTTTGGCTCCCTCATTGTCTGCTGTGTATACCATATTTGATGGATGATGCAACTCAGTGGACTGAGCAGACGCTTTTAGACGTGAAAGTTCTTGCTCAAGTCTTTGAAGATCATCCTTGTGCCGCTGGAAGTCTATCTCTATTTTTAGGCGCAAAGCCTCGAGCTTTCTTTTGTTACTAGCCTCAGCAGTTTCCTTGGAGCGTCTTTCCTCCTCCACTTGAGCCAAGGCTAGCTCTTTAGCATTCACCTCCTGCCTCCACTTCAGCTGCAATAAGAAAATTGCAGCATTATTGGGTTCACTAGTGAATATGGTATGAATATGATTGAACAAATGGATTAATTAAGATTTACACAAAACAAAATTCAGGGAAACTTATAAGTTGCTAAAAAATTGAGTAAACAAGCAAGCACCAAACAGAGACAGTTGTACATTCAAAGAAAATAACAGTGATTAAACCAGTACAAAGAAAAGTTGTTAAAAATTCAGCTTAAGGCTCCAAAAAGGTAGCACACAGATGATTAGAAGATCATGGACATGGTCAGTAAGTGCCGGTAAGCTGAAATTCAGGAAGCTTTAGCAAAGTTATCAAGTCAAGTGCTTGCAAGACAATTTCATTGTTAAAGGCATTTGATTTATCATCGTATGCAGCACCTTTTTATTTTGATAACAAAAAAGGTTATCATCGTATATATCGTACAGCATACTTATATATAGAGTAATGCTATAAGGTTATCAATTGATTACCTAATCCAAATCCGTGCCTCATTTATCATCAACCCAAATACATTTTGAGTAATGCTATAAGTATGACTTTTAGAATTACCATTGAATTAAAATCTAGTAATGATCCATCCCAAATCTCTAATGGTGATTTTAAAAGTCACATCATTTTTTGAGATAAAAGGGAGACAAAAGTCCTACTAATAGCATTACTCTTACATATATCATCTTTAAATCCTTATCTTATGACTTTGAAAAGGTCATAATGAGTGTGTGTGTGTATGCATGCGAAGATAAATTAAACATAAATTAATATTCTTAACACCTCAACTTCCTTCTGAGCCTGTTTGATCCGATCCAGATGTTGTTGCAATTCCTTTATCTTCTCTTTCTCGTCTGCAATCTCCTCCTGTAACTTACGTTTCTGTTTTTCCCAAGCTAAAAGCTTCTTCTGGCACTTCTTCTCCCTCTTTGCAACCTCCAAACATGTCGTGACCGACTCTGATGCACTTAACTTGGAAGCCTCCATCTCTGCTCGGATTTCGGCATTCTCGATCTCAAGCCGCCTCACAGCTGAATTTGCCTGGTCCACTTGACCACTAGCCTTTCTCAAAGCATTCTCCATCTCCGAGAGTCTCTTCATGGTTGACTCCTCAAGAGTCTGTTTCCCTTTCTTCAACCTTTGAGTCTCCTCCTTTTCCATTCTCAACATCTTAAGCTCAGTCAGGTCATGACAAAGCTTTCTTGCAGCTTGCATTGCCTTCTGGTGCGCCCACTCCTTCCGCTCCTTCACTTGTCTCTCAAGATCCTTAACCTGATGAAGCACAGTTACTATCATCTCATCCTTCTGATCTTCTGCCACAGAATCCCAACTCTCATCAATTTTCAAATCACGAAATTTACACAAAACGGAGTTTACAACCTCTTGGTTCTTCAAACCCAAAGACTCCTCACTCTGCTCGACTGGAACTTCAGTCCCCAATACAACATCGGCATCCCCATGCGACAAAGCACTCGGGCAAGCTTGGGACTGTGGCTGCAGCTGTTTTGAGTTGGCCCGGAAACCAGCAGCAAACATTGCAACATTCCTTTTCAACAACGACTTCATCGAAGGAGAAAGATTAAACCTCTTCGGACACTCAATATCTCTCTGCAAAGTCACCTCTGTGCCACAGGAGAAAAACCCATTAACTGGGAACTCCGACCCTCCCCCATTCCCAAAACCCCACCCACCATGAAACCTGCAAAGTGCGGGGGCCACAACACCACGATCACTACTGCTCTCAACACCACTAGAAACTGCAGGACTACTACTAAGACCCTTGTTTCCCATATTTGAAGAAGGAATCACCGGGATTTCAATACTACTTGCCCGACCCACATGAAGTTTACTCATAAGCAAACACCACATGGCATCACCCTTACTCAAATGTGGCTTGACCTGTTGCAACAAGCACACCATACCCGCGAGCGAATACTCCTCCAACTGCCTCAAATCCGTGAATACGGGCTCAGACTCATCCGAATTTCCATTACAACCACTACTACCATCACCATCACCATCACCACCAACACTACCCACACAATTACCACAATTACTACTATCACTGCTATTCAAATAAGCCAATGAGTTATGCATAATGTTTGTCAACACATCCATGCCGCCGTAGCAATGCCCATTTCGCAACAGCGCTTTCAGGGCAACATCCTCATCGTAACCCAATGCAACAAGTTTAGATACAGCTTCATTGTACAAGTCTTCCAAGTTTTGCAACAGAATTTCCTCTAACTGTTCCTCGGTGCAGTAACCCCACCCGTTATCTTCGTTATTAGGGTTATCAAGATCATTGTTCTGGGTCGAATCGTTGAAACCCAGATGACCCAGATGGTATTTCAAGGATTTGAGACCCGAATCAAATATGGATTTGGTCATCGATGCTCGGTCCATGTGTGCACAGGGATCGAATTCTGGTTTCACTGATCGGATCCTCCGATTCGCTCGGATGTGTTTCTCTCTTACAGTGCAACCCATGTGTGCGTGTATTGTATATGTATAAACAGAGTGAATGCTAAAGAAGCGCAATGGAATTACAACGACAAAGAGAGTATTATTGTATGAAAATAAGCATCAAATTTCGATCGGATTTGAGAGACTCACACTGCGTTTCAGTGAGGATCGGCGTATGATTCTGCTCTGTTTGCTGAAATTACACAGAGAGAGAGAAAGAAAGAAAGAAAGAGAGAGGGTTGTGGGAGAGGTGATGACAAGGGAAGAGCATGCAGATTGCAGATTGCAGATGCAGTTTCGATATGGGTTTGGTGTTGCGTTTGTGAATTGTGATGCCCAAACATGAACCAAGTGGCAACTGGCAACCCTGTTTTTGTGTGTGGCGTGGACCATAAAACGTAATTGGGTGGAAGAAATTCACGATATATGGGACCATTTCCGGCGTGATGTTACCTCAATTTAAGCCCAACTTCTTGTTGCCGGTAAACATAACCCCCCCCCAAAAAAAAAAGAAAAAAAAAGGGATAAATATATTTTAGGCCTCCAAACTACCGTCCTTTCTCCGGATGGTCCCCAAATTACCAATGCTTAGATTCTGGCCCCCTAAACTACCACTTTCTGATTTTTTGGCCCCATCCGTCCATTTATGCCGTCAATTTTAAACAGAAATCCGAAAATACCCCTCCTACACTTTGAAATTCCCACGGTTAAGGGAGGGGTATTTTCGGGTTTTTGGCCAATTTCTATTAGAATTGACAGAATAAATAGACGGATGAGGCCAAAAAATCAGAAAGTGGTAGTTTGGACTTTGGAGGGCCAGAATCTAAGCATTGGTAGTTTGGGGGGCCATCCAGAGAAAGGGTGGTAGTTTGGGTGGTAGTTTGGAGGGCTAAAATATATTTAACCCAAAAAAATAATCCATGAAAATTGAGGGTGTAATTATTATATAATATAACATTATATCTAGGTTTGTACAAACAGAAAGGTTATAACAACCTTGTAACCGTTAACCACTTATAACCACCAACCTCATAATCGCTTTTGAATGCGGTTATAAATAACCACTAACTGCCTATGACGGAACAGTTAGCAGTTTTAAGAGTAGGAGTAGGCGGTTAATAACCGCTAACCGCCTACTCTTATATATAAATAATATAAATATTTATATTATATATTTAATATAAAAAATAACTTCGATACATAAAGTGATGTATTTAATTTTATTAAAAAAAAATATTTCGTCTGCTCTAAAATTTTTATTCTCTTTGATAACTATCAAAGATTATATTTGGGATCACAATTTATTATCAATATCTTAAAATCTACAAAAAGTTCAAATCACTATCTTTAAGCCTTAAAAACTAAGATTCCGGTGTCTTATTCAAATTTAAGACTTGCTTTGACAAAAAAAAGGCAAAGATGACTCACCGGAATGACTGGTAAAGAACACTCTAATGCCTAAATCGGTGGGATATTTGAAAAAGAATTCAATAGACAAGAGAATGGGAAAGGGAAAGATGTGCATGCCTCATAATAGGGTATGTTGCGTTCACTTATAGGACTATCGTCTTTATGGTAAGTGATCTTGGTATGGCAAGGCTCGGAGGTCAATGATCCAATATGAAATGTTGCATATTCTCATGAATAATTTTCCTTCATACAATACTCCAACGGACCCTTTCATTATTGAGTCAAGTTTTTTTTTTTTTTTTTTTTTAACAAAGAGCACAGTGCCATCTTCATTACTAAGAAACCGCCCCAAATGGGTAATACAATCAGAAAGACTATTACAGAGAAACAGGCACCTAAATACAAAGCTCCAAACGCCCAAAGGCGAAGAACAACAAAGCCTGAATGCTATCAGAGTGATTAGAGAAAAAGATTCTCTACCCACAAAGCTAGAAACGTAGCTTAAAGTAGCTACCATTACAATAGACTATGATCAAAGACAAGAATATACAACCTAAGACAAACAAAAAGCCCTCGGAAACAAAAATCGGAAGAACCGCAACTGGAGCCGGCGTGTGTTGAGCACGCGCCTTCTCCAGGAACCCCCATGCGTCGGACAACCTTCAAGAGTTCAGATTGTCACCGTCTGAGACCGGAGAAGTAAAACAGTGACACACACGCGCATGATCAGGGATATAAAACCCTGGGTGCGTGCTGGTCACTTGTCGAACATGAACGAACCGCACGACTCTTCAAATAACCACCATGACTGGAGAAGGCCGGCGACCACAACAGAAAGGTCCTTGTCGAAGAGATTCTAGCCGAGTCTTGTAGATCTAGCTTTGACAACATCTTTGCAGAAAACCACCAACACCCGCGGTTCACCACGGACCTGGACCAAAAATCTCCTATTTGCACCAACACACAACAACAAAATAAAGAAAAACGAAACTACCTCTACCGAATCTAGCTCCGGGGACAAAAACCACCATTGGAAATGAACTAGGGGGACAAAAAATCACCCTCGCCCACGGAGGCTCGGGGACAAAACCAACGTCGTGAGGCCTCCCCCTCCGGCGAAATCATCTCACACTGAGGTTTCTCTCTCTAGAAGTTTCAAATGTTCTCTCTCTAGAAAGAGGTTTTGATAGCCCATTATTGAGTCTCAGTTTAAATAGGTAAAACCGTCAAAAGATGACACCCTTCTTTTGTGGTTAAACTTATAGGCTCCTTTTTTTTCTTTTTCTTTTTTTGGGTAGTCCTCGAACTTGACTACATTGGGCCTCAAACTCAAGGGCCATTCTTAAGGTTACCTTTTACGTCATTTAGTGGGTCCAGTATGTATGTTCTAATTGCAGGGCCCCGACCTAAGGTTATTGGGCTGTCCATTGTCATACACTTCCTATATATGGTCTAACTTTGGTCCAAAAATTGGGCCTTATGGGCTTCAATTTTCGTCCCAATCTAAAACACTTCTGAAATTTTGGAAATTCCAGAAACGTCCTCAATTTTTGGCCCGTTGTGATCTATACGTAACTCCGATCGAAGAACGGGTTGCACCGTTGGAAATCTGACTCGAAAACAAAGAAGTTAAAACCCTTTTCTCCGTCAAATTTTCGGATTAATTACAGTCGGGTCTTTTGATCCGAATGGTCTTTCTATTAGGCCCAAAAGCCCAATTATGGCCCAAAATTTCTATGGACACCTCTTATGGCCTTCTGGTCTTGAATTTTCTAAGAGGAAAATCAAATCTAGCCCAACTAAAAGCTGACCAAAAATCACATCTAAAAACATTAATTTTCCCACTCTTTTGATTAAATCTACATCGATTTAATTTTTTTTCTTGATTTATCCAATTCCAGGTTAAATCTAAATTGGTTCAAATAAAATACCAAAAACAAAACATTTACTATATAATTTTTGGTTTGAAAATAAATTCCTTCTTGGCCAACTTTAATAGGCCTTTTCTTTGACTTTTTTCACTAGCTAATCCTAATTAAAACATAATTAATAACAATCTTATACTTATGTATTCATGTTTAGGAGCTAAAACAATTCAAGAATTGGATAATAACAATCTTGCCTTTTTTGAAGCTTGGTGATTCTGCCAAGCAGGGGCAAAGCTACCAAGGGGCTTGAGGAGCCTCCCCCCCACCCCTCCAAGCCCAAGGTTTCCTCTAAAATATAAAATTAAAAATTAAAAATTTTACTACTATTTTTTATTTTTTTAGTTTTGCCCCATCCGATTTTTTTTTTTCCAATTTGCCCCCGCCCCCCCCTAAAAAAAAAAAAAATTTCAAATGCTAGCTCCGCCCCTATTGCCAAGAGCTCTCCCTTTTTATGAAGGTTCTTTTAAGACCAGAGCGGGAGGCCAAAGATGGAAATAAATCAGGTTTTTATAGGTCTCTTAATTAGGGTTTTAAGAGCTTAAAAATTTGAATTATAATTTACCCTTAAAAAAATTATAATTTCAATATATGCAAGGCATGCTGTAACAGTACAAATTAGTGGGCTGAATGGGCTTGGTTCTAGTAGTTAGGCTTTAGGTTTAGATGGGTTACGGAGAGGATTTAATGGGTTTTGAGCACAAAAGTTTAAACCTTGTCTTAAGGCTTTAAAAAATTTCAAAATTTTGAATAAAATTTGAATCCTATATAAATATATATTGATTTTACTTTCAAAGATTTCTTAAAAAAGTTTTCACTTCGACCTACATTTCGTCATTGAAATTGTTGTATTTGATTTATTTTCGGCTTTTCTGTTTATTTTTGTGAGCGTGTGTGGTTGCTATTTTTAATTAATTGAAGCTATTGAAAAACATGAGTAATTCTATACATCATACTCATGTTCCTCTCTAATATATAATGATGTAACTTTTAAAATTATTATTGGATTTGTGATTGATCATTATTGAATTATAATCAAATGACGATTTTAAAAGCCACATTATTATTAGAAGGATATGAGAATGACATCTATAATTACTCGAAAACCACATATTCACCGAGAAGATTAGGATCCGGCTTCTATGCAGCACTAAAAAGTACCGCACATTTATTGTACTAAAACTTACGAATGAGATTGTATGCAGTACTAAGAGTCTCTGGTTGGCTTTAACGGAGGTCGACACAGAGTTTTAGAACAGAAAAAGGAAAAAGAAAAAAGAAAAAGTCAAATACAATCTCAGCCGTTAGTTTTAGTACAGCAGATATGCGATACTTTTTTAGTATCGCATAAAAGTCGAATCCGAAAGGTTATTATAGATTTGCCAAGGCTTTGATCAATTGCTAAGAATTTCAAATGAATTTAAAGAGTTATGGTGTGTTTATTAATTTGTTTGGAGGATTTTTTTTTTTTTTTTTTTTTGTGAAAAAAGTGTTCTGATATAACATAAATGTGAAAAAGTTCGAGCCACCCCATGCATGAGGTGGCCGTGCGACCACCCCGCCTCTATTTTTTTTTCTTCATATATTTACATTTATAATTATTATTTTTTTTTATGTATTTTTTTTTTTTATATTAAAGGTGACATATGTCGCCAACTAATTAGGTATAACATGACAAAACCGTTAAAAATTTATCGAAAAGTAGACGGAAAGATTTATTTAATAACAATTAAAATTTAAACATTAAAGAGTGATTTGATTAAAAATAAATAAAAATAAAAATTCATGTTTTAAGTACCTCTATAGAATTTTTATTTTGTTTTGTTTTGTTTTTAGTGATTTTTATTTTTATTGGATCAACCATTACACATCACGTACGTGTGGAATAGATATATAGATATATTTGATTTTCATCACTGATGACGTAATGTATATATATATATATATTTGATTTTCATCACTGATGACGTAATGTAACGTCTGAATAGTCTACAAGGCAGACTACGACTACAATTGAGAATTTCACTTATAAAAAATAAATAAATAAAATTGAGGATTCTTTTTCATTTTTCGTTGTAGTTGTGGATGAGAAGTTACGACTTTTACGACCCAATTTGTTAATCTATTCTTATAGAAGCGGCTTTTTGTTCTTAAATTGACCCAAAAATAAAATAAAATAAAAAAAATAAAAAAAGGGGAATAACAATTAATTAATAAAAAAACAAACGTAACGTATCATTTTTATATATAGATTGTACGAAATTTCTTATAAACCGATTTATAAAAAAATTTATGTCCTTAAAAAAGCATGCGACATGCCAAATGATACGTGTCAATCTTATATGTGAGTTGTATGAAATTTCTTACAAATCATTTTATGCCTTATTATTTTTAGGGTATTTAGGATTTTTTTTTTTTTTTAACCTATTTCACCGGCAACATTTTCTCTATAAATAAAGCATATATCACAATGAGTAATGATTCACTACCACCTAAATATACAACTTTTCACCACCTTGTCTATGTGGCAAGGTGGTCCCCTACTAACTTTAGAGTTTTTTTATTTTTAAAAAATAAAATAAAGTGGGGGACCACCTTGCCACATAGACAAGGTGGTAAAAAGTTGTATATTTAGGTGGTAAAGAATCATTTCTCTATCACAATTATATAATCAAGTCAGTACCATTCACTTATGTTCTTCTTTCACATTTTATTTTAGAATTATACATGTAATACATCAGTTAAGAAAATGAGATAAAAAATAGATAATTAAGCTACCATTAAAATTTCTTTCTCTATTTCTTGGGACAATTTCAGAAAAGGGTATCGAATTATACGCCATTTTGAAATAAACATACTGAACTAGCAAACATTTCAAATTGAAATTTTAAAATACCCCATTTTTTTCTTAAAAAAAAAAATTTATAAAAATTTTCAAAGATTCAGATATGGGTATTTTTGTAAATTCCGTTAAATTCTGACCAATATCTAAATTTTAGATTTTTTTTTTTTCAAAAAAAAGAGAGGGTATTTTGGGTAGATTTAACAGTAAATCCTATGAAATATCTTTAAGTGAGA
The DNA here is from genome assembly GCF_958979055.1 of Alnus glutinosa. Taxonomy (NCBI): domain Eukaryota; kingdom Viridiplantae; phylum Streptophyta; class Magnoliopsida; order Fagales; family Betulaceae; genus Alnus; species Alnus glutinosa. The sequence goes on along the minus strand of NC_084898.1, from coordinate 23,284,176 downwards.
CGTTTGAAAACGTGCATACGCTAATTTGAAGCGTTTGCTAATCCAATACTTTTATCTCAAAACAATGTATAATTCGATCCTCGGTCACCACTTGCCCGAGAAATGCTGGGTGTAGACCTATTGCCCGAGAATACCAAGGTACAAGGATATTCTTTTACAAATTATATTTTAATATAAATTTCCTTCGAACGTTATAACTAGTCTAATCGAAAGAACCGGAAACCACTGCGCGGATACGCTTCAAAACCCAAGCGAGTCTTCTTCCAAACCAGTTTCAAATAGTTCATCAAACCAGCAATAACCATGGCTGTAATACCCAAGCAAGATCCACCGTCACCTGCCGTTGTAGAAACGGTTCAAGAAATCATGAGAATCTACAGATCACTGCCACCAAGACCATCCTTGGAAGAGCTTGAAGCAGCCACTTCTGTGCTCAAAACTGTGAATACCGAGGAGCAGATGAAGCTTGAGGAACTCTCAAAGCAAGTGGCTCTCCAAGATGTCCCCGAGGAGCTCTTCTCTGTGCTGCAGCAAGTGAGGAGGACCATGGTCTTGTTCCAGAGCCATGAACAGAGGTGGGAGGCTCTCCACCTTGTTGAGCTTGACAAGATGTTTCAGAACTTTGATGATCTCATTCAGAGAGCTTCTGGGTTGGTTTCTGGGGATACCCAGAATCAGAAACATGTGGTTTTGAGTCACCCATTTGAGAAATTTGGGACAGAAATTATAAGCAGTGATGAGAGTTTGGTGAAGAAAAAGGAAGGCGAGGAATCAGAGGAAAATAATTTGAAAGGCTTGGCAAGGAGTTCTTCCGCAAAGGCTACTACTTTCTCTTCAGGTTATCTTTTATTTGTCATTTATTTTGAGAATTTATTAGTTTCAAGAAATTATTCCATAATCATGTTAAGAGAAAGAGTTTATGAAAGACATGCTATAGAACCTATATTAGTTTGAGGTCAATTTCAATAAAATTTATAATTTTGGGTTTTATTTTAGATTTTAAAGGCAAAACTGCTTAAGATGGCTTCTTTTTCGTAAGTATTTTCTTCCACCTTCTTATAAGGAAACTAATGAGTTGTACCAGTTTCATGTTTTCATTGAAGCTAAAATTAGGTGAAAAAAAATTAATAATATCAAAAGAACTGAAATTATAGTCGAAAAGGGTAATTCTTCCATGAGCCTGACAGTGAACAGAATATTTATTTACTCACAAATCCATCTTTGTAATTTGTTCTATAACTGCAAATAATTGTTTTCCTTCGAAAACGAGGCTACAATGGATTATTAGGATGGTTGAAGTTTCTTCAATATCTTGATCTAGTTCTTGGTGTATTTGTAGGTGGTGCAGAGTTTGAGAAATTAAGCCTAATGAAGGTAGCAGCTCTTATTGAAAAATCTGCTAAAGTTGGAGCAGTAGTTGTTGATCTTAAAGGGAAGTTGATGGATCAGATGGAGTGGCTTCCTCTATCAATTGGGAAGTTATCAGAAGTCACTGAAATGGACCTTTCTGAGAACAATATCATGGCTCTTCCAGCCACTATTGGTGGCCTCAGGGCCTTAACAAAGCTTGATATCCACTCAAACCAACTCATCAACCTTCCTGAGTCATTTGGGGAACTAATCAATCTCACTGATCTCGACCTACATGCGAACAGGTTAAGATCACTGCCGGCTTCTTTTGGGAACTTGATAAACCTCATTAATCTTGATTTGAGCTCAAATAACTTCACTCATTTACCAGAGACAATTGGAAATCTGAGTTGCTTGAAGAGATTGGTTGTAGAAACAAATGAGCTTGAGGAATTACCTTACACAATTGGATCTTGCTCGTCCCTCGAGGAGCTGCGATTAGATTTCAATCAGCTCAAGGCTCTTCCTGAGGCAATTGGAAAGCTTGAATGCTTGAAGATCCTCACTCTGCACTATAACAGAATTAAAGGGTTGCCAACAACAATGGGTAATCTCTTCAATTTGATGGAACTTGATGTCAACTTCAATGAACTTGAATCAATACCAGAGAACCTATGTTTCGCAGTAAGTCTCAAGAAATTGAACGTGGGGAAGAACTTTTCGGATCTAAGAGCCTTGCCAAGATCTATTGGAAATCTTGAGCTGCTTGAAGAGTTGGATATAAGTGACAACCAAATAAGAATGTTGCCGGATTCTTTCAAGTGTTTGTCAAATTTGAGAGTTTTCCGAGCTGATGAGACTCCTTTGGAAATGCCACCAAGACAAGTAACCGCATTGGGTGCTCAGGTAATGTTGAATTACAACTTTTGCACATTGTTTTGTTTTTCTTTCCTTCTGTTGTAAATTTCATGTTGGTTGACTTCTTTGTTCACCAGGCAGTTGTTCAGTACATGGCTGATTTTGTTGCTAATAGGGATGCAAAATCTCTACCATCAAAGAAGAAGGGATTTTGGTTCTGGGTTTGCTCAATTTTTCGCCCTCGTCAGAGTAATTCCATCAAAAGCAAAGCTTAATTGTTACATTGAACTCATCTGCATATCTGCAATTTTTTTCTGTTCTTTTGGTTTTAACAAATTGCTCTTTATTTGTGGATTATTGTACAAATCATTCAGTAAGAACATGCTCTCCTGTAAACATAAAAGATCATAACTCTCAGTTTTTGTCATCCATTCTTCTGTGTATGAATTATTCAAAACTATACACATCCATGTAAATATTATTACAGAAATAGCTATGAGCTTCTTTATCCTTCTTCATATTTTGCATCAATGATCCTTCAGTTTATTCCATCCCCATCTTCCATTAACCAATAATATGTAGCTGGCAATCAAAACATTGAATTAATCATTATTTATACGTACATTGAAGGTCAATATTGCTTGTTGACGTGGAACTATTATGGTATTTTATCTTCTCTTCATAGTGATAACGTTTATGATTGGACGTTAACAAAAGTTGACTTTAATTAAGCCTGCTTCCAAAAGCATCTCTTTCTTCTTCCATAGTTTTCTAAAACCGTGGGCTTGTATCTCTGCTGTCACCGCTTTGCTGGTTTCAGTGGCTTGTACTTGTTCAGTTCTTACACGTTTGCCGTCCAAAGAATGTTAGAGATAATTCTCACACTCCGATCCCAAAAAGGAGACTTAAACCAGAGTATCTCACCATCTCAAATATAAATTTGGGTGTCAATATAATTTTGATTATATTTCAAAAACTTGTTTTAATGGTTTTTGAATTTCAGAATTTAGAAACTAGTTCGAATTCAACCCGTTTTTAACCCAACTCAAAAATAATAATAATAAAATAAATAAAAATCCAAGGGTGGTCCAACCACCCCTTGGCACCTGAGGTGGACATCTGGGGTGGATTGGCCACCCTCAAGCAATTTCATGGGTGGTAGAGCCGCCACTAACCACCCCAATTTTTTAGTTTTAGAACAATAATAAAATAATATTTTATATATATTTTTCTCAATTATATATAATTCAATTTTCTCTTCCAAATATTTTTTTCGAATTTTGTTTCAAATTCTCTATACCATTCGAACATAATTTTAAAACTCAAACTTTTTCATTATTTACAATTTAGAATATAGAAAAATATAGTAAAAAAAAATTGCATACCCAAACGTCCCTAATATTTTCAAAATAAATAAATTTCAAAAAATGAAAAGATAAATGTGCCAACATGACACTTATTCTAAAGATAAATCTCTGAGAATTTTCTCTGATTTGAACAAAAGAATTTGACTTTCTAAGCTCCTTTTTCTCTTTTTGGTTAAACATTTGGAGAATCCTTATCAAAAAGCTCTACTGGTCTTGCACACTATTATGGCCCCTTGAGATTGGGCGACCCCAATGGATCGATCTTGAATCAAGTTTTATGGGGCCATGGGGGTGAGTCTATATGATTAATAATTGATCACAAAATAATGGGTACTTCAATTCTATCCACTTACCTCGATACTTTGCTATAACGCTTGCATGTGTTACTGAATTCTAAGTACATGAATTCAGTTGGGTATTGAAGAGAGAACCCAATGAAAATGAGAGAAAGGATGAATTAACATACCTATATCATAATATGGACAACCACCTTCACTAATATGCCTGTCGTTGTTATGTTAAGTGAGCTTGATATAGCAAAGACCGGAGGTTAATGGACTGATATGAGAAGTGACATATTTTCATGAATAGCTTTCATTCGAGGGATGCTCCAACCAAGTTTAAATAAGTAAGACCGTAAATGGGGGATACCCTTTCTTTTCTTCTACAGCCTCCTTACCACATGTATGTCGGTTAAGGAACCGTCAATCGGTGATTCCCTCGAGGGACAGCTAATTTGTTGGACTCAGCTCGTCCATAAGGTGGATGGACTTTACTGGGCTCATGGGATGACGAGTTTTATTGGATTTGAGTGAGCCTTAGAGGGCCACTAGTAAATGGTATCACCAACTTGCAATAAAACATATTAAGAACTAGAACAAAACAATAATTTAAATTTGTAGAAATTAAAATATATGCATAAAAAATCTCTTTGCTATAATTATTAATCCATGGACATTGTTAGCATCTAAATCTTCGTCTCCTAACACTTCTCATTATGCTATTGTTAGCGGGACATATCAAAAATTATTCTCCAGCTAGTCTATATATAAGAAATCATTATACAATCTTCCGATCACATTCTCATACTATTATGGTTATCGATCTACATAATATTTATTAAAAATAATGCTATAAGGAGAATTAAAGTCTTTTTTGTATCCTCCCAAATATCACGTGACTTTTAAAATTACTATTAAATATTTGCATTTGAAATGATCGTTATTAGATTTTGATATGATCTAATGTAATTTTAAAAGTCACGTGATATTTGGAAGGACTCAGTCCTCCTTATAACATTATTCATTTAATAGATAAAATAGGAATTATAATCGATGGAAGCCCAATTATAAAAAAAAAAAAATTCTAACATCTCTCTCTACCTTTATCTCGTAATCAATTTATCTTTCTTCCATTTAGTATATTTGTGTGTTAATGTTTTATTTATAATGAAATGTTAAACATAATTTTCATTATCATAATTTCAATAGAAACAGATAGTTTTTTAGCTTTCTCTTTTCTATATTAAACTCACTTCATCCAATCACGTAAAAGCAATTTTAGGTAATCATTTTGAATGTGTTAGAGAAGATCAAATCAAATTCGATTTTAATTTTAATTTTTTTTAATTTGACCTTAACTTGTATTTCTATGTAAAGAAATTACATGAAATAGGCAAAAAAGAAAAAGAAAAATGATTACCTATGAAAAGTAAGACTCAAATGAATATGAAACGACGTCGTCTTTGTTGTTTGGCCCCTTTTACTGAGCTGTAGGAAGACCTCCCTTAATAGCAAAGGTAAATCTTCAACTAGGCCCAAATAAAAAAGATGTGCAGAGAAACGACGTCGTGTTCATATTTTTTTGTTTTTGTTTTTCTAAGCTGCTTTTGCCTTTTACCTTCTGCCCTCCTCAGTCGATCGCTCTTCCCTGAAGTTACAGACTTTTGCTTCAATCAATCTTCATTGGCAGCTGCCACCACTAGGTCTGCTCCACGTAAGTGTGTGTGTGTATATAATATATGTATATGTGATATGTCTGTGTAAGCATTGATACAAAGCTGTTTGATTGTGTTGGGTAGACTTTGATTTTGATAATGTTGAAAATTTCAAGGAACCCATTTGAGGTTCAGTGGCAAAGTATGTGTCCCTTGATGTGTACCTCTTTGGTTGAATCTGATATTGTTTTGCAGTAGTCGTTTTTCTCATGTTTAAGATTAAATGATGTGTAGTATGCTTCGCGGGTTAGCTGCCCACAAGTTTCTGTTTGTTTCCCATTGCTTAATCTTACAATTCACTGGTAGTTAAGCGGATGAAACCACCTTTGTTGGATTGTTGATAAAGAACTATATGTGGTATCTGTGTTCTAATGTATGTATAGATAACATGATTGATAGACTATCCTAACATCGATTCTTTTGTGCTTCAGGCTGACTTTCAGCTGAAATTGATACCAAAATGGACAACATCATGGGTGAAAATGTGTGTATTCCTTACAAAGAAACAAAAGGGGCTGTCAAAAACACCACGGATCAGAGAATAGATGTATATATATGGGACATGGACGAGACCCTTATACTGCTCAAGTCCTTGTTGAATAGGACTTATGCGGACAATTTCAATGGTTTGAAGAATGTGCAGAAGGGTGTAGAGATCGGGAAGATGTGGGAGAAGCACATTCTTGATTTGTGTGACAATTATTTCTTCTATGAACAAGTATGTGTGCATTTTTCACATACATGAGTTCTTTTTTGCATTGTGCTTAGTCAAATTTGTTTTTTATTGTTTATTTTTTTCTGATTTCTGATGTGAATCCATGCGACTTGTTTAATGTCTGGAAAGTTAATTTGTTGAGTTGGGTATTGTTGACGCAGATTGAAAACTATAATAAGCCGTTTCTTGATGCCTTGATTCAATATGATGATGGGAGGGATCTTTCTGGTTACGATTTTGACCAGGATGGGTTTGGCCCTCCATATGATGATGACAACAAACGAAAACTATCATACAGGCATAGAGACATAGCCCAAAAATATGAAAAGGTATTGATAAGGTTATACTTTTTGCCATACAATTGGTGTTCATCATTCTATCTGAGATGATCGTGCTTTAAAAAAGAAAAAAAGAAAAGAAAAGGAAAGAGAGTTGAGTTGAGTTCACTTGCTTTTCTATCATTGTTGACTAACTTAAGGCCTCCTCCCTCTTTGCTGATTACATGTAGATTATGCTCATGTAAGCAACATTTAAGCAAATGCTGATATGATGTTTTTTCTTAAGATGATTATAATGTTGTTATTACTATTATTATTACCCATGTTGCACATGTAATGGTATGCTAATATGCTTATGATTCATCAAGATTTCTTTGTTCTGAACCATAAGTCTTTTAAATTTAATTCCATCTTTTGCTTATGTGTGTGTTTTTGTATGCTTGTGAGCATGTGTTTCACCATATCAACAGATTAACTTAGCTGGTATATCTAGAAAAGGTCTAATATTATCACACCATAATGTTGGAGGTTGAGTAAATCGTATACCAATCTCTAAACAAAGTGATAGAATCCATGATTGTTCGGTTGCTGTGTTAGCTAGGGCCTTGTATTCGGCTTCAGTACTTGACCTAGCAACAGTTTGTTGTTTCTTGCAACTCCAAGTGATAAGGGTTTTTTTTTTTTTTTTTTTGATAAGTAACTCCAAGAGATAAGGTTATCACAAAGAAAAATACAATATCCACTTGTGGAGCGACGATCGTCACGGCTACCAGCCCAATCAGCATAGGAGTAGGCTTGAATATAATTTACAGTTGAGCGCTGAAACTGAAGACCATGCTGAATGGTGTGCTTGAGGTAGCGAAGGAGTCACTTAACAGATTGCTAGTGAAGTTTAGTTGGTTTTTGCATAAACTAAGAGAGTTTGTTGACACTAAAAGAAATATCCGGCCGAGTGAGGCATAAACATTGTAGGGCTCCAACTGTACTTTGGTATAATGTAGGATCATTGAATAGGTCTCCTTCAAAGGCAGAGAGATGAGTTGATGATGCCATAGGGGATGTGGTTGGTTTTGCAGTCATCTTGTTACGTTTTAGAATGTCCAAGATGTGTCTCTGCTGCGATGGTACAACTCCACGAGAGTAGGGTAACACCTCTATTCCCAAGAAGAAATTAAAGGACCCCAAGTCTTTAACTGCAAAATCAAGGTGAAGGGCAGCGAGAAGATCACGAATGGCAACATGGTTAGAACATGTAATCAATATATCATCAACATAAATGAGGACTAGCAATGTATAGCTGTCCTTTTGAAGGATAAAGAGAGAGCTATCCGACCGAGATATAGTGAAACCAAGCTGAATGAGTGTGTTGCTTAATCTGGAATACCAGGCCTGTGGAGGCTGTTTCAATTCGTAGAGAGCCTTTTGTAACTTGCAAGTATGATTAGGGAATTGAGGGTGAGCAAACCCGGGTGGTTGGGCCATGTAGACGTCTTCCGATAGGTTTCCATGGAGAAAAGCATTCTGGATGTCTATTTGATGAATAGGCCAGCCACTTGAAATAGCAAGGGAGAGGATTAAGCGTACCGTTGTAGGCTTGATAACTGGGCTACAGGTCTCACCGTAGTCAATACCCAACTGTTGATGGAATCCTTTTGCGACAAGGCGTGCTTTATGGCGATCAATTGACCCATCAGCCTTTCTTTTCAACCAAAATACCCACTTACAACCAATAATATTCTGGTTTGATGAGGGAGGAACAAGGGTCCAGGTCTGATTTTGTAAGAGAGCATCAAATTCAACATTCATGGCGAGGCGCTAGTTTGGATCTTTCATGGCAGAGGTGTAACAAGTAGGTTTTGAATCTGGGGAAGTAGACTCAGCAATGAGAGCATGGGGAATGGGGTAACGGATTGTGCCATCAGTAAGGGTTCTAACTTGGACAATGTTGTTTTTGGATCTGGTTATCATGGGATGAGTTGAGACAGGGGGTTTCGGGTTTGTGGATGGAGCAGGGGTTGGTATATTGACTGGAGATGAGAGTGGAGATGATACCTGGGTGGTGGATGTAGATTCAAGAGCTGGACTTTGAAGTTGTGAAGTTGAGACAGCTTGTGGAGTGGAGGAGATCATGAGCGGTTGCAGTGATGCTGGAGTACGAATAACCATAGGAGAGGAATTGCCAGGAACCTGCAGAGATGATATGCTGTGTACCTGCAGAGGAGTATTGGAGGAATCTGTTGAGGCTGGATTTTGAGGGGAAAAACACTCTCATTGAAAACTACATCCCTTGAGATGTATAGACGTTTGGTAGGTAGATGTAGACATTTGTACCCTTTATGATGAGGGTTGTGCCTAAAAATAAGCATTCTAAGGAGTGAAGCTGAAGCTTATTTGAGTTATAGGGTCACAAATTAGGCCAACAAGCGCATCCAAATGTACGTAAAAATGTGTAGTCAGGATTGCACTTGAAAAGAAGTTCAAAAGGTGAACGATTTTTGAGAACTGGGGTAGGCATGCGATTTATTAAGTAGCATGCAGTTGAGAAAGCATCATCCCAGTATTGAGAAGGCACATGTGCATGGGATAGGATAGCAAGACCGGTTTCGACAATATGACGGTGCTTGCGCTCAACCGCACCATTTTGTTGGTGCGTGTGAGGGCAAGAAATGCGATGGGAGATGCCAAGAAAATGCAATAAGGTGTTGAGAGGACGATATTCGCCTCCCCAATCAGATTGGACAGATTTTATTTTGAAATCAAAGAACTGCTCAACATAAGCATGAAATTTTATAAAGTTAGTAGTTACATCAGCTTTACAGAAAGTGGATATAACCACGTATAGCAACTAAAAGCATCTGAAAAGGAAACATAGTACTAAGAACCATTGGTAGAACAAATGGGAGAAGGACCCCATACATCCGTATAAATGAGTTCTAAGGGGCACTTGGCTTGAGATTGTGATGAGGAGAAGGATAGTTGCTTGCTTTTGGAGCTTAAGCAAGCAGGACATATCTCTGAGTGCTTTGTGGAAAGTACTAGTAGATTAAAAGATGAAAGAACTTGGCGAACTAGCTTAAAGGCCGGGTGGCCTAGCTGAAAGTGCCATTGAGGAAGAGAAACGCGCTCACCAATAAGAACAAAGGGGCACGGTTTATTTGATGTCGGTGGAAACTGGTAGAGACCATGGTTATTCGGGCCGCGAAGCAACACCTTCTCCGATTGACGATCCTTCAAGAAAAAATAGTGAGGATGAAACTCAAAGAAAGTATTAGTGTCTTTAGCAAATTGGTGAACCGATAACAGATTTTTGGTAATCATAGGGACATGCAAAACATTATGAAGATCAAAATGAAGAGGGGGGGAATAAAGATGGCCTTTGCCAATGTGATGGATAGGCAAGCCCTTACCATTACCCATCTAGATGCGATCATTGCCAGCATACTCAGCAGCTGAAATGTTGAGGTTGGATAAGTTGGAGGTTAGGTGATGAGTAGCACCCGAGTCAAGATACTAGGTGAAATCAGAGGTGGAACTGGGTGTGGAGAGGTAGGCCTGCATCGGAGTTGAAGTTTCACTGGGTTAAGTGTTGTCAAACCAGGAGTAGCAATTGATAGCTAGATGGCCGAGTTTGTTGCAAATCTGGTACAGCGGGCAATTACCTGAGAATTGATTGCTGCCACGGCTAGTAGAGGGAAATCCATGACCCCTGCCACGATTAAATCGAGGTGGTTGACAAGGAGGAGAGCTAAGGCCAGAGGAGTTGTGGTAAGGTTGACTACGGCCTCAACGGTTGTTGCGGAAGGAGGATGGACCTCAAGATGCAACGTTAGCACCTGAAACAGCAAGGTCAATGGCAATAGTTTGATGGTCCAGTCGTTGTTCATGCGCAAGAAGGTGCCCATAAAGTTCCTCAATCGGCAGGGGCTCAACACGGGTTTGAATCGAAGTGACAAAGGGATCGTATTATGATCCAAGACCTGCAAGGAGGAAAGAAACCATTTCAAAGTGACTGAGTGGTTTGTTCACCGTAACCAGTGCATCAGCGAGTTGCTGGAATCGTTGATAATAGTTCATGATGGTGGAGTTGCCCTTCTTAAGGGTAGCCAATTGAAAATTCACATTCATCGTGCAGGCACGAGAGCTTCTCAGGAGGTGGCACATCGGGTGACATGAGAAAGCATATTCTCTGCGAGAGAGGAAATGATGGCACCAATGATTAGCTGGTCCTGCATCTGCCAATGGAAGAATTCGGGATTGGGACTGACTGAGACATCCCATTGGTTGTAGTCACCAATGTCGGGGGTGGAGAATAGTGAGTTCCATCCACATAGCCGAATAAATTGCCACCCTTGAGATGGGGAACAATTTGCGGAATCCAGTGGTTGTAATTGTCGGATGTAAGCTTGAGCGGGTTAAAGTAATTGAAGGTAACAAGTGTTGGTAGGGCGGGTGGGTTTGTAGCCAGGGTTTGGTTTTCAACCAGAGGTTGGTTGACAACTGGGGGAGGATTTTCGGTGGGGGGAATGGCAGCCATAGAGTTGGTTGGGAGAAGAAAATTGGACGTTTGTCGTAGTGGACTCTGATACCATATAAGAGAAATGCTTTGCACGGTTTGCCTTGCTAGAATAGAGCATAGGCTTGTGTATTTATAATAAAGGAATTACAAGTATACTGAAATACAACTTCTGTATGATGTAGCAGAAGATAGATGATAAGGATAAAGTTTAAATTCAAAACTATTAACATATCTAACCAACAAGAGATAGTTGACTATGATAGGACTTATCTCTTAGTGTTTGAGTTTAAGTATATGACTTAAGGATTAGATGTACAAGATCTATCTCTATCTTTAGTTGAGCAGCCGAGAGTCCTAGAGTCTTGAGTCTTTGTATTGGATTGAACTTTATCACTAACAAAGGCTTTAGAAATGGTTGTGAATTAACGTAGCTCGCGCATGTTATCAACTTATCATTGTCAGAATTTTAAAGAGAGGCTTTAGAAATGGTTTTGGATTAACAGATTGTTCACCATATGTTGTTTTAGTTATAATACGGATAGGATGCAATAGCGGACTTAAAGTGATATGTGCATGAGATGCATCTAGAAATGTGTGTATAAGATTTTCGCTAAGGTCCTGGTGGGAAGTGTCTATAAGATTTTGTCTAAGGTCCTTGCTACTAGAATGAAGCATGTTGGGTTCGCTTATTTCTAATAATCAAAATACTTTTATGGTGGGGGAGACAAATTCTAAATTAAGTTCTTATAGCTAATGAGTGTTTGGACAACAGACTCAAATTTGGTATTCCAGGTGTGTTGTGCAAGCTGGACTTGGAAAAAGCCTATGATTATGTCAATTGGGAGTTCCTCTCCTATCTTCTAGGGTGCCTTGGCTTTGGTTCAATATGGAGGAAATGGATATCCACCTATATCTCCACTTCCCATTTCTCTATTTTGATTTACGGTAGCCCACGTGGTTTATTTGCGACCTCTAGGGGCCTCTATTAAGAGCACTAGCTTTTGCCTATCCTTTTTTGTAATTATCATGGAGGCTTTTAGTAGGATGCTGTCTAAAGCTATGATTAGGGGCTATTTATCTGGATTTCGAGTTGACCTCCATAACGCAGCCCCTTTGGAGATCCCTCATTTTCTTTTCCAGATGACAATCTTATTTTGTGATGTAGATCAAGACCCATTCCTTAATTTGGGGCACATTCTCTTGTGTTTTGAGGCTATTTTGGGTTTAAAGGCAACCTTGGAATCAGAAGTGTATTCAAAGGGACTTCCTTTGGGATGATTTTATGGAGAGCTTAAGCTCCATCTAGTGAGCTAGAAGATTGTTTGCTCCCTAGTTCCTAGAGGAGGGTTGAGTGTGAAAAACCTCATGTTGTTTAATAAAGCTTTACGGGTTAAATGGCTTTGGAGATTCGCTCAAGAAGAGAATTCTTTATGGAGATAGGTGATTGTTGAGAAGTATGAGATCCAGAGAGGGGGCCGGTGTTTAGAGGAAACTT